>NC_142488.1:52552825-52867512 GCF_049115385.1 Moschus berezovskii | reverse complement strand
CTCAGCTTCAAAATCAGTCCTTCTAATGAACACCCAGGATTGATCTCCTTGAGGATGGACTGGTTGGATTGCCTTGCAGTCCAAAGGACTCTCAAGAGTCTTCTCCAACACCACAGTTCAAAAGCATCAATTCGTCGGCACTCAGCTTTCTTCACAGTCCAACTCTCACATCCATACATGACCACTGGAAAAACCATAGTCTTGACTAGATGGACCTTTGTTGGCAAAGTAATGTCTCAGCTTTTGAATATGCTCTCTAGGTTGGTCATAACTTTCCTTCCAAGGAGTAAGAGTCTTTTAATTCCATGGATGCAGTCACCATCTGCAGTGATTTTGGAGCCCCCCCAAAAAAAGTCTGACACTGTTTCCACTGTTTCCCCATCTATTTCCCATGAAGTGATGGGACCAGATGCCATGATCTTAGTTTTCTGAATGTTGAGCTTTAAGCCAACTTTTTCACTCTCCTCTTTCACTCTCATTGAGAGGCTTTTTAGTTCCTCTTCACTTTCTGTCATAAGGGTGGTGTCATCTGCATATCTGAGGTTACTGCTATTTCTCCTGGTAATCTTGATTCCAGCTTGTGCTTCTTCCAGCCCAGAGTTTCTCATGATGTACTCTGCATAAAAGTTAAATAAGCAGGGTGACAATATACAGCCTTGATGTACTCCTTTTCCTATTTGGAAAAAGTCTGTTGTTCCATGTCCAGTTCTAACTGTTGCTTCCTGACCTGCATATAGGTTTCTCAAGAGGCAGGTCAGGGGGTCTGGTATTCCCATCTCTTTCAGAATTTTCCACAGTTTATTGTGATCCACACAGTCAAAGGCTTTGGCACAGTCAATAAAGCAGAAATAGATGCTTTTTCTGGAACTCTCTTGCATTTTCAATGATCCAGTGGATGTTGGCAATTTGATCTCTGGTTCCTCTGCCTTTACTAAAACCAGCTTGAACATAGGAAGTCAGGAAACACCTGGAGTAACAGGCAAATTTGGCCTTGGAGCACGGAATGAAGCAGGGCAAAGGCTAATAGAGTTTTGCCAAGAGAACACACTGGTCATAGCAAACACCCTCTTCCAACAACACAAGAGAAGACTCTACACATGGACATCACCAGATGGTCAACACTGAAATCAGACTGATTATATTCTTTGCAGCCAAAGATGGGGAAGTGCTATACAGTCAGCAAAAACAAGACCGGGAGCTGACTGTGGCTGAGATCATGAACTCCTTATTGACAAATTCAGACTTAAATTGAAGAAAGCAGGGAAAACCACTAGAACATTCATGTATGACTTAAATCAAATCCCTTATGATTATACAGTGGAAGTGAGAAATACATTTAAGGGACTAGATCTGATCGAGAGAGTGCCTGATGAACTATGGACGGAGGTTCATGACATTGTACAGGAGACAGGGATCAAGACCATCCCCATAGAAAAGAAATGCAAAAAAGCAAAATGGCTGTCTGAGGAGGCCTTACAGATAACTGTGAAAAGAAGAGAAGCGAAAAGCAAAGGAGAAAAGGACAGATATAAGCATATGAATGCAGAGTTCCAAAGAACTGCAAGGAGAGATAAAAAAGCCTTCCTCAGCAATCAATGCAAAGAGACGAAAACACAGAATAAGAAAGACTAGAGATCTCTTCAAGAAAATTAGAGCTACCAAGGGAACATTTCTTGCAAAGATGGGCTCGATAAAGGACAGGTATGGACCTAACAGAAGCAGAAGATATTAACAAGAGGTGGCAAGAAAACACAGAAGAACTGTACAAAAAAGATCTTCATGACCCAGATAATGATGATGGTGTGATCCCTCAACAAGAGCCAGACATCCTGGAATGTGAAGTCAAGTGGGCCTGACGAAGCATCACTACAAAGCTAGTGGAGGTGATGGAATTCCAGTTGAGCTATTTCAAATCCTGAAAGATTATGCTGTGAAAGTGCTACATTCAATATGCCAGGAACTGGAGGAGCACGGGAAGATGGCAGAGGAATAGGACGGGGCGACCACTTTCTCCCCCACAAAACCAGTAAAAGAACATCTGAACGCTGAGTAAATCCCACAAAACAACTTCTGAATACCAGCAGAGGACATCAGGTACCCAGAAAAGCAGCCCATATTCTTCGAAAGGAGGTAGGAAATAGTATAAAAATAAAAAGAGAGACAAAAGAGAGAGGGACGAAGTTCCGTCCCAGGAAGGGAGGCTTAAAAAAAAAAAAGGAGAGAAGTTTCCAAACACCTGGAAACACTGGCGAGTGGAACCTCAGAGGGCCACATAACTGGGAGACAAAAGACATAAATAATTAAAACCCACAGACTAAGTGCCCAGAAGAAACTCTCAGCGGAGAAGCGACGCAGACTCCCGCACCCCTCACTAGCAGGTGGGGGCTGGGCAGGGAGGCGCGGGTGGCTGCGCTTAGAGTGAGAACCAGGCTTGAATGCCCCAGGGCAAACTGAGGGTGCGAACTTAAGATAGCGAAGCAGGCACTGCAGCTAAAAGGCGAAAAGGCTGCAAAAACCCTGCAAAAAGCCCCAACCTAAGACATCTTGGAATGTGAAATCAAGTGGGCCTTAGAAAGCATCACTACAAAGCTAGTGGAGGTGATGGAATTCCAGTTGAGCTATTTCAAATCCTGAAAGATGATGCTGTGAAAGTGCTGCACTCAATATGCCAGCAAATTTGGAAAACTCAGCAGTGGCCACAGGACTGGAAAAGGTCAGTCTTCATTCCAATCCCAAAGAAAGGCAATGCCAAAGAATGCTCAAACTACCGCACAACTGCACTCATCTCACACGCTAGTAAAGTCATGCTCAAAATTCTCCAAGCCAGGCTTCAGCAATATGTGAACCGTGAACTCCCAGATGTTCAAGCAGGTTTTAGAAAAGGCAGAGGCACCAGAGATCAAATTGCCAACATCCGCTGGATCATGGAGAAAGCAAGAGAGTTTCAGAAAAACATCTATTTCTACTTCATTGACTATGCCAAAGACTTTGACTGTGTGGATCAGAATAAACTGTGGAACATTCTGAAAGAGATGGGAATACCAGACCACCTGACCTGTCTCTTGAGAAACCTGGATGCAGGTCAGGAAGCAACAGTCAGAACTGGACATGGAACAACAGACTGGTTCCAGATAGGAAAAGGAGTACGTCAAGGCTGTATATTGTCACCTTGCTTATTTAACTTATATGCAGAGTACATCATGAGGAACACTGGGCTGGAAGAAGCACAAGCTGGAATCAAGACTGCTGGGAGAAATAGCAATAACCTCAGATATGCAGATGACACTACCCTTATGGCAGAAAGTGAAGAGGAACTAAAAAGCCTCTTGATGAAAGTGAAAGAGGAGAGTGAAAAAGTTGGCTTGAAGCTCAACATTCAGAAAACAGAGATCATGGCATCTGGTCCCATCACTTCATGGGAAATAGATGGAAAAACAGTGGAAACAGTGTCATACTTTATTTTTGGGGGCTCCAAAATCACTGCAGATGCTGATTGCAACCATGGAATTAAAAGACGCTTACTCCATGGAAGGAAAGTTATGACCAACCTAGATAGTATATTAAAAACAGAGACATTACTTTGCCAACAAAGGTCCGTCTAGTCAAGGCTATGGTTTTTCCAGTGGTCATGTATGGATGTGAGAGTTGGATTGTGAAGAAATCTGATCATCGAAGAATTGATGCTTTTGAACTGTGGCGCTGGAGAAGACTCCTGAGAGTCCGTTGGACTGCAAGGAGATCCAACCAGTCCATTCTAAAGGAGATCAATCCTGGGTGTTCATTGGAAGGACTGATGCTAAAGCTGAAACTGCAATACTTTGGCCACCTCATGAGACGAGTTGACTCACTGGAAAAGACTCTGATGCTGGGAAAGGTTGGGGGCAGGAGGAGAAGGGGACGATAGAGAATGAGATGGCTGGATGGCATCACCGACTCGATGGACATGAGTTTGAGTGAACTCCGGGAGTTTGTGATGGACAGGGAGGCCTGGCGTGCTGTGATTCATGGGGTCACAAAGAGTCAGACACGACTGAGCAACTGAACTGAACTGACTGAACTGAAGACTCTGCCAGCCCCCCAGGACTGAGCAGAGAGAGCTGGCAGCGGGCGTCCCATCCCCTAGCCCCCGCTGATACAAGCAGGGAGGGCAGCTAGCGCTGGAAGGGGCAACCGCGGCCCCAGAGAGGCTTCCCATACCAAGCTGCAGGCAGGCTTCCTTGCTAACCAAGACTTCTTGGGTTCGGGATGGTCGATATCCGCCTGAGAAATTGCGCCAGTTCTACACCCAGAAAACCGAGCAGCAGGGACCGGGAAGGCGATAAGTCGCAGCAATTGCACTCGCCAAACGCCTGGTCACCTGAGCTGCTCGGACCGGGGAAGGCACAAAACGCAGGCCCAGCCAAGTCTGTGCCATTGTGGAGTACTCGAAGACCTGAACCTGAGCTGCTCAGACCTGGGAAGTGCATGCAACCCAGAGCCGGGCGGACAGCTCTCGGCAGAGCAACCTAGAGCCTGAGCAGCAAAAACAGGGAAAGCACACACACTGCAAGTGGGAGCATTCCCAGTGTAGCCGAGACACTGCGAGCACTCCCCACAGACGCCAGGGATATTTGTTAGCTGTGTTCCTCCCTCCCCACAGCAGGACTAAACAGGTGAACCGGGGGAAAAAAATGTGTCCATCACCCCATCCTGGTGTCAGGACGGGAATTAGACACTGAGGAGACCAGAAAATAGAAGAGCTTTTTCAACTGAAGGAACTGCCTTGGTAGTAACAGAGGGAGAAGCCTTGAGCCTACTGCAAGAATAAGACTGAAAACCAGAGGCAGAGGCTTAAGTCCAAATCCTGAGAACACCAGAGATCCCCTGTTCCAGAGAACATTAACTGATAGGTACTCATCAAATGCCTCCATACATACACTGAAACCAGGCACCACCCAAGGGTCAACAAGTTTCAGTGAAAGACATACTACGCAAACTATCCAGCAACACAGGAGAATAGCACTGAGCTTCAATA
The DNA here is from genome assembly GCF_049115385.1 of Moschus berezovskii. Lineage (NCBI taxonomy): Eukaryota > Metazoa > Chordata > Mammalia > Artiodactyla > Moschidae > Moschus > Moschus berezovskii. The sequence continues at coordinate 52,862,498 of NC_142488.1, read as the reverse complement.
TACAGGCTGCCCAAAGCCACTCCAAACCCACTGACATCTCAAACTCATTACTGGACACTTCATTGCACTCCAGAGAGAAGAAATCCAGCTCCACCCACCAGAACACCGACACAAGCTTCCCTAACCAGGGAACCTTGACAAGTCACCCATCCAAACCCACACACAACGAGGTAACTACATAATAAAGAGAACTCCACAAACTGCCAGAAGACGGAAAGACCACCCCAAACACAGCAATATAAGCAAGATGAAGAGGCATAGAAATACCCAGCAAGTAAAGGAACAGGATAAATGCCCACCAACACAAACAAAAGAGGAAGATATAGGGAACCTACCCGATAAAGAATTTCGAATTTTAATTGTGAAAATGATTCAAAATCTGGAAAGCAAAATGGAGTTACAGATAAATAAACTGGGGGAAAGGATTGAGAAGATGCAAAAAATGTTTAATAAGGAATTAGAGGAAATAAAAAAGAGTCAATATATAACGAATAATGCAATTGATGAGATCAGAAACACTCTCGAGGGAACAAACAGTAGAATAACGGAGGCAGAAGACATGATAAGCGAGCTAGAAGATAGAATTGTAGAAATAAATGAAACAGAGATGGAAAAAGAAAAACGAATTAAAAGAAATGAGGACAATATTGGAGACCTATGGGACAATATTAAACATCCCAACATTCGAATCATAGGAGTCCCAGAAGAAAAAGACAAAAAGAAAGACCATGAGAGAATACTTGAGGAGATAATAGTTGAAAATTTCCCTAAAATGGGGAAGGAAATAATCACCCAAGTCCACGAAACACAGAGAGTCCCTAACAGGATAAACCCAAGGCAAAATACTGCAAGACACATATTAATCAAATTAACAAAGATCAAACACAAAGAACAAATATTAAAAGCAGCAAGGGAAAAACAACAAATAATACACAAGGGGATCCCCATAAGGATCTGAAAACAGCTGATCTTTCAACAGAAACTCTTCAGGCCAGGAGGGAATGGCAAGACATACCTAAAGTGATGGAAGAAAGTAACCTACAGCCCAGATTACTATACCCAGCAAGGATCTCATTCAAATATGAAGGAGAAATCAAAAGCTTTACAGACAAGCAAAAGCTGAGAGAATTTAGCATCACCAAACCTGCTCTCCAACAAATATTAAAGGATCTTCTCTAGACAGGAAACACAGAAAGGATATATAAACTCGAACCCAAAACAGTAAAGAAAATGGCAATGGCATCATACTTATCAATAATCACCTTAAACGTAATGGGTTGAATGCCCCAACCAAAAGACAAAGGCTGGATGAATGGATACAAAAACAAGACCCCCATATATGTTGTCTACAAGAGACCCACCTCAAAACGAGGGACACATACAGACTGAAAGTGAAGGGGTGGAAAAGGATATTCCATGCAAATAGAGACCAAAAGAAAGCAGGAGTAGCAATACTCATATCAGATAAAATAGACTTTAAAACAAAGGCTGTGAAAAGAGACAAGGAAAATACATAATGATCAAAGGATCATCCAAGAAGAAGATATAACAATTATAAATATTTATGCACCCAACATAGGAGCACCACAATATGTAGGACAATTACAAACAAGTATGAAAGGGGAAATTAACAATAACGCAATAATAGTGGGAGACATTAATACCCCACTCACACCTATGGATAGATCAACTAAACAGAAAATTAACAGGAAAACACAAACTTTAAATGATACAATAGACCAGTTAGACCTAATAGATCTCTATAGGACATTTCACCCCAAAACAATGAATTTCACATTTTTCTCAAGCGCACACAGAACCTTTTCCAGGATAGATCACATCCTGGGCCATAAATCTAGCCTTGGTAAATTCAAAAAAATTGAAATCATTCCAAACATCTTTTCTGACCACAATGCAGTAAGATTAGATCTCAATTACAGGAGAAAAACTATTAAAAATGCCAACATATGGAGGCTGAACAACACGCTGCTGAATAATGAACAAATCATAGAATAAATCGAAAGAGAAATCAAAATATGCATAGAAATGAATGAAAATGAAAACAGAACAACCTAAAACCTGTGGGACACTGTAAAAGCAGTGCTAAGGGGAAGGTTCATAGCAATACAGGCACACCTGAAGAAACAAGAAAAAAGTCAACTAAATAACCTAACTCTACATCTAAAGCAACTAGAAAAGGAAGAAATGAAGAACCCCAGGGTCAGTAGAAGGAAAGAAATCGTAAAAATTAGGGCAGAGATAAATGCAAAAGAAACAAAAGAGACCATAGCAAAAATCAACAAAGCCAAATGCTGGTTCTTTGAGAAGGTAAATAAAATTGACAAACCACTAGCCAGACTATTCAAGAAACAAAGGGAGAAGAACCAAATCAATAAAATTAGAAATGAAAAGGGAGAGATCACAACTGACAACACAGAAATACAAAGGATTATTTGAGAATACTATCAGCAATTATATGGCAATAAAACGAATAACTTGGAAGAAATGGACAAATTCCTAGAAAAGTACAACTTGCCAAAACTGAACCAGGAAGAAATAGAAAATCTGAACAGACCAATCACAAGCACGGAACTAGAGGATGTAATCAGAAATCTTCCAGCAAACAAAAGCCCAGGTCCCGACGGCTTCACAGCTGAATTCTACCAAAAATTTAGAGAAGAGCTAACACCTACTCTACTCAAACTCTTCCAGAAAATTGCAGAGGAAGGGAAACTTCCAAACTCATTCTATGAGGCCACCATCACCCTAATCCCAAAACCGGGTAAAGATCCCACAAAAGAGAAAACTACAGGCCAATATCACTGATGAACATAGATGCAAAAATCCTTAACAAAATTCTATCAATAAGAATCCAACAACACATTAAGAAGATCATACATCATGACCAAGTGGGCTTTATCCCAGGAATACAAGGATTCTTCAATATCCGCAAATCAATCAACGTAATATACCACATTAACAAACTGAAAAGTAAAAATCATATGATTATCTCAATAGATGCAGAGAAAGCCTTCGACAAAATTCAACATCCATTTATGATAAAAACCCTCCAGAAAGTGGGAAGAGAAGGGACATATCTCAACATAATAAAGGCTATATATGACAAACCCACAGCAAACATTATCCTCAATGGTGAAAAACTGAAAGCATTTCCCATAAAGTCAGGAACAAGACAAGGGTGCCTACTCTCACCACTACTATTAAACATAGTTCTGGAAGTTTTGGCTACAGCGATCAGAGCAGAAAAAGACATAAAAGGAATACAAACTGGAAAAGAAAAAGTAAAACTTTCACTATTCACTGATGACATGATCCTCTACACAGAAAACCCTAAAGACTCTACCAGAAAACTACTAGAGCCAATCAATGAATACAGTAAAGTGGCAGGATATAAAATCAACACACAGAAATCCCTTGCATTCCTATACAGTAATAATAAGAAAATAGAAAGCGAAATTAAGGAAACTATTCCATTCACTCTTATAACAAAAAGAATTAAATACTTAGGAATATATCTACCTAAGGAAACAAAAGACTTGTACATAGAAAACTATAAAACACTAGTGAAAGTAATCAAAGAGGACACTAACACATGGAGAAATATACCGTGTTCATGGATTGGAAGAATAAATATTGTGAAAATGAGTATACTACCCAAAGTAATTTATACATTCAATGCAATCCCTATCAAGCTACCAACAATATTTTTCACAGAACTAGAATAAATAATCTCACAATTTGTATGGAAATACAAAAAACCTCGAATAGCCAAAGCAATCTTGAAGAAGAAGAATGGAACTGGAGGAATTAACCTGTAGGACTTCAGGCTCTACTACAAAGCCACAGTCATCAAGACAGTATGGTACTGGCATAAAGACAGAAATATAGACCAATGGAACAAAATAGAAGGCCCAGAGATAAATCCACGCACCTATGGACAACTTATCTTTGACAAAGGAGGCAAGAATATAAAATGGAGAAAAGACAGTCTCTTTAACAAGTGGTGCTGGGAAAACTGGTCAGCCACTTGTAAAAGAATGAAACTAGAACCCTTCCTAACACCATACACCAAAATAAACTCAAAATGGATTAGAGAGCTAAATGTAAGACCAGATTCTATAAAACTCCTAGAGGAGAACATAGGCAAAACACTCTCCGACATAAATCACAGCAGGATCCTCCAAGACCCACCTCCCAGAATATTGGAAATAAAGGCAAAAATAAACAAGTGGGACCTAATTAAAATCAAAAGCTTCTGCACAGCAAAGGAAACTATAAGCAAGGTGAAAAGACAGCCTTCAGAATGGGAGAAAATAATAGCAAATGAAGCAACTGACAAAGGATTAATCTCCAAAATATACAAGCAGCTCCTGCAGCTCGATTCAAGAAAAATAAATGACCCAATCAAAAAATGGGCCAAAGAACTAAACAGACATTTCTCCAAAGAAGAAATACAGATGGCTAACAAACACATGAAAAAATGCTCAACAACCCTCATAATCAGAGAAATGCAAATCAAAACCACAGTGAGATACCATTTCACACCAGTCAGAATGGCTGCTATCCAAAAGTCTACAAGCAATAAATGCTGGAGAGGGTGTGGAGAAAAGGGAACCCTCTTACACTGTTGGTGGGAATGCAAACTAGTACAGCCACTATGGAGAACAGTGTGGAGATTCCTCAAAAAACTGGAAATAGAACTGCCATATGATCCAGCAATCGCACTCCTGGGCATACACACCGAGGAAACCAGAATTGAAAGAGACACATGTACTCCTCATTGCAGCACTGCTTATAATAGCCAGGACATGAAAGCAACCTAGATGTCCATCCGCAGATGAATGGCTAAGAAAGCTTTGGTACATATACACAATGGAGTATTTTTCAGCCATCAAAAAGAATGCATTTGAATCAGTTCTAATGAGGTGGATGAAATTGGAGCCTATTATACAGACTGAAGTAAGCCAGAAAGAAAAACATCAATACAGTATACTAACGCATATATATGGAATTTAGAAAGATGCAAATGATAACCCTGTATACAAGACTGCAAAAGAGATATAGGTGTATAGAACAGTCTTTGGGACTCTGTGGGAGAGGGTGAAGGTGGGATGATTTGGGAGAATGGCATTGTAGCATGTATATTATCATATGTGAAATGAATCACCAGTCCAGGTTCGACACATGATACAGGATGCTTGGGGCTGGTGCACGGGGATGACCTGGAGGGAGGATATGGGGAAGAGGGAGGTGGGAGGGGGGTTCAAGAAAGGGAACACATGTACACCCAGGGCGGATTCGTGTCAATGTATGGCAAAACCAACCAATATATTAATGTAAGGTAATTTGCCTCCAATAAAATAAAAAAAAATAAAAATAAAATAAAACAAATAAAAAAAATAAACTTTAAAAAAAACAACATACCAGCAACTCTGGAAAACTCCCTGTGGCCACAGGACTGGAAAAGGTCAGTTTTCATTCCAAGACCAAAGAAAGGCAATGCCAAAGAATGCTCACAAATATTCAGTTCAATTAGGTATTATTAAATCTGCATGCTACATGATGCAAAATTCTCCTTTACCGTATAGACTGTACACTGCTTCCTGATCAGTATTTCCTTTTCACGCATATACCTTAAAGGTAATTGGTTAAAATGCAACTAACAAAGTGAACTTATCCACAGCTCCCTCTTACAGACAAGGAAGCTGGGAAATTAAGCAGTTAATTAAAAGAATAGGAATTGATTGCAGCCATAAAATTAAACGATGTTTACCCCTTGGAAGCAAAGTTTTGACCAACCTAGATAGCATATTAAAAAGCAGAGACATTACTTCACCAACCAAGGTCCGTCTATTCAAGGCTATGGTTTTTCCAATGGTCATGTATGGATGTGAGAGTTGGACTGTGAAGAAAGCTGATCGCCGAAGAATTGATGCTTTTGAACTGTGGTGCTGGAGAAGACTTTGAGAGTCCGTTGGACTGCAAGGAGATCCAACCAGTCCATTCTAAAGGAGATCAGTCCTGGGTGTTCATTGGAAGGACTGATGCTAAAGCTGAAACTGCAATACCTTGGCCACCTCATGCGACGAGTTGACTCACTGGAGAAGAGTCTGATGCTGGGAGGGATTGGGGGCAGGAGGAGAAGGGGACGGCAGAGAATGAGATGGCTGGATGGTATCACCGACTCAATGGACATGAGTTTGAGTGAACTCCGGGAGTTGGTGATGGACAGGGAGGCCTGGCATGCTGTGCTTCTTGGGGTCGCAAAGAGTCAGACACGACTGAGCGACTGAACTGAACTGAACTGAGGAATTTTAAAATAAATGATAACATATGGACTGTGTCAAGATGCCTGGACTGATGTGCAGTATTTTGTGTCAACGTGATTGGGCCACAGAAAGTGCCCAGACAGTAGGTCAACCATTATTGTGAGTGTGTCTGTGAGGGAGTTTTAGATAAGATCAGCACTGGAATAAGTGGACTGAGTAAAGCAGGCTGCGCTCTAAGGGGATGGCCCAAACTAAGTTGAAAGCTTGAATAGAACAAAAAAAGCTGAGCTTCCTTCAAGCAGGAGGGAATCAAGTCTGACTGCTTGAGGTAGGACTCTGGTCTTTTCCTGCCTGTGAACTGAAAAAGTACATCTTCTTGAGGCTCGATCTCAGTACTTTGGGATTAGAACTTACACCACTGGCTCTCCGGGTTCTCAGCCCTTTGGACTCAGATGAACTGTACCATCACCTCTCCTAGGTCTCCACCTTGCTGAATGCACATCTTGGGATCTTGTCAGCCTCCATAAACATGTGAGCCAGTTCCTAATAAAAAAATTATTTTCTCTCCCCTCTCTCTCTCTAAAGATCTCTGGAACCCTGACCAATACACAAGTCACTGGTGCAAATTAAATTACATGTTGACATGATGGAACTCAGTGAAGAGCTATAGTATGATCACAGGATTTACAGATAACTCCATCAGGGTCACAAAACAGGGTTTTAATAAATAATTATCTGATGTTTTTTTTCCATTTCACATTTATTTTTCTAAATTCTATTTTCTTTTTTTTTTACAGTTTTTTTTCCGTTTTATTTTTTTTATTGGAGGCTAATTATTTTACAATATTTTATTGGTTGGTTTTGCCATACATTGACATGAATCTGCCCCGGGTGTACATGAGTTCCCCTTCTTGAAACCCCCTCCCACCTCCCTCCTCCCCTTATCCTCCCTCAGGGTCATATCCGCACACCAGCCCCGAGCATCCTGTAACATGCATCGACCCTAAACTGGCGATTCGTTTCACATATGATAATATACGTTTCAATGCCATTCTCCTAAATCATCCCACCATCACACTCTCCAACAGAGTCCCAAAGACTGTTCTATACATCTGTGTCTCTTTTGCTGTCTTGTATACAGGGTTATCATTTGCATCTTTCTAAATTCCATATATATGCGTTAGTATACTGTATTGGTGTTTTTCTTTCTGGCTTACTTCACTCTGTATAATAGGCTCTAGTTTCATCCACCTCATTAGAACTGATTCAAATGTATTCTTTTTAATGACTGAGTAATACTCCATTGTGTATATGTACCAAAGCTTTCTTATCCATTCATCTGTGGATGGACATCTAGGTTGCTTCCATGTCCTGGCTATTATAAACAGTGCTGCGATGAACATTGGAGTACACGTGTCTCTTTCAATTTTGGTTTCCTCGGTGTGTATGCCCAGGAGTGCGATTGCTGGATCATATGGCAGTTCTATTTCTGGTTCTTTAAGGAATCTCCACACTGTTCTCCATAGTGGCTGTACTAGTTTGCATTCCCACCAACAGTGTAAGAGGGTTCCCTTTTCTCCACACCCTCTCCAGCATTTATTGCTTGTAGACTTTTGGATAGCAGCCATTCTGACTGGTGTGAAATGATATCTCATTGTGGTTTTGATTTGCATTTCTCTGATTATGAGGGTTGTTGAGCATTTTTTCATGTGTTTGTTAGCTATCTATATGTCTTCTTTGGAGAAATGTCTGTTTAGTTCTTTGGCCCATTTTTTGATTGGGTCATTTATTTTTCTTAAATCGAGCTGCAGGAGCTGCTTGTATATTTTGGAGATTAATGCTTTGTCAGTTGCTTCATTTGCTATTATTTTCTCCCATTCTGAAGGCTGTCTTTTCACCTTACTTATAGTTTCCTTTGCTGTGCAGAAGCTTTTGATTTTAATTAGGTCCCACTTGTTTATTTTTGCCTTTATTTCCAATATTCTGGGAGGTGGGTCTTGGAGGATCCTGCTGTGATTTATGTCAGAGTGTTTTGCCTATGTTCTCCTCTAGGAGTTTTATAGTTTCTGGTCTTACATTTAGATCTTTCATCCATTTTGAGTTTATTCTTCTGTATGGTGTTAGGAAGTATTCTAGTTTCACTCTTTTACAAGTGGCTGACCAGTTTTCCCAGCACCACTTGTTAAAGAGACTGTCTTTTCTCCATTTTATATTCTTGCCTCCTTTGTCAAAGATAAGGTGTCCATAAGTGTGTGGATTTATCTCTGGGCTTTCTATTTTGTTCCATTGGTCTATATTTCTGCCTTTATGCCAGTACCATACTGTCTTGATGACTGTGGCTTTGTAGTAGAGCCTAAGTCTGGCAGGTTGATTCCCCCAGTTCCATTCTTCTTCCTCAAGATTGCTCTGGCTATTCGAAGTTTTTTTGTATTTCCATACAAATTGTGAGATTATTTGTTCTAGCTCTGTGAAAAATATCATTGGTAGCTTGATAGGCATTGCATTGAATGTATAAATTACTTTGGGTAGTATACTCATTTTCACAATATTTATTCTTCCAATCCATGACAGTATATTTCTCCATCTATTAGTGTCCTCTCTGATTTCTTTCACCAGTGTTTTATAGTTCTCTATGTACAGGTCTTTTGTTTCTTTAGGTAGATATATTCCTAAGTATTTTATTCTTTTCATTGCAACAGTGAATGGAATAGTTTCCTTAATTTCTCTTTCTATTTTCTCATTATTAGTGTATAGGAATGCAAGGGATTTCTGTGTGTTGATTTTATATCCTGCCACTTTACTGTATTCATTGATTAGCTCTAGTAGTTTTCTGGTAGAGTCTTTAGGGTTTTCTGTGTAGAGGATCATATCATCAGCGAACAATAAAAGTTATCTGATGGTTATTAAAGGCTATGGTAGGCAGAATTCTAAAACTGGTCTCCCAAGGTATCTCACCATAATTCCAGGTACTGTGAATTAGAGGAGGAATCACACGCACATTTGTGTTATATCCGCATGACTAGTCGGATTGTGCAGTTATAATTGAGGTCATTAATCTACTGACCTTAATTGGGAGATTATCCTGAATTATCCAAAAGGGCCTAACCTAGTAACTGGAGTTCTTTAAAAGCAGAAAGTTTCCCCTTGCTTGCAGCAGAGGAAAGCAAGAGAGATTTGAAGCAAAAGGTTTTGACATACCATCATTTGCTTGAGCTTCCTTGATACCTTGTTGGTAGAGAATCCACCTGCAATGCAGGAGACCCCAGTTTGATTCATGGGACAGGAAGATCCGCTGGAGAAGGGATAGGCTACCCACTCCAGTATTCCTGGGCTTCCCTGGTGGGTCAGCTGGCAAACAATCAGCCCGCAATGCGGAAGACCTGCGTCCCTGGGTTGGGTAGATCCCCTGGAGAAGAGAAAGGATACCCACTCCAGTATTCTGGCCTGGAGAATTCCATGGACTGTATAGTCCATGAGGTCACAAACAGTCTGACACAACTGAGTGACTTTCACTTTCATTTGCTTGAAGATGGAGGGAACTATATGATGAGAAATACAGTCTCTAGAATCTGAGAGCAGCTCTAACAACATCCTACAAAGATATAGTTCAGTCCCGCCACCGCAGGAGATGGATTCTGCCAATCACTTGGATGAGCTTGGAAGCTGCTTCTTCCCCAGAGCCTCCCAGTAAGATTCCAGGCCCACTGACACCTTGATTTCAGCCTCGTAAGACCCTAAGCAGAGAACTCACTTGATCCATGCAGCATGCATTAGCTATGGGAACCAGGGAGTAATAAACGTGTTGGTTTAAGCTGCCAAATTTGAGGCAATTTGCTGTGCAGCAATTGAAAACTGATCACCGGTATTTAAGTTATTAGTGTATTGAATCTGTTGAGCATAAGGTAATTTTCTGCATTATCCAATCCACTGCGAAGGTTAAGGAATCATTTCTGGCCCAGTGATAATCACATGTACCTGAAAGGTGCCAATTAAAATAAGCAACACTAAGTCACAGTGCAGAGAATTCTATCTAATTGTAGTGAAGACTAATTACAATATAGAGGCAAGAACACGCAGCCTGCAGTGCGACAGCAACATGAGGTCACATGGAGGTCTGATGGGGCCATACTCAGCATGAAGCGCTTGGGTGCAGGAACCGCCCACTCAGTCCCTGCCCTTTAGATAAAGCAGAACATTCAGTTTCCAGTCTCTCTGCAGGGCAACAACAGGCAAGCACAGTCAGGGGAACTGCAGGTAGTGGTTCTCAATTAAATTGAAATAAATTATAATGAAAAAGGGTTTAATGTCATAGACATTTTTTGAGGCTTTGGAGGCAGACAGACTGGCACCAACACTCTGTGATCCTAGCTGTGTTTAAGACTTATAGTTTATTAACTGTGTGTGAGTGTGAGTCTGTGTGTGTGTGTGTGCAGGTAAGACAGCTCCTCCATTGACAATCCTGACAAATCTTTCCAGATCACAGGGTTTAAGATGTATTTGCATGATTTTCTGTACTAAGACAGCTGGATCAGCTTGCCTGATACATTAACCCCAGAGCCTACCACGGTGCGTGGAACATACACATTGCCTGACTTTTATAACAGCTCCCTGTACTCAGGAGCCTTGACTACCAATGTACTGGCGACTTCCTGGATTCATCATCATTGTTGGTCCTTCTAACAACCTCTCAGTTTCTGAAATGTCCTCATGATGGGAGCCTTTGGAAACCCAAGACTTTGCAAATTAAAAAAAAAAAGACAGAAACATAAAAATCATTTAAAAATGTAACTGGAGAGATTAATTAGTGAATATAAGGCTGGTATAAGAATATAATAAGCAAGGGATGGCAGAGGATGAGATGGTTGGATGGCATCACCAACTCGATGGACGTGAGTTTGAGCAAGCTCTGGGAGTTGGTGACGGACAGGGAAAACTGGTATGCTGCAGTCCACTGAGTCACAAAGAATCGGACACAACTTAGCAACTGAACTGAACTGATAAGGCTGGTAATGTGATTATTTAATCATTCTGTTGAAAATCACAAATATTCAGGACTAAGGAATCGCATCCCCCCGCAAACAGTGGAATTTCCCAATACAGGCGTTAGTGTTCACAGTCACAATATGATCTGACTTCTGGCCCTACTGCCTCTCTTCATTCTCAGCCCTAATCTTTGTCTCCTCTCCCTCTTTTCCCATCTTGCACTGTACATGTACTCCGTGGATACTTCTAATTCAGAAAGTACACTTCTTTTTTGGTTTGTTTTCCTGTGAAGATCCTAAGGGCTGGCACCATGGTTGCTTTGCTCTTTGCTTATCATGTAGGACATACACTGCAGGAAACATCTTAGGCATTGCTGAAGGTTTGTTGAATGCGACTCTTTCATATTGAAACTTAAACGCCAAAAACATCCATTCGCAACCTGGGGGTAGTACAGGAGAGGCTTTCTACACAGGTAGCACAGCTGTGGTTTATGAGTATCAGGTGCCATGCAAACTCTTCTAGACACTCAGGAGGTTTTGGAGGACAAGACCTGGCTCTTTTCTCCATGTGCCTCTACACAGTATATGGCACAGATTTTAGCCCACAGTATGGTGAAATGCAACGCTTTCCAGAACTGAGTCATGTATATGCCTTTCCACGTCTGCACCCCCAAGTATAATGTTATAAGCTTAATACTGTCTGTAAAGGAAAGTACTATTTGTCATGAGAAAGACTCTAAAAATAAACAGAATGATGAGATAGAGAAACAGTATAGAATTTTTCTATTTACATTGGCAACTCTCAAAAACACAAGAATGTCTTCAAATACATTTCTAAATTGTGGAGATATGCAGACAATGGATTGTGACAGCAGTTCTAAATCCCAGCTCTGCCACGTCCTTACTCTTTGATGAGGAAGGCATCTATCCTCCTGGGCCTTAATTCCCTCATTTGTGACACAAGAATAACGGTACTTATGCTGCAGGGATTTTATGAAAATTGTCAGCGAGTTATGAAAATAGCTGACCTGCAGTAGCCCCGAAAGAGATTCTATCATCTTTTCTGATATGTAGTTAGGAAACAGCAACAAGAGAACTAGGATTCCTTTAAAAGAACTCTGGGAATTACACACATCAGAAGATTCATCCAAAGCAACAGCTCAAGGAACCTTCCTGTGAGGTGTAGGCTGGTACTAAAAGCAATCTGATCAACGTTAAAATGAAGTTTAGAAACTAAGAGTCTAATTGGTGTCCTTTGCTAGGAGATCTTCTATTTTATGAAAACTGCTAACAGAACCACTGATTTTCAAATGTGCCCTGAAATAAATATCCGAGAAGAAGATGGGGAAAAAGTTAAGGGGAAGCCATTGTCTGCTAATCTCTAATTCCAGAGAAATGATGCCTGGGTAGAACACACGGTCAGAGCCCCTCTACCATGCTGCTCACCAATGTGCATCGTTCCAGAACAACCAGATTTTACTGAGGTCCTGGAAGACTGTGGCCATTTTCCTGATCCCAATTTTGATTCCAGATCTCACTTGTTGTCTTTATCAAAGGAGCCTGTGAAATGTGCAGAACAGCTTGGTAACTCTGAGAGATCTGTGTTGCTTCTGAGGGAACTGGTCTCGTGGTGCGGTGCTTGGGCCTGTGGGTACACAGCAGCACTGATCAGTAAGATCCTGCCCTTCCCTCCTGGGCCAGTTTGAAGTCTTTGTGGAAGGAAAGGGCATCCTGCCAAGAACACGATTCTCACACAAGGAAACTAGCTCTGCAGCAAAGGACCCTCCCCAGCATACACAATCATCAAAAGTCATGAAGAAGTATAAATAACAGTCACTTTGTTCCTTCACAAGGACTCAAAACAGTCACCTTCCATCTGTCACAGCAGGGGTCAGTGGTGAATATACCAACATTTGATCAAAGGAGCTGGGGCGAAATTTCTGGGATGAAGAAGCACTTCTGCAAGTGATATGAGCTGGGATGAAAGCTTTGCAGAGCAGATCAGTGAAAAAAGGAAGGGAACCAAACAATACTGCTGGGAGCAGATTAAGTCTGTGGCGGCGCGGGGGGTGGGGTGGGGTTGTCTGCCTAAGCTGTGGGCTTCCCTGGTGGCTCAGTGGTAAAGAACCCACTTGCTAATGCAGGAGACGTGGGTTCAATCCGAGGGCCCGGAAGATGGCCTGGAGAGGGAAATGGCAACCCACTCCAGTATTCTTGCCTGGGAAATCTCGTGGACAAGGATTCTAGTGGGCTATAGTCCACTTGGTTGCAAAAGATTCAGACACGACTTAGTGACTAAACAACAACAACAACTGTCTATGCTGGACTCGCTCTGAGTGTTATCACCAGTGAGCCCTGAATTGGGCTCTCACTGGGCTGTCTACTGCCAGATCACAGGCGACTCACAGAATGTCCATGGTCTCAATATTCTCCCTTGTGAAATGGGAATGACAATATTACCTCTTGAGGGTTTTTAATAGGATTCAACTACAGAAGATCCATGAAGAGCCTAGCTTGGTGCCGATCTTTGTGTGTACTATTATTTCACAGTAGTCTCAATTTTCGTTCAACTAGTTCATTACCTTCTTTTGCACTCACAATGTCTGAGTATATGATTACCTTTTATTCTCAAAGACATAATTTCATTGAAAGAAAATATGTAAATTACTGCATGTTCCTCACAGGTAAAGCAAAGTCTACTTAGATGACGAAGGCATGAGTTCCAGAAATGCCACCCTAAGTCAGGCTGGGTAGTAAGCCGAGTGCTAGCCTACGAGACTTCCACAGAAAATGACTCAGACATCTGGCCGCACTGACTAGCAGAGTTTGCATGGTGCTGATACGTCCATGGTTCTCACACAGATGGTGCCTACTGGAAGAACTGCCATTTGGAAACAGAATCTTTTCTCTATTAGTGCCACTTTCACAAATTAATTCATTAATTCAGTGAATATTCAGTAGTGTCTCTCCAGCTGTATCAGAAAGTTTGCTGGACAGTGGAGTGAAAAAGACCCATGGTTTGCAAAGACAAACACGGCCCTTGCCCTCAAGGGTATCACAATGTACCAACGGAGTCAGATACGTTCAGTACATAAACTGATATCATCTGCGTGACTACAGTGTGCTCTCAGTAATGTTCTGGGCTGGTGGAGATTGACCAGTGAGCAAGAAGAAAGATATCTAAGATCAAGGATCTTGCAGCTGGGAACTATGGGGGAGGACAGAAATAAGTACAAACATAACAAAGAAGTAAAAAACACAGTCTGTTAGGTGATGAGTATGGTAACGAAAGGACAATCTTGGGCAAGATAAAGGGGATGAGAGATAGGGTGGATGGTGGGAAAGGTGTGTGCACTTGCCGATATACAGTGGCCTGGGTGGCCCTCACAGAGAAAGCAGGTGAGAACTGAGCAAGGCCTGCATGGAAGTGAAGAAGTCAGCCAGGCAGATGTGGGTGAGGAGCATGCAGGCAAAGGGAAGAGCTGGAACAAAGGCCCTGAGGAGGGCGCCTAGCTGACATGACCCAGAAACTGCAGAGCCCAGCTGACCTGGAGCTGAGTGACTGAAGGGAGGCTGCTGGGGGTACAGTCAGAGAGGAGACAGGGTCAGATCCTATAGGACCTCAAGCACCTCTCTTAGTGATTAGCATTTGACTCTAGAGACAGCACTAGCAAGGGTTTGGGTGCTGAATTTAGGTCGGTAGAGAGGACAGTATCGGTGAAAAACAGGGACACTGCAGTCAGGGAACCAGAGGGAGTGACCAAAGCAGCAGGAGGAATCAAGGAGTGCTCGTGGCCTCCTTGAGAGAGCGGAAACACTCACCTGACTTGACTCCATTGACCTCTGTGCTCATACCCTTGATTGTTCACACGTGTTACTCACAAAATCACAAACTTAGAAGTCTTGTTTTTATCCTCATGGTTCATTGATTAATCAAAGAGAAAGACTGGGGAGGCACTGTTTTGCTCTAATCACTTGGTGTTTGAGAAGTTTCTACTGAATGACCTGCTATAGCCCCTCTCTGCGCTTGAGGGAAATAGAGATAATGCAAGGAACACGATGAAGCCTCCCCACATGAAAAGCCACGTATGGAGTTGCCTGTGTTCACTCATCTCTCATTTTATATTTGGAATAAACAATTATTAGGTGTAATGAGAACCATCCTTCATGATCCAAATAGCCTTTGTCACACTCTTTCATTCAATCAATATATTTTGAATCCCTGCTGGATGCCAAGTTCAGGTCACTGTGCTGACTCGGGGAACAGGTATGGATCTGGCTGGCCCCTACCTTTACATTTTTTTCAAACAGGCAGACAGATCATCACAGCGCTCCCTGATTAAAACCATGACAGAATTCAAGTCAAGGGAGCCTGGCAAAAAGGAGGAGGGTAATTTAATCGCAGTATAACAGATGAGTGAGTAATGGTTAGGAAAGCCTTTGCGGCAGGGAGAAATTAAAGAGGTAGGTACTTTCATTATCCCCATTTTACAGATGAGAACTATCAAGGTCCAAGATATTCACTGATTTAAGACTATACAGCTAGTGAGAGAGCGAGATTAAAATTCTAGGGCATATGGTTAACAAAACACCAATTTTCCCCACTCATTGACTACTACTAAAATCACATTCCCTGACTCTGCTTCCCTTTAATACATCTAGAAATCCTCACAGGTATGGGTGGTAACTGTCCTGAAAGTTGAGATCGGCTGTGAATACCATAACGCTCTGAGAAGGTCTGAAATTGTCTCCATCTGAGCTGACATCTGTTCTGGAGAACTCCTCCCTCTTAGAACTGCATTCCACTTAAATTTAATCACAAAAGAGCCAACTCGAGGTTCCATGCCCATCTCACCAAGAAAGGTGCCCAACTGTGCAGGATCACGTTTCTAATCTTGCTCTCACTTTCCAATCTGCCTGCTCCTTCCTAACTCAGAGAAAGTGCAGAAATATGTATCCCTGACCTGTTGCTCTCAGGGCAGATCTTCTCAGTTTTAGAACATTACATAGAAGCTATCGTCTCCTGGGTGCCTGGATCACCCAGGTTAAAAAAAAAAGAGAGAGAGAGAGGAGAAAGTCTGTACCATAAGGAATGACATGTACTGTGTGTGCATCTCAGCAATCTCAGCACACGTGCAATGTGTCATAGTGAAGGGAAGATTACCTTTGGAGTCAAAGTCAAGATCTGACTCAGTTCAACGTCAATCGCTTTAAAAGAGGTGAAATTCTACGAGGAAATATACATTCTCTCTTTAGTTTTGATTGGAATTTGATGGATGGCAGTTCATGGTTGTGTCAGCTAGCTCTTGATGCACCCCACAATTTACCTAACTGATTCTTTTGCACACAATTCTGCAGCTCAATGAGTCCAGCTGGGCTCAACTGAGCAGTCCTGCTGTTCTCAGAAGGCGTACTTAATGCATTCGTGGTCAGTGCTCTGTTAGCTACCTGGCTCTGCTGGGGGCTGGATGTATAGGATGGTCTCACCCACACTTCTGGTAAATGATTCTCTGGCAGCTAGGGTGAAAGCGATGCATGGACCATGGATCTCGCATCATTCACCTAGCCCAGGCTTCTTCACATTGCTATCATCTTGTTTCAAGAACAGCTAGAGAGGGCAAACCCCAGTGCACAAGCACTTTTCAACTCTCTGCTTGCTTCACACATGCTGTTGTCCCATCAGACAAAGCAAGCTCCATGGCCAAGGAGATGACAATGTGGGAGGCATGCACATATCACAGTGGAGTGCTGCTGCTGCTAAGTAACATCAGTCGAGTCCGACTCTGTGCGACCCCATAGACAGCAGCCCACTAGGCTTCCCCGTCCCTGGGATTCTCCAGGCAAGAACACTGGAGTGGGCTGCCATTTCCTTCTCCAATGCATGAAAGTGAAAGTGAAGTCGCTCAGTTGTGTCCAACTCCTAGCAACCGCACAGACTGCAGCTAGTCTTTCAAAAAAGACTTCCACTCTTGTTTAGAAAAAGTCAAAACTGTCTTGCCCTATTGTTTTAACAGGTGGAAAATACAACTATTTTATGAAAATCATGGGAAAAAACTAATTTGTAAATATCCTTGGCATTGCACTAAACCTGCAACTGGTGGATCTCTTTATCCAGAAACATGCTATGACTTTGCCAGTAGGAATTCACTCTCTGCCTCCTTCCATATTCTAATGTTGCCTCTCCTCTACCTTCCAAAACCAATTCCCCACCCCCAGCACAGACATATTACATGGGTGTAATCTGATGTGGGAATGGTGGAATAGACTATAAAACGGCACCTCTGCTAAGACAAGGAGATAGTACCTGGCAATTGTGAAGCAGACCTGTGATGTAGCTGCAGCCTGTTTGGTCCACACCTCCCTGCAGACAGGAGAAGGAAATGGCAACCCATTCCAGTATTCTTGCCTGGAGAATCCCATGGACAGAGCAGTTGGCAGGACAAGACTGAGGGACTAACACTTTCAAGTCCTAAGCAGATAGTGAAGGACAGGGAAACCTGGCGTACTGCAGTCTATGGGGTCCCAGAGAGTCATGACACGACTAAGTGACTGAAAACAAGAAAGTACTGAGCAAGAAATGAATAATAATAATCCCTGCAGACACCAGCCCAATCTCCCAACTTTGCTAAAGTGCCTCTTGATTTACTCAAATATCTTTTAAAGCTGAGTATGAGTTTTCTCATTTTCTACTACAAGGTCCTAACCATATTTTTAGGATTCCTTGGTGTTTTATTTACTTTGAGGTGGTTGATACTACTGCTGTGATGTCATCATTCACCCATTCTATTTTCTACAGGATTATTGCTGGCATACGTGAAAGCTCTTGGGATTTTAAATTTTAACATTTATTAATTTCTCCCACTTAAAGAAGATTATTTTTACATCGTTCCTCAGGTGCTTCCCAAGAATATATTCCTACTATCTGCAAAAAAGAGAATTTTGTCTTCTTTACCAAAATGGCAGGCATTTTTCTCTTTACGATCTCATTACATGGGAAAGAAAATTTAAAATGACGTGTAATAATATGGGTGACAATTGATATATTTGCCTAGATTCTGATTATGATGAATTTTGTTTCTGATTTTTTAATTGTGAGTATGAACACACTGAGGAATACATCTTGCTGAAATTTCTATATTTTCCTAGTGTAGTTTTTTTTTTTGGGGGGGGGGGAGTTATGGCATAAGTCCTACCATGCAGCACAGGAAACTTTCCTGAACATGGATCCAACTCGTGCCTCCTGCTTTGACGTGCAGAGTCCTAACCACTGGATCTCCAGGGAAGTCCTCCTAGTTTGTTTTTGGTCATGGTATGTTGCATTCCACCAAATGTTCTTTGATCATCCATATATCATTGAAATATGGTCATAAGCAGTGGAATGGCTACTGGTTCCAGTGATTCTCTGTATATCGCTATCTTTTTCTTCCTACAGTTCTGTTCTAGCATGCCCACATAGTTTTGTCATATTATGCTCAAGATATCGAGGGTGGTCTTGCCACCAGGAACAGAGTCATTTTTATGGGCTATTTGGGTATACACGGAGTGGAACAGACCCTGGGAAGCTGAACAAACTTGTTATTTAAAAACCGGACTGTATGTTTCATAACCATTTTCCACATACCTTTCCGATTCAATTTCCCCTTGAGGAATGGATTATTTCCTTGGAAAAGTGAGTTGTCATGATCCGGCTTGCCTGATGCCAGCAGAGTGTCTGCAGGTAAAAGAGACAAAGATGCCTAAGTTGCAAGAAGGCAAAATCTGGGGGACATCAGAGGTCTTCTCCGTAAGGTTACTGTGAGAGCAGGGAAACAAAGACGAAGAAATAAACTGGAGGGGGAAGGCTTTAGGTTGTTATATCTGGGGTTGTGGGGAGGCCACTTCTTGGCCAAGGGTATAGGATGGCTAGACCCACTCCAGTATTCTTGCCTAGAGAATCCCGTGGACAGAGGAGCCTGGTGCGCTGCTGTCCATGGGGTCGCACAGAGTCAGACAGGACTGAAGCGTCTTAGCACGCATGCATGCATTGGAGAAGGAAACGGCAACCCATTCCAGCATTCTTGCCTGGAGAATCCCAGGGACGAAGGAGCCTGGTTGGCTGCCGTCTATGGGGTGGCACAGAGTCAGACACGACCGAAGCGACTTAGCAGCAGCAGCAGCAGACAGGTGAGAGATCACCAAGTGGCCTTGCTCGAGTTCCAGGCCAGGAGGCTTCTGAAACTCAAAATGTAAAATATGAAGGGACTGCCAGAGGCATGTTTCCCAAAACCTCAACCAGTGCTTCCCAATGAGAAAGAGAGAGACGTGTGGAGTGTGTGAAGGGGAGAGAGTCCTGGGACTGAACAAAACACTGCTCTGGGTGGCTCTCCAGCTGTTGGGGGAATATGACCTAAAGTGCAAAGGTCTGAACCAAGTAGGTGAGGAGTTTACTGACGAGGAAACCAGGGACCAGAGGTTAGGGAAGATGTCAACAGGGGTAGGTTCAAGAAAGCTGTTCAGTCATGGACTGTGCCAAGATGCCTGGCGAAGCGAAGGACCTGTTGAAAAAACAAAACTGCACGAAATGACTCAGCAACGATTCGGTACTCTTTCGCCCAAGAATACCTAGGATCATCTTGACAAAAGCGAGGCCTTCCTATAAGTAAGCCGGTACTCTTCACTGTGGGAGATGACTACGACCTTAGGCACCTGACCATCCGCCTCGTGGTTCCCGTGTGTAAAACGATGGCGTGTGTGTTTTCTGCGACCTGATGGAGAGGGTGAGGCGAAACGTCCGGCCGCGCCACAGCCACGTCTGGGTCAAAGGCACACGTGGAAACAAGCTGGCCCAAGTCACACTGCGGTGCATTTCACCCTGGGGGACGGACAGCCCCAGCCGGCGAAGTGCCAGGCGCCTGCGCCGTGCGCCAGAGGCGCCCGGCGCCGCGGGAGCCGCGAGACCCCAGCCCCCCGCCCTCCGACGGGAACGCGCACGTGCCTGGGCACGCGGACGCGCGCGCGAATGCGCATCACCTCGCTCAGCCCTGGTCCCGCCGGCTGAGGAGGGAAGGAGGGACGGACGGAGACGCGCACCGCAGACGCGAGTGGGCTCCGCGCAGAGTGGCGGGCTCGGGGCGGGGGCGGGGGCGGGGGTGGGGGCGGCGCCTCCTCCACTCTGGCGTCTGTGCCCCGGACCCCCGGCCGCGCAGGGGACGGGCCGACTGACGTACCTCGCGCGCCCCCGCCCCCGTCCCCGCCCCGGCCTTATCTTGCCTGAGCTCCTGGGGCTCGTGGGCTGAGGCGCCTCTCTCTCTCTCTCTCTATTTCTCACTCTCTCACTCTCTCTCTCTCACCCTCTGCCCCTCCCGCGGCTCTTTCTCTCCCCAGCACCTTGGCGCCCCTCGACCCGGCGGCGGCGGCGGGCACCTGAGCGGCGGCGGACGGCCTCGAAGATGAAGTGCAAGCCGAACCAGACGCGGACCTACGACCCGGAGGGGTTCAAGAAGCGGGCGGCGTGCCTGTGCTTCCGGAGCGAGCGCGAGGACGAGGTGCTGTTAGTGAGTAGCAGTCGGTACCCGGACCGCTGGATCGTGCCGGGCGGGGGCATGGAGCCCGAGGAGGAGCCGGGCGGTGCGGCCGTCCGCGAGGTGTTTGAAGAGGCGGGAGTCAAGGGGAAGTTAGGCCGGCTCCTGGGCATCTTCGAGCAGAACCAAGATCGCAAGCACAGAACGTACGTGTATGTACTGACTGTCACTGAGATTCTGGAGGATTGGGAAGATTCGGTTAGCATTGGGAGGAAGCGAGAGTGGTTCAAAGTCGAAGATGCGATCAAGGTTCTCCAGTGCCACAAGCCCGTGCATGCCGAATATCTGCAAAAACTAAAGCTGGGCGGTTCCCCAACCAATGGAAACTCCGTGGCCCCGTCCCTGCCGGAGGGCGATCCCTAGTATGTACCGCTCGTGCACAGACTTCTGCTTTCCGCCTACCTGACAATAAGTAGTGCCCGGAGCGACTCTCTTGTTGCCTGTGCGGTCTCACCGGGAGGAGGGAGGCTTCTTTTGTTTCCTTGGCAGACCTCTGAATCACGCTTGCAAACTCTCATTTGCCAGGCACTGTATTCAGGCACTTTGCACGTTTTTCAGATGCTTTCAGAATCGCTTCTTGGTAGCACTGCAACACATTTCAGAAAGCCAAAGCCACGTGGGTTGTTTTTTTAAGTTGCCTTAATTGCTCACTTAGACTTTGAGGTTAATGTGTGTGTGTTTAAACGTGTATGGGCGCTGTTGTTTGTTTTTTTATATTTCACACTTATGTATGCGTGGGTCTTCATGTGTACTTTTGGTACCTGTCTTGTGGTTTGAATTATATTGAGGGCCTTTAAAATCTGATCACCTTGGTTGTGTGGCGTTTTCATTAATTTTTTTTCTTAAGTTGTTTTCTCATTCACAGCTTTAGCCCTTGTCAGCAAGCCCTTCTGTGAAGGGAATTGATTTGAAGGACAAATTTTGAATCTCAGAAAGGTATTTAAGAAATTTTACAGCATGTGCTCTTTCTGTATTGAACAATAATTGTATGTTCAGATATGTGATCTAATTTGCCCTTTTCAGAAACTGCTGCATTTATTTGTAGATAATTCGAGTTTCAGAACATTTTCATAACTGGTATTTTTTTTTACTTATTACTTGAAATAGCCATTTCCCATTTAGACCGAATGTAGCTTAGCAGAATATTATTTTATAGAATAAACACACTCTTGAGGAGATGTTGTTTTGTACATGTCCTGATACATATTATGAAAACTGTTTTCCGAGTGTGATGTAGCATGCTCAACTCCAACTCATACTTCTCTTTTCTCAGTGCCCTGGAACAACTATGGTTCTCTCAGTATAAATTATTCTTTGAAAGAAAGTTTGTGTATTTGAATTTGTGATAGTCCACTTAAACTTATCTGAATACCAGTAGTCAAAAGAATGGAATATTATATTGTAATTACAACCCAATTGAGGGAGTTAGCCTTCTTGATATTCAGCTGTTACACACTTCTCAAACTGTTAGGAGGCCTGAACAATCTCTCAGAAAGTTTTAGGATAAAAATTTTGTCACATAATAAACTTTTTTGGGTACCAATTTAAAAATACTTAGATTATCTTCAATATTTGCTTGAAATCAGGCATCCTATCTAGAGTATATAGATCTGTCTTCTGGGACAACCTTTATTCCTCTAGCTATAGTAAATAGGTGGATATAAAGCCTACTTGGTGAAGTGGGTATTGGTAGGTGGAAAGATCTTACCTAATTTTAGGGCAACCTGAATTGTCATATCTCTTAATCATTATTGATAGATGTTTTGTGTCAGTCAACTAACTTTTGGAAGGTCACTATTATGCAGCACTCCCTAATAAGAACTTTGAAAATTTAGCAACTTGGAACTCTTTATGTTTTCTCAGGAACGTTGAGAAAAAGCCTACTTTGTGAAGAGAGTATGAGTGGGGGATGTATTTTTATTTAACATCTTAAAAATATTCCACAAATAGATAATATCAGTGGTAATTACTGTAATTTAAACCCTTTTTTCTTCTATAAATTAAATTTTAAAAAACACAGCCATGGTAGAATTGAATATTCTACATTTTCTTTTAAAACTTTGGTGCCAATTTTTAAAATAAGATCTTTACCCATACATAAATGTCTAAATAAAAGTATGTATTGTAATTTGTCCTATGACAAAACTAATGTCATACTAGTGAGTAGAAAATGAATAGCTTTTAAAAGACCAATTATATGATTTCATATTTTAAATTTTGTAGGATTATGCAATATGTGTTTCAAAATTATGTTTTCTTACAGAAAGATGTATTATTTATTTATTATTATTATTTTTTACTTTACAATATTATATTGGTTTTGCCATACATTGACATGAATCCGGCCCAGGTGTACCTGAGTTCCCCATCCTGAAGCCCCCCTCCCACGTCCCTCCGCATATCATCCCTCTAGGTCATCCCAGTGCACCAGCCCCGAATCATGCATCGAACCTGGACTGGCAATTCGTTTCACATATGATAATATACGTGTTTCAATGCAGTTCTCCGAAATCATCCCACCCTCGCCCACTCCCACAGAGTCCAAAAGACTGTTCTATACATCTGTGTTTCTTTTGCTGTCTCGTATACAGGGTTATCGTTACCATATTTCTAAATTCCATATATATGCGTTAGTATACTGTATTGGTGTTTTTCTTTATGGCTTACTTCACTCTGTATAATAGGCTCCAGCTTCATCCACCTCATTAGAACTGAGTCAAATGTATTCTTTTTAATTGCCGAGTAATACTCCATTGTGTATATGTACCACAGCTTTCTTATCCATTCGTCTGCTGATGGACATCTAGGTTGCTTCCATGTCCTGGCTATTATAAACACTGCTGTGATGAACATTGGAGTACATGTGTCTCTTTCAATTCTGGTTTCCTTGGTGTGTATGCCCAGGAGTGGGATTGCTGGGTCGTATGGCAGTTCTATTTCCAGTTTTTTAAGGAATCTCCACACTGTTCTCCATAGTAGCTGTACTAGTTTGCATTCACACCAACAGTGTAAGAGGGTTCCCTTCTCTCCACACCCTCTCCAGCATTTATTGCATGTAGACTTTTGGATAGCAGCCATTCTGACTGGTGTGAAATGGTACCTCATTGTGGTTTTGATTTGCATTTGTCTGATAATGAGTGATGTTGAGCATCTTTTCATGTGTTTGTTAGCCATCTGTATGTCTTCTTTGGAGAAATGCCTGTTTAGTTCTTTGGCCCATTTTTTGATTGGGTCATTTATTTTTCTGGAATTGAGCTGCAGGAGTTGCTTGTATATTTTTGAGATTAATCCTTTGTCCATTGCTTCATTTGCTATTATTTTCTCCCATTCTGAAGGTTATCTTTTCACCTTGCTTATAGTTTCCTTTGCTGTGCAGAAGCTTTTAATTTTAATTAGGTCCCATTTGTTTATTTTTGCTTTTATTTCCAATATTATGGGAGGTCGGTCGTAGAGGATCCTACTGTGATTTATGTCGGAGAGTGTTTTGCCTATGTTCTCCTCTAGGAGTTTTCTAGTTTCTGGTCTTACATTTAGATCTTTAATCCATTTTGAGTTTATTTTTGTGTATGGTGTTAGAAAGTGTTTCATTCTTTTACAGGTGGTTGACCAGTTTTCCCAGCACCACTTGTTAAAGAGATTGTCTTTTTTCTATTGAATATTCTTGCCTCCTTTGTCAAAGATAAGGTGTCCATAGGTGTGTGGATTTATCTCTGGGCTTTCTATTTTGTTCCATTGATCTATATTTCTGTCTTTTTGCCGGTACCATACTGTCTTGATGACTGTGGCTTTGGAGTAGAGCCTGAAGTCCGGCAGGTTGATTCCTCAAGTTCTGCTCTTCTTTCTCAAGATTGCTTTGGCTATTCGAGGTTTTTTGAATTTCCATACAAATTGTGAAATTATTTGTTCTAGCTCTATCAAAAATACCATTGATAGCTTGATAGGGATTGCATTGAATCTATAGGGTAGTTTGGGTAGTATACTCATTTTCAAAATATTGATTCTTCCAATCCACGAACAGGGTATATTTCTCCATCTATTAGTGTCCTGTTTGATTTCTTTCACCAGTGTTTTATAGTTTTCTATATATACGTCTTTTGTTTCTTTAGGTAGATTTATTCCTAAGTATTTTATTCTTTTCGTTGCAATGGTGAATGGAATTGTTTCCTTAATTTCTTTTTCTATTTTCTCGTTATTAGTGTATAGGAATGCAAGGGATTTCTGTGTGTTGATTTTATATCCTGCAACTTTACTATATTCATTGATTAGCTCTAGTAATTTTCTGGTAGAGTCTTTAGGGTTTTCTGTGTAGAGGATCATGTCATCTGCAAACAGTGAGAGTTTTACTTCTTCTTTAAGATATCTTATTTTTAACAAACTCTCTAACTTCCACTAGTTGACCTTTCCTTTTCTAACAGTTCAAATCAACTAATGATATTTGAAATTTTTCAAAGTATACACTAACTGCAAAGAAATTGGATTTTTTATGACCATTTCATATATAAAACTGCCTCCATCTAAAATGTTGCCACAGACACCTTTAGAGATAATAATGCCTGATCTTGTTTTGACTTTTCATCTACATATTTGACAAATGTGAAAAGTACAGTGAAAAGTACATCAGCTCTCGTTAGCTTGCAAATATTTGTTTTATTTAATTCAGAAAAATTTGAATTGGGTTTTATCACTTGCTAGGATTATCTTCAGTTTCCAGTTATCCTCAGTTTATGCAATCTGTAAAGCTTTTCACTTCTAAATTGCAAAAGAATGTTTTATGGTTATCACACTTTAAGTTAAAAATTCAAATTCAAAAGAGCAGTTCTTGTTATGCTTTTGGAGTTCAGTCAAGAACATATTAAAAAACCTAAAAATCCTTTCATTTTAAGAGAGAAATCCAAACAATTCAGCTTAAAAATCTTGACACAGAAGTAACAAACCAAATGGCATCTAGTTAACCTCCATCCTCCAAGAGCTTGATCCACAGTTGGGATTTTCTTTATGCAGAGTCATTATTATAAAATATTACACTAAAAATATACAGATTAGTCTTTCAACTCATTCCCTCAAAGAAAACAGTGCATTGATCAAAGATAATTAAGACTTTCAGACATGAGGTAGAAATTTGTTTTCAGTGTGTTTTTAAGACTGGATTTTTTTCCCCAAAACTGGACGAATGTCTTAAAAAACATTTTAAGAAGACATGTTGGAATAAAGATAATATTTATATGTAATATATAGTTTCCCTGGACGCCCAGTGTATTATATTTTCTAAGGAACTTGTTTTGTTGGTCAGATCAGTTAAAAGAAGTAACTCTGAAAGGGATATGAGGCAGCTATAAATATTTTGAATTCTGTTGTATGGTTTAATTTGAAAGAACTGTAAATATTTCAACATTTTTGTATTTAGAAACATCAGATAAATATTGGTGAATGTGTGTGCGTGCACATGTGTAAGCAACAGGAATAGACAGCTTCTGAAGTCTTAGCATCATTAGAGGGCCCTTCTGGGACAGAAGGGTAAAAGGGCTCTGAAGCTGGAGCTGCTCCTCTTATTTCCATTTAAGTGGAATCCAATTCTAAGAAAGAGCAGTTCCTCCATCAATAGGTGTTAACTGGGAAAAGGAAGCTGAAAATGCTGCTTTAAAGCCTGTAGTACTAACAGCTTTCCAAAGTTTTCTTTTCTGGGTTCTTTTTGTGGAAGCACCAAGCAAAATAGGAAATGTTTTCAGCATCATTCCAGTATTATAAGCATTTTTCTGAATGACTGTTGACCTTTTAGACTATGAACTCTTTGAGGACTAGGACCCAGCCTGAATCCTTACATATCCTCAGAGCCTTAGAACAGTGGCTAAAATATGGAGACATCTGTCATTGATCCACAGATTAGAAATATCTACTACTAATGTATTCTATAACAAAATACTTGTGTGTTGGTTTATTGGCTTTATATTTTAACTAGGACAATCTGTTATTCCTCAGGCTCTCAGGTGGCTTCATAATGGAACTGCATTGGATAATTCACTGAAGTCTTTTCCAATACAAAGTGGTTGATGAACCATACTTCAGTAAATACTTGTTGACTAGAAGAATTGATGAACAAATACAACTAGTAATGATATATTTTTTTAGGTGAATGGCATAGATGTTCAGATTTACTTTGAAAGAATCAAGTATATGAACCCAGTGATGAATGGAATTATGAAGACAGGTGAGCTCTTTCACACTCCCAAGGACACAGCTCGTCCCATCCTTTTGGACACTTCCTCCCTATTTATTGCAATGACTATTCTCCAGGTTGTCGCACTACTTCTGTATCTGTACAGACTTCTGATTTGGCACCTATGGCCTTCTTTGTGCTCTTATGATTATGTGTCTGTATTTCCCACCAGGTTATGTGACCTTGAGGGCAAAGACCTTATTTCCTTCATCTTTTTATAAATCTAGCATATAAGAAATCACTTGAAATATGGTAGACATCACTGAAGTGAAATGAAGTTGTTCAGTTGTGTCCGACTCTTTGCGACCCCGTGGACTGTAGCCCACCAGGCTCCTCCGTCCATGGGATTCTCCAGGCAAGAATACTGGAGCGGGTTGCCATTTCCTTCTCTGGGGGATCTTCCCGACCCAGGGATCGAACCCAGGTCTCCCGCATTGCAGGCAGACTCTTTAACCTCTGAGCCACCAGGGAAGCCCACTGAAGATTTGTCTAAAAATTAATATTTTGTAATGACACTGAGTGGTAAAGCATTTACCTTCTAATCTGGTGTTAGTACAGTAAATGGTAAATGCTGTCTATTTAGGTGATATGTGGCTTTTGTATATCAGGTGTGACACAGGTGTTTAAAGGCATCTGTGAGATATTAGTTAAAATTCTTCTTTGTATGTCTATGTCATCCCAGACATTATGTGCCTGCTATGGCAGTATGCTACACCACCTATGAAATATTTGCCAAAATTTTGAACCTAAATCTGACTGTGCCTCTAGACATAACTCCTTATCTGTAGAAAATACAGGGATCAGAGAAACAGTACATCACAGAGATGATACAAGCAGAATCAAGACTGCAGGAAACTCTACAGGACAAATGACCTAGTACCTTCAGTAAATGAATGGCCAGAATGAAAGCAATGAAGGATGAACCTGCTGATTAAAAGAGATTTAAAGGACTTAACAACCAATTGTAATATATGAATCTTTTTTGGACCCTGATTTGACTAGACTATAAAATAAAAATATTTTGAGACAATCTGGATAATTTGAAAATTGGGCAACTTGATATTTTACTGGAATAATAGTATTGCTGTTATGATATATTCCCAACTATTTACAGTTGAAATGATGTCTGGAATTTGATTCAAAATAATGTCTGTATTTAAGTGTGTTGGAGGTATTGATGAAACAAGATTGGCCTTGACCAGATAATTGTTAAAGTTCGGTGATGGTTAAATGATGATTCATTAAATATGTGTTCCTCTCTACTTTTGTATATTTGACATTTTCCACAATAAAAAGTTATCAGAATTCTTATTAAAGCTAATATATGAGGCATTGAGAAAAAAGAGGGAGAAAAATTTTATATTGTTTAGAAAATGTTGTTTCTGCTGTACCATTTTGGGCCAAATAGGTCCCCCCAAAAGAAAAGGGGGACATAAAGGACTGATGCTAAAGCTGAAACTCCAATACTTTGGCCACCTCATGCGACGAGTTGACTCATTGGAAAAGACTCTGATGCTGGGGAGGATTGGGGTCAGGAGGAGAAGGAGACGACAGAGAATGAGATGGCTGGATGGCATCACCGACTCGATGGAGATGAGTTTGAGTGAGCTCCGGGAGTTGGTGATGGACAGGGAGGCCTGGCGTGCTGTGATTCATGGGGTCACAAAGAGTCGGACACGACTGAGCAACTGAACTGAACCCTGAAATGGCTAGTGTTTCCATTACTACAGACCATTGCTGGGAGTTTTTTCTCTTAATTTGGCCCACTGAAATAGGAAAAATTAAATTTTTATTTAACAACTAACACACACACACAGAGTCCAGTTTATATCAATGTGAAAAACCGAAGGGGTAAAGTCTCCAAGGGAGTAATTTTATGAAATTATAAAATCCACAAAATATTTTATAATAGTTTTATAAAAGAATAATGGCTATAGATGTGTTAGTTGCACATTTGTTGAAGTTATTGAAGGTAGGTGACACAGGAAAGTAAGTAGTTGACATTCTTGACTGCAGTGAACCATTTTGTGTATCACAGATTGCAGATATTCCTTAAGTTTTGAACTGTGCTTAGAATTCTGTAAAGGCTAAAACCTAGATCAGAGTTGGTGAAGCTGTACTGAACTCATGAGGTCTGTCCTGACTTATTTTGTGGAGCAGCAGACAGAAAGTGAGAACAACATTGGAGGCACCTTTTAGGGAAAATGAAGCAACAGCTCATCCGCTCAGTCATGTCTGACTCTCTGCAACCCCATGCATTGTAACCTGCCAGGCTCCTCTGTTCATGGGATTCTCCAGGCAAAAATACTGGAGTGGGTTGCCATGCCCTCCTCTAGGGCATCTTCCTGACCCAGGGATCAAACCCGGGTCTCCTGTACCTCCATGCATTGGCAGATGGATTCTTTACCACGGAGCCACCTGGGAAGGCCCTAAACACCTTCATAAGTGTGAAGGGCTGTGAAGATGAAGCTGCCCTTTCTACTGCATACTACCTTCTAGGTTGTGTTCCAATCCTAAGAGCAAGCAGTTCCCCCAGGAAAAACTTTCTTGGAAAAGAAGAGATGAAAGGTTTATCTCAGAGGCCTTTATTACACACAGCTGGGCAGAGCTTTTACTTTCAAGGTTCCCCTGTTAGAAGCAACAGAAAATTCCATAAAATTTTTCATTTATACCTTTCCTGAAAGTTGTTTCCTAGCTTAAGTTTACTCTTTTAGCCAGTTTTTTTAAACTTTTAATTGATGGATAATTGCTTTACAATACTGTGTTGGTTTCTGCCATACATCAGCATGAATCAGTCATAGGTATACATATGTCCCCTCACTCTTGAACCTTAGTCCCACCTCCCACCCCTCAAGTTGTCACAGAGCAACTGATTGGAGCTTCCTGCATCATCCAGCCAATTTTCAGAGGTTATCTAGTTTACATATGGTAATTTATATGTTTCCATGCTACTCTCACTTCATCACACCCACTGTGTCCAAGTCTATTCTCTATGTCTGTGTCTCCATTGCTGCCCTGCAGATAGGCTCATCAGTACCATCTTTCTAGATTCCATATTGTTCAGTTGACAGTCATGTCCCAATCTTTGTGACCCCATGGACTGCAGCATGCCAGGCTTCCCTGTTCTCAACTATCTCCTGGAGTTTGCTCAAACTCACATCCATCGAGTCAGTGATGCCACCCAACCATCTCATCCTCTGTCGTCCCCTTCTGTTCCTGCCCTCAATCTTTCCCAGCATCAGGGTTTTTTCCAATGAGTCAGCTCTTTGCATCAGGTGGCCAAAGTATTGGAATTTCAGCATCAGTTCTTCCAATGAACACCCAGGACTGATCTTTGGAATGGACTGGTTGGATCTCCTTGCAGTCCAAGGGGCTCTCAAGAGTCTTCTCCAACACCACAGTTCGAAAGCATTAATTCTGCGGTGCTCAGCTTTCCTCACAGTCCAACTCTCACATCCATACATGACCATGGGAAAAACCATAGCCTTGACTAGACGGACCTTTGTTGGCAAAGTAACGTCTCTGCATTTTAATATGCTGTCTAGGTTGATGGCAGAACTTTCCTTCCAAGGAGTAAGTGTCTTTTAATTTCATGGCTGCACTCAGCATCCGTAGTGATTTTGGAGCCCAAAAAAATAAAGTCTGACACTGTTTCCACTGTTTCTCCATCTATTTCCCATGAAGTGATGGAACCAGATGCCATGATCCTAGGTTTTTGAACGTAGAGTTTTAAGCCAACTTTTTCACTCTCCTCTTTCTTCCTATTGAGAGGTTTTTATTTCCTCTTAGCTTTCTGCCATTAGAGTGGTATCATTTGCATATCTGAGGTTGCTGAGATTTCTCCCGGCAATCTTGATTCCAGCTAGTGCTTCTTCCAGCCCAGCGTTCCTTATGATGCACTCTGCATATAAGTTAAATAAGCAGGGTGACAATATACAGCCTTGATGTACTCGTTTCCCAATTTTGAACCAGTCCATTGTTCCATGTCCAGTTCTAACTGTTACTTCTTCCAATAACAAGTACTTAAAACTTCTTAGCTTCATAAAGTACAATACTATGGGATATTTGCTCAGGTGCTGAACTGGCCACACAGCTGCATTTAATAACTTACTGAAGGCATCCCAAATACAAATGATTGAAAGAAACAGTCCTCAGTATTACGTTGAAGAACTGTTGATTAAATACATGTATACTAATTATTTTATGGATAAAAGATATAAATAGCAATCAGGGTTATATAATAACAAATTCACACATATAAGTCAAGCCAAGGCCATGACCTGACTGATTGGATTGGTAAAAATACAATGAGCTACTTTTAGATTTAGATAGTTTATTACTTAAACATACAGTGCAAAGATGAATCAGCCAAAGGTGCCAGTTCCCCAGGTCTTCAACCCACATTCCCTAAAAGACAAGAAACAAAAGGGGCTGTGTGATGGTAATGCAAATTTTAGGATACACCATTACTAAACAGGCATACCTAGACTGCAGCTGAGTGGTTTTATGTTCTCTAACTCTGTTTTTGGAGAAGGAAATGGCAACCCACTCCAGTGTTCTTGCCTGGAGAATCCCAGGGACGGCGGAGCCTGGTGGGCTTCCATCTGTGGGGTCGCACAGAGTCGGACACGACTGAAGCGACTTAGAAGCAGCAACTCTGTTTTAAGGGGCACAGGAAAAAAAGCCCCATACCTCATCAGAATCTGGTATGTGATGAGAAACTGCCTCATAATATACTACCAGAGGAGATGAGGTGTGTGGTATATGGTCATGTAGCAGCTCCTTAACAGCGTTCCATCTCCTCATGTTCTGAAAAGTCACCAAGCATTTAATCAAGATGGAGATTAGCTGCAAGTTCAAGCCTGTATAGATACATGCAAGGTTGCCAGGTCACCATGGTGGAGCCATTCCCCTACAACTCCACTTTTCCCTCCCATGTCCAGCTAGTAATTCTGTAAGCACAGACCAACAGTCATGGCCACTCTGAAGATGCACAATGGACCTACATCCAAAATTTGGTTCAGATGTTGAGGCTGATGATACCTAACACATCGATAGGATATTCAAAGTTTTATTACTCACAAAAAAGGGCTTTATGGGGAGAGCAGGACAGGCTTCGGAAGCTGTTTTGAAAATGTCTTGAGAGAACAAAGAAAGGAGACTGACTTGGATTTTTATTTATTTTTAATTTTACAATATTGGTTGGTTTTGCCATACATTGACATGAATCCGCCCCGGGTGTACATGAGTTCCCCTTCCTGTACCCCTCTCCCACCTCCCCTTATCCTCCCTCTGGGTCATCCCCGTGCACAAGCCCCGAGCATCCTGTATCATACGTCGAACCTGGACTGGTGATTCGTTTCACATATGATAATATACATGTTTCAATGCCATTCTTCAAAATCATCCCACCCTCGCCCTCTCCCACGGAGAATTTAGAAAGATGGAAATGATAACCCTGTATACTAGACAGCAAAAGAGACACAGGTGTATAGAACAGTCTTTGACTTGGATTTTTATTGCAGATAAATGGTAGGGATAAAGTGAGTGTTGCAATGCACAGCTACACAAACTTCTGAAGACTAGTGAGTCCCAAATTTGCAGTATGGGCTGGCAGCTGAGAAATGAAAGAACCAATGGTGCAGTTTCTGTCCAAAGGCTGGCAGCCTGAAGACCCAGGAGAGCTGATGGTACATTATGAAGTCTGAAGGTCACCTGCCGGAGAATTCTTTCTTGCTTGCGGGAGGTTGGTGTTTTTGTTCTATTCAGGCTTCAACTGAGTGGATGAGGCCCAGCCACATCATGGAGGGCAAGCTGTTCATGCAAAGTTCACTGATTTAAGTGTTAATCTCATCCAAAATACCCTCCAAGTTGACATATAAAATTAACTCTCGCAAATCTACCCCCCCATCAACTTGGCACTCATACACATCTCCTAAAGTCATAATCTCCCAATGAAGATAACAACAAGGTCATCTTTCCACCTAACATGATACAAGGATCCTGTGAACACCAAAAATAGACTCTTTCCCCAGAAGAGGAGGTAAAGTCCTTGAGTGATCTTTACTCTTCCTTCTTCTTGATATCGCGTAACAAATACTATGATGCAAAATTAATAACAATACTTAAATGCTATGAAATAAAGTGAATACACCTTATGTTACACAAGGGGTTAATGGAGGGAAGAAAATGTATTATACACAGACAAATATACACATAACATATAAGAAAATAAGACAGTTACATTTCTTCTTATTATAACAGGTCATGGGGTCATGGCTGGTATTCATAAATACCTTCTTCCTCTATTCCACATTCCCTTTGCCTTCAAGAAACACCTAAAATGGTTGTGGCTCTTTACCTGGTGGGGTGATCCAAACCTTCATTCTGTAAAGGTCTGGGCCATTACTAATCCTGACTGGAATGAGTTCTTATAGTTTTCCATTTACTTTAATCACCAAACACACCATACTAAGAGATACTCTAGGGCATCTCCTGTATTGCAGACATGCTCTTCCTTCCCTGTTATATAGAGTAGCAGCCCGATTTCCCTTTGGTAGTCAAGATCAATTATCCCAGCCAAAACAGTAACTCTGCTGACTGACTCAGAGGCATGAGGAGCCCAAAATGGGCAGATTGCAGTCTTAACTTCTAGTTCAATGGAATCGTTGTGTCTCCTGGAGGAGCTGAGACCTCTAGGTGAGCAGAGCATAATGTGAGAACAGGAAGCAAAACTTTTGCTAATAGGTCACTAAGGGTAATAAGAGAGCCACTGCCATTTCCACCCCTTGATTCCTGGACCTATAAATCCCAGCTATGGGAGAAACAGCATATGTTGATGCTGAATGAGAGCATATACAGCCTCCTGCAGAAGCTGCTTGCTCAGGCCTACAAGATATTTACTCATTTCAAGATATTATTCCTCAAAGCATCGTTCTGTATTCCAAAGCTGGCCATTCCAAAGCAGACCAACTGCTTTAAGATTGTGGGGACCGTGGCAAACCAGTGAGTTTCATGGATGTGGGCCCACTGCTTTACTTCATTTGTAATGAAGTGAGTTCCTTGATCATAAGCAATGCCATATAGAATATCATGATGGTGGAAAGGCATTTTGTAAGTCCATGGGTAGTGGCTTTAGGAGAAGAACTAAGTGTAGGGAAGGTGAGCCCATATCCAGAGCAAGTGTCTATTCCAGTAAGAATAAAATGCTTCCCCTTCTGTGATGGGAGTGGTCCAGTGTAACCAACTGCCACCAAGGTGGCTGGCTGATCATGCTGCCATATGCTGCTCTAACAGACTGGTTCCAAATAGGAAAAGGAGTACGTCAAAGTTGTATATTGTCACCCTGCTTATTTAACTTATATGCAGAGTACATCATGAGGAACGCTGGGCTGGAAGAAGCACAAGCTGGAATCAAGATTGCTGGGAGAAATATCAATAACCTCAGATATGCAGATGACACCACCCTTATGGCAGAAAGTGAAGAGGAACTAAAAAGCCTCTTGATGAAACTGAAAGAGGAGAGTGAAAAGGTTGGCTTGAAGCTCAACACTCAGAAAACAAAGATCATGGCATCTGGTCCCATCACTTCATGGGAAATAGATGGGGAAACAGTGTCAGACTTTATTTTTTTGGGCTCCAAAATCACTGCAGATGCTGATTGCAGCCATGAAATTAAAAGACATTTGCTCCTTGGAAGGAAAGTTATGACCAACCTAGATAGCATATTCAAAAGCAGAGACATTACTTTACCAACAAAGGTCCGTCTAGTCAAGGCTATGGTTTTTCCCGTGGTCATGTATGGATGTGAGAGTTGGACTGTGAAGAAAGCTGATCGCCGAAGAATTGATGCTTTTGAACTGTGGTGCTGGAGAAGACTCTTGAGAGTCCGTTGGACTGCAAGGAGATCCAACGAGTCCATTCTAAAGGAGATCGATCCTGGGTGTTCATTGGAGGGACTGATGCTAAAGCTGAAACTGCAATACTTTGGCCACCTCATGCGACGAGTTGACTCACTGGAAAAGACTCTGATGCTGGGATTGGTTGGGGGCAGGAGGAGACGGGGATGCCAGAGAATGAGATGGCTGGATGGCATCACCAACTTGATGGATATGAGTTTGAGTGAACTCCGGGAGTTGGTGATGGACAGGGAGGCCTGGCGTGCTGTGATTCATGGGGTCTCAAAGAGTCAAACATGACTGAGCAACTGAAATTAACTGAACTGAACTGTGTTGGTCTCTGCTGCTGGCAGATGGGTCATTCAGCGGTGGCCATATTCAGGTTAGCTTTAACAAATAGACATCCATGTTGTACAGTCCATGTACAACCCCCATTGCTCCCACACTGGCCACTTTGTTCATGAGCCTATTGGGTAAGGGTGGCTGGGAAAAGAGGCTGACTGGTGTCCATAGCGTGGGTCATACTATCCACTTGAATATTAAACTCCTCCTCTGTTAAGGTTCATGCTTTAGTGAGCATTCACATGGGATACACTTATTTTCATGGTTTTTGCCCACTGAGAGAGGTCTGTCCACATAACTCTTCCCCAAATTTCCTTGTCATCAGTTTTCCAATCATGTTCCTTCTAAGTGCCTATCCATCCAGCCAAGCCCATGGCCACAGTCCATTAATCAGTATATCTGGCCATTTCTTCCAAGAAAAGTGAACAACCCAAGAGCACTGCCCAAAGTTCTGCCCACTGGGAGGAATTTCCTTCACCACTATCCCTCAGGGATGTTCCAGAGAGGGACTATAGTGCTGTAGCTGTCCACTTTAGGGTGGTATCTGCATATTGTACAGAAACACCTATAAACCAAGTCTGAGACTGTTCTTCCTCTGTCAACTGATAGTAGGGAACTCTGCATGAGGTCAGAAGTGCAGTCGGGGAGAGAAGGCAGTGTAGGAAGAGGGGTACCATAGAGATTTCAGCCACTTCTTTGTGTAACTTACTTGTGCCTTCAGGGTGCGCCTGGGACTGATCACATATATACCGATTCCATTTGAGGATGGAGTGTTGCTGTACTTGGTGCATCAATTCCACCATGAAAGTGACTTGGTGGCTATAGTTAAGCATTTAGTCTCTAAGGCCTGGCAGCAAGCTAACAACTGTTTCTCAAAAAGACAGTAGTTATCTATGGATGATGGCAGGGCTTTACCCCCAAATCCTAAGAGCCTCTGTGGTAATTCACCTAGAGGAACCTGCCAAAAGCTCCAAACAGCACCCCAATCTGCCACTGACAATTCAAGCACTCTTCAATGATATGGCTTAAATGGTAGAGCCGCCTGGACTTCTTGCAGAGCCTGCTCTTATTCTGGGCACCACTCAAAACTAGTACTGTTTTTGTGTCATTCATAAAGTGGCCCAGAGTTACACACCCAAATGAGGAATATGTTGGCTCCAAAATCCCAAGAGGCCCAAGAAGCATTGTACCTCTTTTTGGTTGTGGGAGAGCCAGATACAACATCTTATCCTTCACCTGAGAAGGGTATCTCAACATTCCCCACTCCAATGGATTCCTAGAAATTTCACTGGTGTAAAGTAATTTCTGTCAGATTTATTTCCTACTCCATGGCACGTAAATGTCTTATCAACAAGTCTAGAGTAGTTGCTACTTCTTGCTCACTAGATCTAAACAGTAACAAAATACTAGCAAACAGAATCCAACAGCACATAAAAGGATCATACACCATGATGAAGTCGGGTATATCCCAGGGATGCAAGGATTCTTCAATATTCACAAATCAATCAATGTGATACCCTATAGTAACAAACTGAAAGATAAAAACCATATAATTATCTCAATAGGGGCAGAAAAATCTTTTGATAAAATTCAGTACCCACTTATGATTAAAAATTCTCCAGAGAGTGGGCATAGAAGAAACCTACTTTCACATGATAAAGGTAATAAATATATCACAAACCGACAGCAAACATCATTCTCAATGGTAAAAACCTGAATGCATTTCCTCTAAGATCAGGAAGAATACAAGGATGTCCACTCTTGCCACTAATATTTGACATAGTTTTGGAAGTCCTAGCTACAGTAATCAGAGAAGAAATAAAAGGAATACAAACTGGAAAAAAGTAAAACTGTCAATGTTTGCAGTTAACATGATACTATACATAAAGAATCCTAAAGATGCCACCAGAAAACTAGTAGAGCTAATCAATAAATTTCAGTAGAGTTGTAAGATACAAAATTAATACACAGAAATCTCTTGCATTCATATACAAAAACAATGAAAAGTCAGAAAGAGAAATTAGATAGTCCCATTAACTATTCCAACAACAAGAATAAAATAACTAGTAATAAAACAACCTAAGTAGGCAAAAGACCTGTATACAGAAAATTATAAGATACTGATGAAACAAATCAAAGAGGACACAAAGAAAGGGAAACATATACCATGTTCTTGGATTGGAAGAATCAATATTGTGAAAATGACTATATTACTCAAAGTGATATATGGATTCAATGCAAGTGCTATCAAAATACCAAGGGCAGTTTTCACAGAATTGAACAAAACATTTTACAATGGGTATGGAAACACAAAAGACCTGGAATAGCCAACGCAAACTTAAGAAAGACAAATGGAGCTGGAGGAATCATGCTCCCAACTTAAAACTATACTACAAAGGTCCAGTAATCAAGACAGTATGGAAGGGGCTTCCCTGGTGGCTCTAGTGGTAAAGAACCCACTGCCAATGCAGGAAACCTAAGAGACATGGGTTCAATCCCTGGGTTGGGATGATCCCCTGGAGGAGAGCATGGCAACCCACTCCAGTATTCTTGCCTGGAGAATACCCATGGACAGAGGAACCTGGCAGGCTACAGTCCCTGGGGTCACAAAGAGTTGGACATGACTGAAGAGACTTAGCACACATGCAAACCAATGCAGGAGACACAGGTATGATCCCTTGTCTGGGAGGATCCCTCACACCACAGAGCAACTAAGCCCATGCACCACAACCATTAAGCCTGTGCTCTAGAGCCCACACACTGCAACTCCTGAGACCACACACTGCAACTACTGAAGCTTGTGCACCTAGAGCATGTGCTCTGCAAGAGAAGCCACCACAATGAGAAGCCCACACATGGCAACTACAGATTAGCCCCTGCTTGTCACAACTAGAGAAAAACCCACATAGCAACAAAGACCCAGCCTAGCAAAAAGTAAATAAATAAAGTTATATTTAAGAAAGACAGTGTGGTACTGGTACAAAAACAAAAATCTAGATCAATGGAACAGGATGGAAAGCCCAGAGATAAACACAAACACCTATGTTCACCTAATCTTTGACAAAGGAAACAAGATTATACAATGAAGAAAAGACAGTCTCTTCAAGAAGTGGTGCTGGGAAAACTGGTCAGCTGTGTGTAAAAAAATGAAATTAGAACACTCTCTAACACCATACACAAAATTAAACTCAAAATGTATTAAAGACCTAAATGTAAGGCCAGACACTATAAACCTCTTGGAGGAAAACATAGGCAGAGCACTCGATGTAAACTGCAGCAAGATCATTTTTGATCCATCTAGAGTAATGAAAATAAAAGCAAAAATAAACAAAGGGGGTCTGATTAAACTTAAAAGCTTTTGGACAACAAAGGAAACTATAAGCAAGATGAAAAACAACCCTCAGAATGGGAGAAAATATTTGCAAATGAAGCAAGTGACAAGGGATTAATCTCCAAAATATACAAACAGCTCATGAAGCTCAATATCAATAAAAGAACCAAGTCAAAAAGTGGGAAGACCTACATAGACATTTCTTCTAAAGAAGGCATACAGCCAGCAAACACATGAAAAGATGCTCAACATGACTAATTATTAGAGAAATGTAAATCAAAACTACACTTCACACTAGTCGTAATGGCCATCATCAAAAAATCTGCAAGCAATAAATGCTAGAGTGGGTGTGGCATAAAGGGAACCCTCTTACACTGTTGCTGGGAATGTAAATTTACAGCCTCTATGGAGAACAGTATGAAGATTTATTAGAAAACTAAAAGTAGAACTACCATATGACCCAGCAATCCCACTCCTTGGCATATGCCCAAAGAAAACCATAATTCAAAAAGATATGTGTACCCCAATGTTCATTGCAGCACTATTTACAATGGCCAGGACATGAAAGCAACCTATATGTTCATCAACAATCAAATGGATAAAGAAAAGTGAAAGTGTTAGTTGCTCAGTCATGTCCAACTCATTGCGACCCCATGGATTGTAGCCTGCCAGGCTCCTGTCCATGGAATTCTCCAGGTAAGAATATTGGAATGGGCTGCCATTCCCATCTCCAGGGAATCTTCCTAACCCAGGGATTGAACTCCAGTATCCTGCACTGCAGGCAGATTCTTTACTGACTGAGCCACCAGGGAAGCCCATGGATAAAGATGTTCCACCCCCACGCTCCCCATGATATTCATATATTTGTTCTCTACATCTATGTCTCTGTTTCTGTTTTACAAATAAGATCTATATAATTTTTCTAGATTCCACATATATGCATTAATATACAATATTTGTTTTTCTCTTTTTCACTTATTTCACTCTGTACAGCAGTCTCTAGGTCCATCCATGTCTACAAATGACACAATTTTGTTCTTTTTCATGGCCGAGTAATATTCCATAAAATTGTGTTGCGTATATGTGGAATCTAGAAAAATGGTATAGATGATCTTATTTGTAAAACAGAAATAGAGACACAGATGAAGAGAACAAATGGATACATTTCCCCCAGGGGAGGAGGTGGGGTAGAATGAACTGGGAGATCAAGACTGACGAATATTCACTATGTATAAAATAGATAACTAATGAGAACCTACTGTATATCACAGGAAACTCTACTCAGTGGTCTGTGGTGACCTAAATGTGAAGGAGATCCAAAAAAAGGGGATATGTTTATGTGTATGTCTGATTCACTTTGCTGGACAGCAGAAACTGACACACCAGTGTGAAGCAACTATATTCCAATAAAAATAAATAAAAAAATAAAATGCTGAAAAGAAAAAGAAAAACCCTAAAACCTAAAATAATCTATCCAGCAAGATTATCATTTAGAATAGAAGGCAAGGTAAACAATTTCTCAGACAAGTAAAAACTAGTAGTTAATCACTACTAAACTGACCCTAAAAATGTTAAAGTGTCTTCTCTAGAAAGGTGTAACAAGAAGTACTTGTATGAAAGGAAAAATCCCAGTAGTAAATGCAAATATATAGCTGAGGCTGTGGATCAACCATTTAAATAAGCTAGTATGAAGACTGAAAGACAAAGAGTGTAAACTTAACTGTAATTACAATAAACAGCTAATGGATAAACATGAAGATGTAAAATATGACATTAAAATAGTAAACATCAGGAAGAGAAATAACAATGTAGCTCTTAAACTGTGTTTTAACTTTGACTATCAGTTTAAAGCGAGTAGACGTAGATAGATAGGGGTCAACATATATGAACCCCATGGTAACCACAAATGAAAATTCTACAATAGATAGACAAAACCTGGAGAGAAAGAATCACAAGCATACAACTAAAGAAAATCATCAAACCAGAATGGAAGAAACAAAAACAAGAAAAGAACTAAGAACTACAAAAATAGCCAGAAAACATGTAACAAAATGACAGTAAGTACATACCTATCAATAATCCTTTTAAACATCAATAGACTAAATTCTCCAATCAAAAGAAATAGGGTGGTTGGCTGGATAAAAACAAGAGACTTGATGACCCAGAGGGATGGGATGGGGAGGGAGGTGGGAGGGGGGTTCAGGATGGGGAACACATGTACACCCATGGCTGATTCATGTCAATGTATGGCAAAAACCACTACAATATTATAAAGTAATTAGCATTGTCTGATGCTGGCAGAGGCCATATGAAGTCCACTTGCCACTGAGTCAAAGGAAACCCTTCTCTTTACCACTTGTCCATCGGTTGCTGCCTGTCGAGGGGATAGAAGTCCTCTTGGGCACATATGGAGCAGTCATGGCAGGCCTCTGCTATCTCTCTCTATGAAATGGGAAGATCCCATCTTTTAGCAACTGCCCATATGGTTTTAGTCCCCACACCGGTGTACCCAAGCTGCTACCTCATTGTGTGTGGCCTGATCTACCCATCAGACACCCACAAGTTTGTCAGCTTCATCATTCCCTGGGCTCGCCATAAGGCAGATGCCCAGTCACATATATTACTGTTATGTCCTTCTCATGCCCTAAGTTCCATAAGTCCTGCCACATGGCTTGGCCCCACAGGGGTCTGTGATTAACCATTGCTGTGTCTTCCAGGAAGTAATCCACAGTGTCAAGCCTTTATAAACTGCACAACTATGTGTATAGATAGTAAGGGGAGCTGCTTCATTCTTGGCCACTATCCAGATAGCACGTAACTCATCCCCCTGGCTGCTTTGATCGACTCTGGAATCAAACCATATGGTATCCGTGGCGGGCTGGAAAGCAACGGTGGTCCAGGAGGAGGCCTGGCCTCTACTAGACCCATTAGTATATCAAGACTGAACATCTATCAGAGGTTTACCTTTTATAAATGGTGAGGGTTCTGGCTCCATCATTGTTGGGGTGTCTCCCAATATTTCCACTGTAAATGTAACAGGCCCTAGAAAATGTTGCAACTCTTGTGACAATGGACTGGCATACAAGAGGCTCCTTTGTTCTAGGTATCAGTTCAGTTCAGTCGCTCAGTCATGTCCAACTCTTTGCAACCCCATGGAATGCAGCATGCCAGACTTCCCTGTCTGCCACCAACTCCTAGAGTTTGCTCAAACTCATGTCCATTGAGTCGGTGATGCCATCCAACCATCTCATCCTCTGTTGTCCCCTTCTCCTCCTGCCTTCAATCTTTCCCAGCATCAGGGTCTTTTCTAAGGAGTTAGTTCTTTGCATCAGTTGGCCAAAGTATTGGAGCTTCAGCTTCAGCGTCAGTCCTTCCAATGAATATCCAGGACTGATTTCCTTTAGGATGGACTGGTTGGATCTCCTTGCAGTCCAAGGGACTCTCAAATCTTCTGCAACACCACAGTTCAAAAGCATCAATTCGTCGGTGCTCAGCTTTCTTTATGGTCCAACTTTCACATCCATACATGACTACTGGAAAAACCAGAGCTTTGACTAGATGGACCTTAGTTGGCAAAGTAATGTCTCTGTTTTTTAATATGCTGTCTAGGTTGGTCATAGCTTTTCTTACCCAACAGTAAGTAAGCTTTTCTTTACCCAAGTTGACCAACTCTGCCTGGGTATATGGTCGATAAGTCATGTACTCAGTCACATTGGGGGACCCTTGGGGATGACCCTTCTGGGCCACAGGCTGCTCATGTGTTACCTTCTGCTGCACAATGGGCCTGGCTAACAAGCAGGGACCCGCAGTCTCATATTGTTCATCGTCACTATCCCTTATTACTAACCTCACTGTCTGAGGTGCTGGGTTCATCAAGGCTATGCATCTCTTGCTCCAGCATACCCAGACACTGTTCTAGTTCTTCCTCCCATCTCTGCAATTTGTGCACTTGAACAGTATCAAGGAGGGTACTATCCATATTAGCCTCAGGGCAGTCAAGAATATCCACCCCATGGTGCCAGCGGCAGTAGGTGCCACCTTATCCAGCAGCCAGGAACTCACCACATGCAATGCCTTTTCAGTACTATCCAGTCACCTGTCCACTGCCTCCCAGTCTTCCACCAGGGCCCACGCTGAGAGGACCACAGCCACCAGGTATCACATGCTATACAGTGGTCACCGGCTTCTACCATCCATTGGATCTTCAGGCTCTCCTACCTGCTGGATATTCCGCTGACTACACCAACTGTCTTGCTGTTTGCTGAACCCAGGATAGGCAAGGCATGAACTGGGAAGCTGGAAGAAAATGTGAGGAACCAGAGGAACTGCAGACATACTTTACTCGATAATGGTTGACGCAGCTGCAAGGGATTTTTCAGGTGGTGCTTATATAAGTAACACGAACAAACATGCACAGTGCTATGGATGACCTCAGCT
Organism: Moschus berezovskii; assembly: GCF_049115385.1. Lineage (NCBI taxonomy): Eukaryota > Metazoa > Chordata > Mammalia > Artiodactyla > Moschidae > Moschus > Moschus berezovskii. The sequence continues at coordinate 52,819,444 of NC_142488.1, read as the reverse complement.
GTTACATAACCATGCAAAGTCATTGTTTACAGGATGTGGGGCATGAGTGAGAGGAAGTGGGGTGAGAGAGACTGACCACTGCCATCTTGGCTAATTGTTATTCCCCTACACTATAAATTTCATAGAAGAACACATAGGCAGGAAACCCTTTAACATAAAGTATAGCAATTTTTTGGGGGGGATCTGTCCCCTAAGGCAAAGGAAACAAAAGCAAAAATAAACAAATGGGACCTAACTTTTTTTAAATGAGTATAATTGCTTTACAATATTGTGCTAGTTTCTGCTGTACAACGAAGTGAATCAGTTGTATACATGTATACATGTATCACTTTCCTCTTGAATCTCCCTCTCAACCCCCACCCCAGCCCTGGGACCTAATTAGACTTAAAAGTTTTTGTACAACAAAGGAAATCATCAACAAAAGAAAAGACAACCTAATGAATGGGAGAAAATATTTGCAAAGGATATGACTGATAAGCGGTTAATATTCAAAATATATAAATATCTAACACAATCTCCAGTACTCTTGCCTGAGAAATCCCATGGACGGAGGAGCCTGGTCGGCTATAGTCCGTGGGGTCGCGAAGAGTCGGACACGACTGAGCGACTTCATTTTAACTTTTCAATTTCTTGCATTGGAGAAGGAAATGGCAACCCACTCCAGTGTTCTTGCCTGGAGAATCCCAGGGAAGCGGGAGCCTGGTGGGCTGCCGTCTATGGTGTCGCACAGAGTCGGGCACAACTGAAATGACTTAGCAGCAGCAACACAATCTCATACATTAAAAAATTGATTGGAAAATGAGCAGAATATCTGTCTTCCAAAGAAGACATACAGATGGCCAACAGGCACATGAAAGATCCTCAGCATCACTAATCAGCAGTAATAGCTATTAGGTGTACCATAGAGGGTGCTATGAGAACAATAGGTGGAGCACCAATGCAAGATTCAGCTTGGGAACCACAGAATTTCCTAGAGGAAATGAAGTCTAAGTTTAGACTTGAAAGTTGAATAAGAGGTATAAGGCAAAGGGGGCACCCTAGAAAGTAGTTAGCAGGATTATCTATACATGAGGGACAATCCTCCTGGGATATTTCTCCTTTGTACTCTGCCTCTTGGTGGGGCAGGATTTGTAAATATCTGGATGAGAATAGACTGTCACTCTCAGGTACAACCTAGACTGTCCAGCTTATTTATCACACCAGGGTAAACCTGCCCTATTCCCATAAGTTACATCTATCCCCAAGGGTCAATGCTTGGCTGTGGGAAGGCTTGGCAGCCCAAGGTCAGATCTCAGTCTGGCTGAGACAATTAGAGTACCTTTGACAAACATGAGAGTGAAAATGCCTGGGGTTCCCTAGCCTCTGGGAAAGGAAATTATGGTAAATTGAAAAATACCCCTTCCCCCCAGTATCTACATCCTAATTCCAGACATGTGGATGTTTCCTTTATGACAAAAGGAACGGTGCATATGTGATTAATTCAATGACCTTGATATGAGAAGAGTATACTGGGTTAGCCAGGTGGGCACAACGTGATCACAAGGGTCCTTATAAGAAAGAAGGTCAGTGAAGAGATGTGACAATAGAAGGAGAGAGAGAAATACTATGCTATTGGCTTTGAAGTTGCAAGGAGTAGGCAGTCTTTATAAGCTGCAAAAGGCAAGAAACAGTTTCTCCCCTAGAATATCCAAAAAGGAATCAGCCCTGTGGATATATTTAGATTTCTGACCTCAATAAGTATAAAACATTGGGGTTACTTGAAAACGCTAAGATTGTGGCAACTTGTTACAGCAGCAATAGGAAACTATGTTAAAATCCCACTGCCCTTCTTGACCATGAGGCCCAACTCAGTCCTCAGTGAATGTTGTGAAGTTATCAACCACATGAAAACTAAGAACTCATCTGGAAAGAAATTAGTCTATAAAAGTGGGTAGAGGGACTTCTACCCACTAGTGGGTGGTCTAGTGGTTAAGACCCTAGGCTTCCACTGTGGGGCATGGGTTTCATTCCTGGTCAGGGAACTAAGATCCCGAATGCCAAGTGGTGCAGCCAAAAAAAAAAAAAAGAAAACCAAAAATGTAGGTAGAGTTCAGGTGTTCCTGTTGTAAAGCCCTTGAAAGTAGTATAGCAGTTTTGCCTGCCCCACCTGTCTGTAGGACACCTGATGGCTACTGACCTCAATGACAGCTAGTGGGTATTGGAATAACAGTTGCTTCTGTTTTGCTTCCAAGGTCATGGCTCTCTTGGGAATCCTGGTTTTTTTTGGGCACTCGTCTCCAGTCTATCCCAGTATTCAGCCTTTTTCTTTGTGTCTCTCCTTTGCAGTCTCACAATACCCCTAAAATACTGCTAATTCTCAAAAGACTTTCGTGTAATTTGTGTGTATGTCTACCATAGTAGATTGTGATGCTTGAGGAAAAGATCAAGTTAGGCTGGCTTTTACCCATCCAGCATCCAGAACACTTTCTGAATCTTGGCATTGAAGGAAACTAAAATCCAACAAAAGTATTTAAAACTTAGGAAATTATTGGAAAATGAATTTAGAAATAATATAAATCCAATTCCCTCCTGCTGTATTAAATAGTACTTCAAATATATTCTTGAATTTACTATCCACCACTTCGGAATACAGAATATTATTCCCTTTTTCTCATATGAGATTTCTGGGACCCAAGAATTTCAGGACCATTTCAGGGTCACAGGGCAGGTGTATAACAGAATGAGCATGTATACAGCTAATCTCCATTTGTCTGTGGCTGATCTAAAAATATCTCTTTGGAGAAGGTGCTACAATTCTCCAAAATGGTACACCAGTAAAGTTATTTTAGGTTCCGGGGGAAGGGTCTCTTGACCTTATTTGCAACAAGCAGCCAATCTTGGTAATGCAGATAAAGGGACGACCCTGTAAATTCTTAGAACCTGAGCACCCGGGCCCAATAATCCCATCCCTCACCCTGTACTGTTGGGTGTTGACCTGGTCAGATTTGCCTTTATGGTTGAGAAAGTCATACGTAGGCAGGGTAAGGAAGAAAACTGCAGCCCAATCGCAAAGCCAAGAGCAGCCCAGGGGTCCTAATCCCCCTGCTCTTGGCTTCCAACCCTCATCCTCACCCTCCCTGCCCCCACCAGCGCAGCCACTTTGTTCTTGGAACCTGGCACCGGCTTGTCCAAGGTCGGGAGCCCAGCGGCTACAAAGAACACTACTGATATGAAGCCGGAAGGCTAGTGTAGCGAACTCCAAAGATCCATAGCCACATGCCCCGCCCTGGAACCTGCCGTGTCCTGTAAGGAGATACAACTGGATATGCAGCCACCAGCTCTGGGAGACCTTGGGGGAAGCTATGAGGCCTCAGCTGCATGCATATGGCCAAATTTGCTCCACACCTTTGAGTCCACAGGTCTGGTGAACTACACCAGAGGCTGCCAGTGTAGCACAGTTAAATATGAAGCTCGCGCCTGCAAACCTGTGAGTTCTGGCTTTTTTGCGGTTGCAGACTGTTCAGAAAGAAGCAGCTCAGACAGTGCCTCCTCCCAATCTTGCCCTTGTGCCTGCCCCTCCTGGGCTCAAGAACATCACGTACTGATCCCACACCCACAAGGCGCTGCACAGCTTCTGCAGCATGTGCGGGATGGAGTTTCCACGCATCCGTCTCTGACCTCTGGATTTATGGTTTTGCCTCACACTGCCTGGACGAGGGGAAATTTTCCTGAAGGTAAAGCCCACAGATACATGGAGGCTTCCTTACTCTCATACAATTCTACGCTCAGCTTTAAACAATTCAGCAAATTTACTATTTACATGTTGGATGTTTATGGTTCTAGAGACATCTGTTCCAGGTAAGCAGATATCCGCCGTTCCTCTCTGAATCTGCCTTTCGCGGTGGTGGTTTGCACTATAACCTCGGTTGGCCAATGATTATTTTTAAAATTTGATTCAGTTTTTCCAGAGTCTTCTTGTTATAAGAAAGGGGGTGACGATTTCCAGCTTCTTTACGCGAGGGAGTTAGAACCAGAAGTCCTGACTTGTGTGGTCATCTTTGCAATAAGTTATAATCAGTATGGGCTTCCCTGGTGGATCCGGGGAAACAACAACAACAAAAAACAAACAAAAAACGCCTGCCAATGCAGGGAGATGCGAGTTCTATCCCAGGGTCAGGAAGATCCCCTGGACAAGGAAATGGCAATGGACTCTAGTGTTTTTGCCTGGGAAATCCCATGGATGGAGGAGCCAGGCGGGCTACAGTCTATGAGGTCGCAAGAGTGGAACACAATTTAGAGACTGAGCAACAACAATTCAATTTGCTGCACAACAGAAACTAACACAACATTGTAAAGCAACTACATTTCAATGGTTGTTGTAGCCTGCCAGGCTCCTCCGTCCATGGGATTTCCCAGGCAAGAATACTGGAGTGGGCTCCTATTTCCTTCTCCAGGGGCTATAATTTAGAAATACAAATTACAGAGAAACAGAAAAGAGATGAAAGTTGACTCAGGGAGCCAGCGTAGGAATGGGTAAGGTATGTGTGTGAGAGAGCATTTAGAATCAACTGATTTCTGATTTCATTAAAGTCTAGTGTTACTATTTAACTTTTAAGAGCATGCATGTGTGTTATTTTCAAAAAATTAAAGAATAGGTGATACAGAAATAATCTGTGTGTGGAAAATACATAGAAATGATAAGCATAACTTCAAGATTAATAAAAGTTCAGAAATACATGCTATGCTATGCTAAGTCACTTCAGTCGTGTCCGACTCTGTGTGACCCCATAGACGGAAGCCCACCAGGCTCCCCCGTCCCTGGGATTCTCCAGGCAAGAACACTAGACTGGATTGCCATTTCCTTCTCCAATGTGTGAAAGTGAAAAGTGAAAGTGAAGTCGCCCAGTCGTGTCCAACCCATAGCGACCCCATAGACTGCAGCCTACCAGGCTCCTCCATCCATGGGATTTTCTAGGCAAGAGTACTGGAGTGGCTTGCCATTGCCTTCTCCGTCAGAAATACATACAATTCCCTTAAATAGTTATTACCTCTCACTTGTTGATGCTAATTGTGACTTTGTAAATCAACACACGTTTTTCTCTTGATCCCAGCAGGCTTGTGGATTAATTGACAAGTAATGATGTAAAATTTGCCCTTTGCTAAATTGGGGGTCAAAAGAGGGGACGATGAAGAAACTCAGGGCTGAAAGATTAAGCAACTTGCTGAAAGTCATACACTGAATAAGTGGTGGAACTAGAACAGTCACCCAAGTCCTTATGTAATCAGCGTCTATGTTAGTGTATGCTTCTACCTTTCCTAGAATGCACTTTTGAATAGCTAGACTTTAATCAGAAAATGGTGTTATTCCTCCACTAGGTTTTGGAATCAAAATTAATGTTGAATGCACAAAGTTGAGTATGATCATCCTATTCTTTTAATGAATCAAAAATCCCTAAAATAATAAAAAAAATTCTACCTAGAAGCTAGAAGAAATGATAGCAAGCTTCTAAAATTACTTAATGAAGGGAGTCTAAACCCTGATTCCAAGACCTAGAAGAGATGGTATACCACACACACATACAAACAGAAAGATATGGCTCTGTCTCTTTAATGAACATAGATTACAATTTTTATCAATAAAACTAGAGTGAATAAAATTCAACAGTATATACAAATCTGCCACAACCTGGTAGTTTCCTAGTCATGAGAGCATGGTATAGTATTAGGAAATATTTGAAAATTTTAATAATCCATTATATAAATAAGTCAAAGAAGAAAAACTAGATAATCATTTGAAGACTGAACAAAGAATTCAATAAATTCAATCAAATGATAAACTGCAGTTTTACTTAGTTTTTATTTACTCTGCTGACAGAATTATGTTAAAATCCAAATTCTTGGAACTAAGTATTTCAGAATTCATACACCATACATTGCACAAGATCCATAGCAGAGTAATACTACTGAATCTAATTAAATACTTCTGCACTAAAACATAAATATTCACTCCAAGATATATAAAAACTTCCTGTCACTTCAGGTCAAGTTTTATGGGCAAAGGCATTAGGAAAGTGAGCTCAGTTTTTGAAGTGTTTCCATTTTGGTTTATTTTTAAAATTTTATTTTTATGTGTTTTTTAATTGAAGTATAGTTGATTTACAATATTATGTTAGTTTCAGGTACACAGCAAAATGATGCAGTTTTATATATATATATATATATGTATATATATAATGTATGTGTGTGTTAGTTGCTCAATCGTGTCTGACTCTGCAATCCCATGGACTGTAGTCCACCAAGCTCCTCTGTCCATGGAATTTTCTAGGCAAGAATACTGGAGTGGGTTGCCATGCCCTTCTCCAGAGGATCTTCCCAACCTGGAGATCAAACTGGGTTCTTCCACATTGCAGGCAGATTCTTTACCTTCTGAGCCACCAAGAAAGCCTATATATAATATATGTATATTTAGGAAGCTGTGGTATATATATATAAATCAGTAGTTTGTTGATGGACATTTGGGTTGTTTGTCTGTCTTGGCCGTTGTAAATGGTGCTGCTGTGAACATTGAGGTGCGTGTTTGTTTTCAATTAGAGTGTTTTTTTTTTAATTTTTCCAGATATTTACCCAGGAATGGAATTGCTGGATCATATGGTAGCTCTATGTTTAGTTTTTTAAGGAACTCCATAATGTTTTCCACAGTGACTGCAATAATTTACATTCCCACCAACAATACGTAAGGGTTCCCTATTCCCCATATTCTCTCCCACATTTATTATTTGTAGACTTTTTTGATGATAGCCATTCTGACTGGTGAGAGGTGATACCTCATTGTGGTTTTGATTTGCATTTCTCTAATAATTAGTTGTGTTTTCTAATTCTAAAAGACAGCATCTTTTCATGTGCCTGTTACACATGTGTATGTCTTTGGAGAAATGTCTGTTTAGGTCTTCTGCTCATTTTTCGATTGATTGGGTTGCTTGTTTATTCGATACTGATTTGTATGAGCTATTTGTATATTTTGGATATAAACTCCTTTTGGTCACACCATTTGCAGATATTTTCACCCATTCCATAAGTTGTCATTTTGTTTTGGTGATTATTTCTATTGCTGTGCAAAAGCTTTTAAGTTTGATTAGGTCTCCTTTACTTTCTGCTTTTATTTATTTTTGCCTTGGGAAACTGATGTAAGAAACTATGGCTATGATATATGGCTAAGAATGTTTTGCCTATGTTCTCTTCAGGATTTTTCTGATGCCACATCTTTTTAAATTTTAAATTTATTTATTTTTAGATTGAAGGATAATTGCTTTACAGAATTGTGTTGGTTTCTGCCAAGTAGCAACATGGCATAGGTATACCTATGTCCCCTCCCTCTTGAACCTCCCTTCATCTCCCTCTCCATCCCACCTCTCTAGGTTGTTACAGAGCCCCAGCTTAGGTTCCCTGAGTAATATAGCAAATTCCCATTAGCTATCTATTTTACATATGGTAGGGTATGTTTCCATGTTACTCTATCCATATATCCCACCCTCTCCTTCTTCCCCCTCCCCGCTGTCTCCCTAAGTATGTTCTCTATGTCTGTGTCTTCACAGCTGCCCTGCAAATAATTTCATCAGTACCATCTTTCTAGATTCCATACATATGCATTAGTATATAATACTTGTTTTTCTCTTTCTGACTTATTTCCCTCTGTATAATAGGTTATAAATTCATCCACCTCATTAGAACTGACTCAAATGCATTCCTTTATGACTGAGTAATATTCCATTGTATATATGTACCACAACTCCTTTATCCATTCGTCTGTTGATGGACATCTAGGTTGAGTCCATGTTCTAGCTATTGTAAATAGTACTGCAATGAACATTGGGGTATGTGTGTATTTTTCAATTTTGGTTTCCTCAGGGAAACTGCTACTCTATCCTTAGTGGGATTGCAGGGTTATATGGTGGTTTTATTCCTAATTTTGAAGGAATCCCCATACTGTTCTCCATAGTGGCTGTATCAGTTTACATTCCCACCAACAGTGCAAGAGGGTTTCCCTTTCTCCACACCTTTCTGGGATTTATTGTTTGTAGACTTTTTGATGATGGTCATTCTGACTCCTGTGAGGTGATATATCATTGTAGTTTTTACATTTCTCTAATGGAAGGACTGATGCTAAAGCTGAAACTCCAATACTGTGACTACCTCATGTGAAGAGTTGACTCACTGGAAAAGACTCTGATGCTGGGAGGGATTGGGGGCAGGAGGAGAAGGGGACGACAGAGAATGAGATGTCTGGATGGCATCACCAACTTGATGGACATGAGTTTGAGTGAACTCCAGGAGTTGGTGATGGACAGGGAGGCCTGGCATACTGTGATTCATGGGGTCGCAAAGAGTTGGACACGACTGAGCGACTCAACTGAACTGAATAATGAGCAATGTTGAGCATCTTTTCATGTGTTTGTTAGCCATCTGTATGTCTTCTTTGAAGAAATGTCTGTTTAGGTCATTTTCCCGCAGTTTGATTGGGTTGTTTGTTTTTCTGGTATTGACTTGTATGAGCTGCTTGTATATTTTGGAAATTAATCCTGTCAGTTGTTTCATTTGTTCTTATTTTCTCCCATTCTGAGGGTTGTCTTTTCACCTTGTTTTTAGTTTCCTTGTTTATAGTTTCAAATGAGTCAGCGAAGAGCTGACTTACTTGAAAAGGCCCTGATTCTGGGAAAGATTGAAGGCAGGAGGAGAAGGGGATGAGAGAGGATGAGACGGTTGGATGGCATCACCAACTCAATGGACATGAGTTTGAGTAAACTCCAGGAGTTGGTGATGGACAGGGAGGCCTCGCATGCTGCAGTCCATGGGGTCGCAAAAAGTCGGACACGACTGAGTGACTGAACTGAACTGTATAGTTTCCTTTGCTGTGCAAAAGCTTTTAAGTTTAATTAGGTCCCACTTGTTTACTGTTGCTTTTATTTCCATTACTCCAGGAGGTGGGTCATAGAGAATCTTGCTGTGATTTACATCATAGAGGGTTCTGCCTATGTTTTCCTCTAAGAGTTTTGTAGTTTCTAGTCTGATATTTATGTCTTTAATCCATTTTGAGTTTATCTTTGTGTATGGTGTTAGGAAGTATTCTAATTTCATTCTTTTACACGTAGCTGTCCAGTTTTCCCAGCAGCACTTATTGAAGAGGCTATCTTTTTGCCATTGCACATTCTTGCCTCGTTTGTCAAAAATAAGGTACCCATAGGTGCATGGGTTTATCTCTGGACTTTCTATCTTGTTCCATTGGTCTATATTTCTGTTTTTGTGCCAGTACCATACTGTCATGATGACAGCAGCTTTGCAGTATAATCGGAAGTCAGAAAGGTTGATTCCTCCAGCTCCATTCTTCTCTGTCAAGATTGCGTTTGCTATTCAGGGTCTTTTGCATTTCCATATGAATTGTGAAATTTTTTGTTCTAGTTATGTGGAAAATGTCATTGGTAATTTGATAGGGATCACATTGAATCTGTAGATTGCATTTGGTAATATAGTCATTTTCACAATACTGTTTCTTCCAACCCAGGAATATGGAATGTCTCTCCATTTGTTTATGTCATCTTTGATTTCTTTTATCAGTGTCTTATAGTTTTCTGTATACAGTTCTTGATGTCACTTCTTATATTTAGGCTTTTAAACCATTTTGAATTCATTTTTGCATATAGTATAAGGAAGTATTCTAATTTCATCGATTTATATGTAGCTACCCAAATTTTTCATTACCACTTGTTGAAGAGACTCTCTTTTCTTAACTATATATTCTTGCCTCCTTTGTCATAGATTAATTTACTATGGGTGTGTGGGTTTATTTCTGGTTTCTTTATTCTGTTCTATTGATCTATATGCCTGTTTTTGTACCAATACCAAACTATTTTGATTAATGTAGCTTTATAATATAATCTGAAGTCTGGAAAGGTTAAAAGCATTTCCACTTTAAAATTGCTTATACGGGATTGTGTTTCTGATGTATATTCCTGTCAACTCTTCTTGCCTCTTATAAGATTTTTTCTTTTATATTAGCTTTATTTTGTCATTGAAGTCGAAAAGAGAACAGTTAATAAAACATAAAGGGCAACAACTTGATGACATTTTACAGAGCAAACAAATGCATGTAAAACCAATACCAAGATATAGAACAGTACTGGTACCCAGAAACATATGACCTTATGACCTTAAGTAGTCATTACACCTGAAAGTTATTATGACCGTATGTAGCCATTACATCTGAAAGCTACTACTTTTCTAACCTATGTCACTATATATTCATTTTGCCTGTTTCTTAAACTTCATACAAACAGAATTATCAATCTTGTGCATTTTAACGCCCATTTCTTTTGTTCAGTACAGTGATTTTGTGATCTGTCCATATTTGTTGAATGTAGGGGCATTTTATAATTTCATGGCTGTATAGTATTCCATTACATGGATACCATACTTGTATTTATTCATTCAACTGTTGATCAACATTCATACTTTTTCCAGTTTTTTACTATTTATAATAGTGCTACTATGAACATCCTTACTCATGTATTTTGGAGAACAAGTTTATGCATTTCTGTTACATATATACTTTGTACAGTAGGCAAAATTCAGGATCTTAACTTTGTAAAATCTCTTCATTGAATATGGATGGATTCTATGGATATAATAAGGTATAACTCCTATGATTGTGTTAAATTGTATGGGTGGGGGAGGATTTTGCAGATGTAATTGTTGCAATCAACCATAAGACAGGGAGATTACTTGGGGTGGGCCAGACATAATCAGGTGACCATTTACTAGGGTAAGGTCCTGACTGAAAGAGAGGTTTGAAGTATGAGAGAGTATTTGAAGGGGGCTACATGGCATCTGGTCCCATCACTTCATGGGAAATAGATGGGGAAACAGTGGAAACAGTGTCAGATTTTATTTTTTGGGCTCCAAAATCACTGCGGATGCTGATTGCAGCCATGAAATTAAAAGACAGTTACTCCTTGGAAGGAAAGTTATGACCAACCTAGATAGCATATTAAAAAGCAGAAACATTACTTTGCCAACAAAGGTCCGTCTAGTCAAGGCTATGGTTTTTCCCGTGGTCATGTATGGATGTGAGAGTTGGACTGTGAAGAAAGCTGAGTGCTGAAGAATTGATGCTTTTGAACTGTGGTGTTGGAGAAGACTCTTGAGAGTCCCTTGGACTGCAAGGAGATCCAACCAGTCCATTCTAAAAGAGATCAGTCCTGGGTGTTCATTGGAAGGACTGGTGCAAAAGCTGAAACTCCAACACTTTGGCCACCTCATGCGATGAGTTGACTCACTGGAAAAGAGTCTGATGCTGGGAGGGATTGGAGGCAGGAGGAGACGGGGACAACAGAGAATGAGATGGCTGGATGGCATCACCAACTCGATGGACAAGAGTTTGAGTGAACTCCGGGAGTTGGTGATGGACAGGGAGGCCTTGGCGTGCTGTGATTCATGGGGTCGCAAAGAGTCAGACACGACTGAACGACTGAACTGAACTGAACAGGGTGACGAGGGCTTCCCAAGTGGTGCTGATGATAAAGAACCTGCCTACCAGTGCAGGAGACATAGGAGATGCAGGTCTGTTCCCTGGGTCAGGAAGATCCCCTGGAGGAGGGCATGGCAACCCACTCCAGTATTCTTGCCTGGAGAATCCCATGGACAGAGGATCCTGGTGGTCTACAGCCCACAGGGTCACAAAGAATTGGACATGACTAAAGTGACTTAGCACACATGCATGCACGGAGGTTGAGGAAGTGCAGGCAGCCTCTTGGGGATGAGTGCTGCCCCAGGCTGACAGCCAGCAGTGGAATGAGGGGCCTCAGTCCTTTAGCAGTTGGAAAGTGAATTCAGCTAACAAGATGGAAGAGTTTGGGAGGGACTCTTCCCTAGAGCCTCCAGAAAGGAACACTATCATCTCACCCTATTATACCCTAGCAGGGAAGCTGGTCACAGTGGGCACAGACTTCTGACCTGCACAACTGTGAGCTACTAAATGAGGGCTACTTTAAGCTGCTAAGAATATTGTCATTTTTCCATATCAATAGAAAAATAGAGGTTTTGATACCTGGATGTGGGGTACTGCCATTACAAACCCCTAAAAATGTGTGTGTGGCTTTGGAACGGAGTATTGGGTGAAGGCTGGAAGAATTTTGAGGTCAAAATGCTAGAGAAAGACAGAGTTGCCTTAGAAAAAGACAATTGCCTTGGAGAGACTGTTACTAGGAAGCAGATGAATTTCCAGGCTGCTTTGGAATTCTAACTCCTTTCTACTTTCCATGTCCTCTCATATTAAAACAGAATTTTTATAGCTGTTAACCCATGCCAGTCCCACTATTGTGTGTTGGGGTAAGGTAGTTTGTCATTTTAGTGTCACCAGTACATAGTTGGAGAGGGATTGTGCCCCAGGAGTTATACTGTTGGATTATACCTAGGAACCTCATGCATGCTTGATTTAGGTGATTGAAATGATAAGGTTTTCGTACTTTGAACCAATGAGATTTAGATGAGCTTTTAGAATTGAGCTGGTTCTATAATACCATGAGAAATCTGGAAACCGTGACATGAGGTTAATGAATATTCTATGTGGGACAGATTGGATTTCTTGGGGTCAGAGTGAAGAATTTTAAAATGATGCCTAATGACACTTGACCTTGTATAATCTCCTCTGGTTAAGTGTGAGAAGAGCTTGGTGTTATGATTGCTTCTGTGATTATGACACATTATATAGGAAAAGAGATTTTTGGAGATATATTTTCCCAAAGCAGTGGCAATAAGAAGTTACCCTGAGTGAGCCAGCCTAACCAAGTGAGACCTTAAACTGGATTTTCTAAGAGACTCAAGTGTGAGACATTACATGGAGGGGTCAATTTGGCAAGAAACTGTAGGAAGTCTCTAGGAGCTGAAAGTGGAACTAAATTCTGCCAATAACTTGAATGAGCTTGGAAATGGATTCTTCTGAAGATCACTCAGCAAGAAACATAGCCTGGCTGTCTTAATTAGTTTGTCCTGCTATAACAAGTCCAAAGACTGAGTAGCTTAAACAACAACAATTTCTCACAGTTCTAGTGGCTGGGAATTCCCATAATCAAGGAGCCAAAAGTTTGGTGTCTGGTGAAGGCCTGTTTTCCTGGTTTGCAGATGGTCACCTTCTTACTGTATACTCACACACACAGAGAGCTCTGTTCTTTTCATCCGCTTATAAGGGCACCAACCCCGTGATGGGACTCCACTCACATGACTCATCTAAACCTAATTACCTTCCAAAGGCTCCACCTTCAACTTCTACCACATTGGGGATTAAGGTCTTAACATGTGGATTTTAGGAGAGACACATTCAGTCCATGCTGCTGCTAAGTCACTTCAGTCGTGTCCGACTCTGTGTGACCCCATAGATGGAAGCCCACCAGGCTCCCCCATCCGTGATTCTCCAGGCAAGAACACTGGAATGGGTTGCCATTTCCTTCTCCAATGTGTGAAAGTGAAAAGTGAAAGTGAAGTCGCTCAGTCATGTCCCATCCTTAGCGACCCCATGGACTGCAGCCTACCAGGCTCCTCCATCCATGGGATTTTCTAGGTAAGAGTACTGGAGTGGCTTGCCATTGCCTGCTCCGCATTCAGTCCATAGCACTGGCCAAATGATTTCTCAGCCTGACTTCACCCTGTGAGACGACTGAGCAGAAAACCCAGCCATGCTATGCATGTATGGATTTCTGAACCTACAGAACTGGGAGTTAATAAAAGGACATTGTTTTAAGCCACTATATTGTTCAGTCGCTCAGTCATGTCCAACTCTTTGTGACCCCATGGACTACAGCATGCCAGGCTTCCCTGTCCTTCACTATCTCCCTGAGTTTGCTTAAACTTATGCCCATTGAGTCAATGATGGCTTCCAACCATCTCATCCTTTGTCGCCCCCTTCTCTTCCTGCCCTCAATCTTTTCTAGCATCAATGAAAGTGAAAGTCACCCAGTCATGTGTGACTCTTTGCGACCCCATACAGCCCATGGAATCCTCCAGGTCAGAATCCTGGAGTGGGTAGCCTATCCCTTCTCCAGTGGATCTTCCCAACCCAGGAATTGAACTGGGGTCTCCTGCATTGCAGACAGATTCTTCACCAACTGAGCTATCAGGGAAGACTCCTCCGAGCATCAGGGTCTTTGCTAAGAGTCAGCTCTTTGCATCAGGTGACCAAGTATTGGAGCTTCAGCATCAGTCCTTCCAAAGAGTATTTAGAGTTGATTTCCTTTAGGATTGACTGGTTTGATCTCCTTGCTGTCCAAGGGACTCTCAAGAGTCTTCTCCAGCACCACAGTTCAAAAGCCACTAAGTTTAAGCCACTAAATTTGTGGTAATTTGATACGCAGGAATAGAAAGCTAATACAGATGGAGTTGCTGGGTTATAGAAAAGGCATATATATCCCACTTTGATATTGCCAAACAGTTTTCTAAGTGGTAGTACCAATTTACACTCCCACCAGCAGTTAGAGTTCCACTTATTTATTTACTGGTATTTCATTGTAATTTAATTTTCACATCCCTCATGCCTGAGTTTAGGCGATCTATTATTGTTTCTTGGTCATCTGGATGTTCCATTTTGTGATGTGCCTGTTGAAATATTGTGCCAGTGTTAAATTGCATTTGCTTTTTTGCTTCTTGATTTTATTCTGTACATATATTTTGGATGTATGTGTGTGTGAAGGTATATATTTTTTCGGTGTTTTCCTTTATTCTCAGTGCTTTTTCTGTCCTGTTTCAGATATCATCATCTACTCCAAGGTCATGAAGCTACATTTATACATTATTAAATTCTTCCTTCCTCTTTCCTTCTTTTATTGAAGTATAGTTGATAATATGCTTATATATAATTTTCTAGCTTTATTTTCTGGAATTAACTTCTGTGTATAAGTTAGGAGCTGAAGTTACTTTTTTCACAAGGATGGATATACAATTAGTCTAATTGCATTACTTAAGTGACTCCTTCCTCCCAAGTACTGCATTGGTACCTTTGTTGTAAATTAGGTGCAAATATGTGTGTGTGTATGTGTGTGTGTGTATGTGTGTGTGTGTGTTATATGGCCCTATATGTATGTGTCTGCTTGTGAACTTTTTTCCCATAGGTCTATTTATCTATTCTTTTACACAAATCACACTATCCTAATGATTATGGCTTTGCAATCTGGCTTTGAAAGTCCTCTAAATTTCTTCTTCTGGATGACTTTGGCTGTTCTTGAATCTCTGATATCCATATATACTTTAGAATCAGTTGCTAATTTCCGTTTACAAAAAATCATCTGGGATTTCAACTGAAGTTAGATTGAATCCATAAATCATTTTGATGAGAATTTTAGATTTGATTTTCGTAATGCTGTCTTCTAATCGATGAAGATGATGTTTCTCCAATTAGGTCTTCTTTAGTACCTCTTAGAAATACATAGATTTCTGGACAGAGGTCTTGCGAATCTTTTCTTAGATTTTTTCCTAGGTATTTAATGTTTTCTGATTTATAGTGAATGGCATTAAATTTTTTCATTATAATTTTTGAAGCTAATATGTAGAAATACAACTCAATTTTGTAATATTGACCTTATATCCAGCAATCATGCTCAATTCATTTATTAATTCTAATATTTGGTACATACATTCTTTAAGTTATATTTTGTGAATAATCTGTTGTGTCTCTTCTGTTTTTTAAGAGCTAAGAAACGGCAAAACCAACACAATATTGTAATTAGCCTTCAATTAAAATAAATAAATTTTTAAAAAAGAGCTAAGAAACCATTCTCTAAAGACCCCAAACCTACTTACATTTATATCTCATTAATCACAACTGAGAAATACACATTCACAGTCACTGGAATAGTAATGAGGTTACTATGACCTATTAGTCAAGCACACTGCACTTTATCAAATACATTGCATCGTGATTATGATGCCACAAATTTTCAATATTTTAGCCAAATATTAAAATATTTTAGCTAAATATTTAAATGTTTACATATTAATACTTTGATTTAGAAGTTTGAAACTCAGTAAATAGATGATGATGGATTTTTTGTAGAATATTCCTCTATGTAAAATGAATTGAAATTATGATTCTTAAGTTATACAATTTCTTAAGCAATGACCAGTAAGCTTCATATGTGAAAAACATTTGTAGCTTTTTGAAGAATAAATTTTAAAATGAAAAAAAAATACTTAGTTCATTTCAAAAATACCCTTTTGCTATTTATTAAAGCACAAAATTATTTTAGAAAATTTAATGCATACAAGTATCAAACTTTAGCAATAGTTATCAATGACTGGTAGGATTGATCATGATTTAAATTTTCTTAAACTTTTACGAATTATCTAAATGCTTTACCACAGGGTTTGTCAAACTGGACACTATTGGCATTTGGAGTCAGATAACTTTATGTTGTCAGAGGCTCTCCTTTTCATTGAAGTGACTGAGAGCATACCTAGCCTCTGCATACTGGATGCCAGTACCTAGCACCTCTCTCTCCCCAATTGTGTCAGTCTACACACATTTCCAGATGCCCAGCCCCCATTGCACTGTAGTGAATGAAATTCTAATATATGTAGAAAGTTACTTAGATGTAAAAATAAATACACTGACGTAAATACAGATCAGTAGATATAATACATCATGTGTTTTTTTGTATGTAAATATCATAGTCATTTTTCCATGGTATTAAAATTTTTTCAAAACTATCCTGTGAAAGCTGCATAGGTTTGTTCTATGGACATCCAGTATCCTATTGGAAATAGGATTTCAGATTATGGCACTAGTGGTAAAGAACCTGCCTGCCAATGAAGTAGATGTAAGAGATGTGGGTTTGATCACTGGGTCGGGAAGATCCCTTGGAGGAGGACATGGCAACCCACTCCAGTATTCTTGTCTGGAGAATCCCATGGATAAAGGAGCCTGGCAGGCTACAGTTCACAGGGTTGCAAAGAATGGGACATGACTGAAGCAACTTAGCATGCATGCATGCATGCATGCATGAGTATTTCTTTAGAGTTAATGCCTGGAAAGGAAATTGCAGTGTCTAATGAACATGTTCCATCTGGCAAGATGCTATGAATTTATAACTCCATTCAGTAGTATATGAGATAGCCTGTTTTTTTTGTTGTTGTTGTTTTTTACATCAGTTTAAAATCTAATCAAACATTAAAATTGTTTTAAAAATGCAAATAGTTCTATTTTTTCTGAGTATGAATAAGGTATGCTCATTGAAAACATTCAGAAGATAAAATATGACAGAACAAAACTTACCCTTCCAGATTCTTTTTCTATAAGCACAAATGTACATAACCACTATCTCCTAAACAGGAGAACTGGGAAATAAAAAGGAAAGGGCACTTTAGACACACCAATACAGTTAAACAGATAAACTTCCTTAGCATAAAGTTTGAGATCTTAGAGAAGAGCAAATAAGTAAATGGGGAAAACTACATATATAAATATATCTCTATAGATATTTGTGCACATAATGAAATGGACATTATCCCGCAGCACTATATTGTGGAATGATGGATGACCAGAACACATTCTGTTCATTTATTTTTCATTTAAGTCCATCTTGTACTTCATCAATATTTGATTTTACAAATTCCATTTGCATTCAATTGCTTTTTCATCCTTCATAATCTTAGACTCTGTTTTCCATTCCAAGCTTCATTCCATTCTTTTATGGTACTTTTAAATCTATCGTTTTTGTTTCATGGTCCATTTAATTCAGGCCATTACATATTGTACTCCATACTCTAGTCATTCTTATTTTGATTTTATTCTATTTTCTTTAATATTTTATTTCACACCATACTCCATTTCATTCCTTTTCTCATATAACATTTTTCTTTTATTCCATAGACGATTGGATGTTTACATTTTGCATTCCATTCCATTTTTCCATTATATTCCATTAAACTTTCCATTTCATATCCTATTCAAGTCCATATTCCTTTTCCATTTTATTCTAATTTCCACCAAATCAGTCTCAATTTCATCACATTCTGCATTCCATTTCAAATCCATTTTCCATTCCATATTATTTAACAATCCAAATGCCATTCCATTCTATTTTTGTGTTGTGTTTCAGTCGATTTTTTCATCCATTCCACTAAATATCCCATTTCATTTGGCCAAAATTGCTGCAACAGCAACGTTCAGGAGAACCACTTAACCAAAATTCTTATCAAAGAATTACAAATGTGTATGGCCCATATTCAGAATATCCTTTTCTGGGAATTTATCTATAATAAATTCACATTGGCGGATATGAACAATTTTTAGTAAAAAGGATATATCTTATATTGATGTGTTACAGAGAGTGAAAAGTTGGAAATAACATAAACATTGATCAATATAGCAATGTTTGAAAATGTAAGCTTCCTCCATAAAAGGAATATTTTGTAGTTATACAATGGCCTTGTGGAAATTTATTTACTGACATGGAAAGTGTGTTTTCTGGACACAAAAGGCAGGTTACAGAACAAGATCTATGCATGAAAAGTTCCATTTTCATAAAACAAAAGAACTATGAATTATTTACGCATGGCCATTCGGCCAAAAAATAATTAAACATTCCTAGGCTGGATGGCATCACCGACTCGATGGACATGAGTTTGAGTGAACTCTGGGAGTTGGTGATAGACAGGGAGGCCTGGCGTGCTGTGATTCATGGGGTCGCAAAGAGTTGGACACGACTGAGCGACTGAACTGAAACTAGCTTGCTGGTCTGTGGGAATCTAAAATCTAGCTTTCCTACATTTACTTTTGTTTTGGGTACTGAACATGCAGTAATAATGACTTTCATGACTAAAAATGTGTGCAGATATTGAACTTAAAGCCTTTGCATCACATCATGTTTTATTAACAGAAATTAGAGAGTAGGTCAAATAAATTAATGTACATTCATCACTGGATTACTATACAGCCCATACAAATGATGACTTATCTTTAAAGACAATATCACCCTTATTCCCAGGCAATCTGTTTGTGTTCAGGAAGCAGGGCAGCGGCAAGCATCTTGCTAAAGAATTAGCCACCCCAGCACCCGGCACCGCCGCCCCCACCGTAGCATACTGAACATCCTGAGCCACGACCCGGATGTAGGACCCATCCGTTCCGTTTGGTCACGTTCAGGCTGCGCTCTGAGCAGACCTTCTTATGGGTCATCCAGATGCTCAGAGCAGTTTTGGGACCATCCTTTCCAGGGTCACTGATATGGGTCCAGTGTCCTAACCATACTCCAGGAGGGACGCCTAGCTAAGGACTGAGCCACCAGTGTGGTGCTACAAGCTAAGCTTATTTGGGAGGGGGTTGTGACTCGAATTGTTTATATATACAGCTTCCCCATCCTCAACCCCTCTTTGAAAACACATAATATACTCCTGGGGTTAGGATAGGGAATTCAACCCATCGACTCAGTGGGGGGGCCCTCGGCCAGGCAAAGGAGACTCCAGAGGCGTGGAGCAAACTTTCCTGTTCCGCGCTAGGTGGAGCCATATTTCCCTGTTGCCAGGGAGATGAAGGTCACATGACATCTAGCCCACCAATCAGAAGTGAAGGTTCCAGGGGATCCGCCCACCCTCCTCGTTCTTCGCATTCGGAGCTCGACTGAGGTAGCGTGTGCAGCTGTGCTCTCCGCGTCTGAGGTAGAACATAGCATTATGGCCACCCGGTCGAGTTTGGAGAAGAAGCAGAAGCCACAGCAGGGTGAGATGCCCATAGGGCCAAAGGACGAGGTAGCCTCTGCCCCTGGTGACGCCCACCAGGTCGAGAACACCAGTCCTGGTGCCTTGGTCCCAGCGGTCTTGACCAACCCCTCTCTATTGGGTGGTGGCGTTGTGGGTGGTGGTGCCACACATGGTGGCACAGCAGGTTCCTCATTCTGCGACGTGGCTACCACCGCCATTTTGCTCACTGGGGAGGAGCCAGGGGAGTCTTCCATGGAAGGTGTGCAGGGGAGGGGGCGCCCCGACCTCCAGGGTGGCGAGAGCCCCCACGCGGAGCTGAGCTGTGTGGTGCCCTGGTCAGGCCAAGGCATCCAGATGGCGCCTGCTCACAGTGGGGCTGCCATTGGGCAAGCCACGGGGGGGCATTGACCAGCATTCCACCCAGGTGGCTACCCCAGGGAAAGGCCGTGGGAGGAAGCAGCTCAGCCGCGAGGAGGCTGCCATGGCTCAGAAGTCTCCTCGACGCTGTCTGTTTCTAGTGGCTGCTGTGCCCCTGAGGTCCGTGTCTCCGCCGCCATCTTTTCCAGGGTCTCAGCCCAGCAGCTCGGCTTCTCTGAGGAACCACGTGTCGCAGCCGGTTCCTGCACTCCAAAGTCAGGCCAGAGCACCAAGTCCTGCTCTCCGCAGTCAAGCAGCGGGTCCTGGCCCTCACTTCCGCAGCGGTGCAGCTGTGCAACGCCCTGCCCTCCGGGGCAGCATCACCCCGTCAGGTCCTTTTCTCCGCAGTCAGGCAGCCAGGCCAGGCCCTGCTCTCCGTAGCCACACATCCGGGTCCGGTGCAGCTAATAAGGGCCCTGCTCGCTTCTACTGCTGTGCTCCCGAGCCAGGCCCACCTCGTCGCAGTTGCCGTCTAACCGGGCCGAGCCCTGCTCTTGGGCGTCAAGCATCAGCGCCAGGCCCTGCTCAACGCAGAAGGCGTGCGCCCAAGCCAGGCCCAACTCGCGGCGGTATACCTGAAGCCAGCCCTGCTTTCCGCCGCCGCAGTGCTTCGGCGCCTAGCCCTGATGGTCGTGGCAGCCCTGCTTCTGTGCCTGGCCCTGCTCGTCGCGGCCGCCCTGCTTCCACGCCTGGCCGTAATCGTTGCGGCCTCCCTGCTTTGGCGCCCGGCCCTGGTCGTTGCAGTCGTCCTGCTTCCACGTCTGGCTCTGCGCTTCGCGGCCGTGGTGGTTCTGCACCTGGCCCTGTTCGTCGCGGCCGCCCTGCTTTGGCACCTGGCTCTGATCCTCGTGGCGGCCCTGCTTTCATGGCTGGCCCTACTCATCGCCGCCACAGTGGTTCCGCGCCTGGTCCTGCTCGTCGTGGCCGCCCTGCTTATGCACCTGGCCCTGCTCGTCGTGGCCGCCCTGCTTTGGCACCTGGCCCTGATCCTCGTGGCGGCCTTGTTTCCACGTCTGATCCTGCTCGTCGCGGCCGCCCTGCTTTGGCGTCTGGTGGAGATCTTCACAGGGGCTCTGCTTTGGTGCCTGGCCCTGATCGTCGCAGCGGCCCTGCTTTCGCGCCTGGCCGTGCTCGTTGCGGCCGCCCTGCTTCCACTCCTGGCCCGGATCTTCGCGGCTGCCCTGCATCCACGCCGGGTCCTGCTCGTCGCCGCCGCCGCCGTCTTGGTTCCCCGCCTGAACCCGATCAACGCGGCCGCCCTGCTTCCGTGCCTGGCCCTGTTCGTCGCGGCCGCCCTGCTTCCACGCCTGGTCCTGCTCGTCGCCGTCGCCGCCCTGCTTCCACACCTAGCCCTGATCATCGCGGCCGCCCTGCTTCCACGCCTGGCCCTGCTCCCCGCCGCCGCCGCCTTGGTTCCACACCCAGCCCTGATCATCGCGGCCGCTCTGCTTCCATGCCTGGTCCTCCTGGTCAACGCCGTGGTGATTCCGTGCCTGGCCGCGCTCGCCGCCGCCGCCGCCGCAGTGTTTCGCGTCCAGGTGCATATGCGCGTGGCCCTGCCCTAAGTAGCCGCGCAGTGGGGCTAGGCCCTCCCCTTCAAAGCGGCAGCCCTAATTCAGGCTTTGCCCTCCGGGGCCGGGCCA
This sequence comes from Moschus berezovskii, assembly GCF_049115385.1. NCBI lineage: Eukaryota > Metazoa > Chordata > Mammalia > Artiodactyla > Moschidae > Moschus > Moschus berezovskii. Next base: position 52,797,671 of record NC_142488.1, on the reverse strand, counting down.
CCCAGCGAAGATCACCATCTACTAGCTCCTCCTCTCTGGTTGGGCCTAATGGTGAGAGTCCTCCTTCATCCCCTGGGTCCACCGTAGGAAGGCGTCCCCGCCAGAGCAGCTCAAGTTCTCTTGAATCCGGGGCCCCAAGGTTTACTCCCCCGCGAGTTTGGCATGCAGTCCGTATGCGTGCCTCCTCACCCTCACCTCCTGGTAGGGCCTTTACTTTCCCCAGGGAGCATGCTGAGAATTCATTCTCTTCCTCTTGCTCTGACTCCCCTGGGTCTTCTGACCAGAGCTCACCCCCCTCCCCCACTAATTTTAACGACGGGAGATCGCCTCCCTCTTCCGCTAGGTTTTGTAGTCTGGGTTCCATCTCCACTCCTAGCCCTAGTGGCGTTAGGCGTATCTTGCTGCCAGAGCTTGAAGCCCTGAGCCCTGTCTCCTCAGGAGAGCCGGCTGAAATAGGGACCCCGCCTCCCTCTCCTCCACCTCCTGTGCTATGATTCTCATGAGCATCCTCATGAGTCCCGCGGAAGGAATCAACAGCCACCCCACTGCCCTGAATGGGCTGCCTGTTCCGCGATTATCTGTGAGGTTTACAAATGTTCTAGCCATTAACCAATATCATGAGCAGTTTTGAAGCTCTTGTTTGGAAAGGCAGTTTTGAAGCCTCTCCTTCCTGTAATGGCACTACTTAGCGTTTATCTGCTGTTTGCACTTAATTCCAGCCCCTGCTTATCGCTGTGAAAGGCCTGTGTTTGCCTCTAAGCTGAGCTTTCCCTTTTCCAAGTTGCTTTTATGCAATGAAATTTTTGAATAAATAAAATGTTGATTTCATTTTAAAAATGTGACTTTTTTATTTGTCCAAAAAAACACTGTTAATCTTATGTCTTATTAGAGGATTTAAGAAAGTTATTGACATACTAGCTGACTCTTTGGAAGGGAGAGGGAATAAAATACTATCCTAGCAATCTTTTATTTCCACTGCCTAACATAGAGTTCTTTCCAGGGAAATAGCATTTACATGTTATATATGCTCTTTGCATAGGGGATTTGCAGTTTGGACAAGAAAAGGGGGCCTGGGTTTAACCCAGGGTGGCTAGAGAAAAGGGGTGATGGAGATACCCAGGTTGAATAAGAGGCAGGGCCTGTAGGGGGAATACTTCCTCCTCAGATGGGAGTATGAGGTGCTGGAAGGAAGATGGAGGATCAGGAAGGAGGAGAATAGCAGGAGTCAGGAGCCCAAAGGGGAAGGTCTCAGTTTCCAGGAGAGAAACAAATTTATATTTTGGGAGCAAGGGTTCCTGAGGTCTGTGAGGAGAGGGGAGGGGAATGTCTGGGAGAGTGAAAGTGAAAGTCAGTCAGCCCTGTTGGATTCTTTGTGACCCCCATGGACTATACAATCCATGGGATTTTCTAGGCCAGGTTCAAGGTTAATGATTGATGTAAAAGTGGTCATATACTTAGTGAAAATTGTTTTAATGGATAATCCCATTTAAAAAATTATTCTAAGTGTGAGCAGATATGTGAGGTGAGTATGTATGTGTGTGTTTGTGTGTGCATGTATAGACATTTGGAGAGAACTGGATGGACATATATCGTGCTACAAACAGGGCATATATCTCATTTTTGAAATAACTGGTGGTATGGTCTGTTTTGCATTTTCCACCTTGACCTTATTGCTGGTTCTGTAATGAAACTCAACTCAGCTTTATTTTTAAGAAGTTAAGTTGTGAAAACATGGTAGGAGACCAAATTTAAAAAACAGAGTGAAAGAAAATTTAAACCAAACCAGTAAAAGAAACTGCCTCTCCCTATTCTCTTGTACTCCAGTCACATATATCCAGCTACCTAATTGACTTTTCTACTTGGGATGTCTAAACATCTCAAACTTCAGTAACATGTAGTTCTGTTCAGTAGAAATGTAATTCTAGCCACACGTGTAATAACATTTTCTAGTATCCACATTTAAAAATGCCTAAAGAAACACATAACATTAATAATTTATTTAATTTAACCTATCCACAATATTATTTCAACATTAATCAATATGAAATTATTTATGAAATATTTATTTTTTAGATGAAAAAATATTTTTATTGAAGTATAGTTGATCTACAATGGTGTGTTTCTGGTGTATAGCAGTGATTCAGCCATGCATATATATATATATTATATATATATACATATTATATATATATATACATTTTTCATATTCTTTTCCATTATGGTTATTATAGGATATTGAATATGGTTCCCTCTCATATACAGTAGGGCCTTGTCTATTTTATACATAGTAGTTTGTATCCACTAATCCTAAACTCCCACCAATTTATCCGTTCCCCAGCCCCTTTCCCCTTTGGTAACCATAAGTTTGTTTTCTATCTCTGTGGGTCTGTTTCATAAATAAATTCATTTGTCATATTTTAAGCTCCACATATAAGTGATACCATATGGTATTTGTCTTTTTCTTACTTCACTTAATATTATAATTAATGAGATATTTAAAATGTTTTCCTATGAAGTTTTCAAACTCTGGTGTGTAATTTACACCTGCAGCATATCTTAATTCTGACTAGCCACATTTCAAGTACTCAGTAGCCACAAGTGTGGACATGTGTATATAGTACAGTTTTAGACCTTCTCATTTTCTTATTCATTTCCTACTGAATCATGATTCCAACTCCAGCAGTTTCTCACATTGTGGGCTCCCGTCCTAGAAGGGAGCCCTGACATGTCAGTTTGGGGACTTCACAAGGGCTATGATGCTTCCAGCACCTTTGGTGTCTTTTGAGCTGGGCTCCTTGCACTTAACCTGGTATTGAAAAGGGAAGAAACCTTGGCAGTTTCAGCTTCTCTTTCCAGTGAGTTGGTTGGTTGTGGTCTCTCATTATCAAGTCAGTAAAATACTGTGTCGATACTTCTTTTTCTTTCTGCACAGACACTGATGACATGTAAGTGATGCAACTTTTAGTGGTTTGTCCTCATCTTCTTGAATTTTGGGGGGCTGAGGGTATCTTATAACCTATATTTATTGAAAATATTATTCATGCATTTTGCTTTTGCTCTTGTTGCTCTGTTTTTATATGAATGTTTAGAGAGATCAAAAAGCTATATAGCCATTGTTACCACCATCTTCCCAGAATCTGTACCACCAACTGTCCTTACTCCTTTAAAAATGTGTCACCCAGTCAACCCTTTGGTGTCTCTGAAGGATCACAGTGGGATGCATCATCTGTACTAAAATAGAAAAAATAATTAAATTCAAGAATTGGAACAAAAACCTGTTGGGCACGCTACTAAAAATCTTTAGAACTAAAGTTATTTTCGAGAACACATTTTAAAAGTTTTTAATTTATCATATTACTTTGTTGGTTCACAAACTGGATCCTGTACATGAAGGCAAGGAAAGATGGAAGAAAGAGGCAGACTACTTCAGATTGGTAGATGTCAGTTTTAATAAGCAAAGAACTTGCATTTTTAAAATATTAATTTCTTTTGTTCATACGATGTGGCTTGTGGGTTCCTAGTTCCCTGACTAGGGATTGAACCTGGGTCCTCAGCCATAAAAGAGGAGCCCTAACCATTGGACTGCCAGGGAAGTCACAAGAACTTACTATAAAAAAAATATTGGCCTTTCACATTTAAGTCTTTATTTTTTTTATTTGGTCATGCCACTTGGCCTGTGGGATCTCGGTTTCCCAACCAGGGATTGGACCCAGGCCCTCAGCACTGAATGCACAGAGTCCTAACCACTGGGCTGCCAGGTAATTCCCCACAAGGAACTTACATTTCAGGCTTCTCTTGGACAGCTGCAAGACAGTAGATCTCAATACCTGCCTGCCAGAATCTTGAAAGTTTACATAGTGGCCTTACTGGGGTTCAGTCATGCATACCAATCAGATGGTCTCAACATCACATTGCTATCTCAGGCTCTGTCATTGAAAACGGCACCAGCTTTGGAAATGGTGGACTGACCTTACAAAGACTATAGAGGGATTGAGGCGCCCCCAGTTGCTCAGGTCCACCTTGAGAGTCAAATGTTGGTCATGTCCTCTTTACTTTTTTAATTTATTTATTTTAATCAGAGGCTAATTAAAATATTGTATTGCTTTTGCCATACATTGACATGAATCCACCCCGGCTGTACATGTGTTGCTTATCCTGAACCGCCCTCCCAACTCCCTCCCCATATCATCCCTCTGGGTCATCCCAGTGCACCAGCCCCGAGCATCCTGTATCATGCATCGAACATGGACTGGCAATTAGTTTCACATATGATGATATACAAGTTTCAATGTCATTCTCCCAAATCATCCCACCCTCGCCCTCTCCCACAGAGTCCAAAAGACTGTTCTATACATCTGTGTCTCTTACTGTCCCGTATACAGGGTTATTGTTATCATCTTTCTAAATTCCATATATATGCATTAGTATACTGTATTAGTGTTTTTCTTTCTGGCTTACTTCACTCTGTATAATGGGCTCCAGTTTCATCTACCTAATTAGAACTGATTCAAATGTATTCTTTTTAATGGCTGCGTTAATATTCCATTGTGTGTATGTACCACAGCTTTCTTACCCATTCGTAGCAGATGGACATCTAGGTTGCTTCCATAATGAGTAATGTTGAGCATCTTTTCATGTGTTTGTTAGCCATCTGTATGTCTTCTTTGGAGAAAGGTCTGTTTAGATCTTTGGCCCATTTTTTGATTGGGTCGTTTATTTTTCTGAAATTGAGCTGCAGGAGCCGCTTGTATATTTTTGAGATTAATTCTCTGTCCATTGCTCCGTTTCCTATTATTTTATCCCATTCTGAAGGCTGTCTTTTCACCTTGCTTATAGTTTCTTTTGCTGTGCAGAAGCTTTTAAATTTAATTAGGTCCCATTTGTTTATTTTTGCTTTTATTTCCAGTATTCTGGGACGTGGGTCATGGAGGATCCTGCTGTGATTTATGTCGGAGAGTGTTTTGCCTATGTTCTCCTCTAGGAGTTTTATAGTGTCTGGTCTTACGTTTAGATCTTTATTCCATTTTGAGTTCATTTTTGTGTATGGTGTTAGGGAGTGTTCTACTTTCATTCTTTTACAAGTGGTTTCCCAGTTTTCCCAGCACCACTTGTTAAAGAGATTGTCTTTTCTCCATTGAATATTCTTGCCTCCTTTGTCAAAGATAAGCTGTCCATTGGTGCATGGATTTATCTCTGGGCTTTCTGTTTTGTTCCATTGTTCTATATTTCTGTCTTTGTGCCAGTACCATACTGTCTTGATAACTATGGCTTTGTAGTAGAGCCTGAAGTCCGGCAGTTTGATTCCCCCAGTTCCTTTCTTCTTTCTCAAGATTGCTTTGGCTATTCGAGGTTTCTTTATTTCCATACAAATTGTGAAATTATTTGTTCTAGCTCTGTGAAAAATACCGTTGGTAGCTTGATAGGGATTGCATTGAATGTATAAATTACTTTGGGTAGTATACTCATTTTCACTATATTGATTCTTCCAATCCACGAACACGGTATATTTCTCCATCTATTAGTGTCCTCTTTGATTTCTTTCACCAGTGTTTTATAGTTTTCTATATATAGGTCTTTTGTTTCTTTAGGTAGATATATTCCTAAGTATTTTATTCTTTTCATAGCGATGGTGAATGGAATTGTTTCCTTAATTTCTCTATTTTCTCATTATTAGAGTATAGGAATGCAAGGGATTTCTGTGTGTTGATTTTATATCCTGCCACTTTACTGTATTCATTGATTAGCTCTAGTAATTTTCTGGTAGAGTCTTTAGGGTTTTCTGTGTAGAGAATCGTGTCATCTGCAAACAGTGAGAGTTTTACTTTTTTTCCAATTTGGATTCCTTCTATGTCTTTTTCTGCTCTGATTGCTATGGCCAAAACTTCCAAAACTATGTTGAATGGTACTGGTGAGAGTGGGCACCCTTGTCGTGTTCCTGACTTTAGGGGAAATGCTTTCAATTTTTCACCATTGAGGATAATGTTTGCTGTGGATTTGTCATATATAGCTTTTATTATGTTGAGGAATGTTCCTTCTATTCATGCCTTCTGGAGGGTTTTTATCATAAATGGATGTTTAATTTTGTCAAAGGCTTTCTCTGCATCTATTGAGATAATCATATATTTTAATTTTTCAGTTTGTTAATGTGGTGTATTACGTTGATTGATTTGCAGATACTGAAGAATCCTTGCATCCCTGGGATAAAGCCCATTTGGTTATGATGTATGATCTTTTTAATGTGTTGTTGTATTCTGATTGCTAGAATTTTGTTAAGGATTTTTACATCTATGTTCATCAGTGATATTGGCCTGTCGTTTTCTTTATTTGTGGCATCTTTGTCAGGTTTTGGGATTAGGGTGATGGTGGCCTCATAGAATAAGTTTGGAAGTTCACCTTCCTCTGCTATTTTCTGGAAGAGGTTGAGTAGGATAGGTTTTAGATCTCTAATTTTTTAGTAGAATTCAGTTGTGAAGCCGTCTGGACCTGGGCTTTTGTTTGCTGGAAGATTTCTGATTACAGTTTCAATTTCTGTGCTTGTGATGGGTCTGTTAAGATTTTCTATTTCTTCCTGGTTCAGTTTTGGAAAGTTGTACTTTTCTAAGAATTTGTCCACTTCTTCCACGTTGTCCATTTTATTGGCATATAATTGCTGATAGTAGTCTCTTATGATCCTTTGTATTTCTGTGTTGTCTGTTGTTTCGAATTATATTGATTTGGTTTTTCTCCCTTTGTTTCTTGCTGAGTCTGGCTAGTGGTTTGTCAATTTTATTTACCTTCTCAAAGAACCAGCTTTTGGCTTTGTTGATTTTTGCTATGGTCTCTTTTGTTTGTTTTGCATTTATCTCTGCCCTAATTTTTAAGATTTCTTTCCTTCTACTAACCCTGGGGTTCTTCATTTCTTCCTTTTCTAGTTGCTTTAGGTGTAGAGTTAGGTTGTTTAGTTGACTTTTTTCTTGTTTCTTGATGTGTGCCTGTATTGCTATGAACATTCCCCTTAGCACTGCGATTACAGTGTCCCAGAGGTTTTGGGTTGTCATGTTTTCATTTTCATTCGTTTCTATGCATATTTTTATTTCTTTTTTAATTTCTTCTATGATTTGTTGATTATTCAGCAGCATGTTGTTCGGCCTCCATATGTTGGAATTTTTAATAGTTTTTTTTCTTGTAATTGAGATCTAATCTTACCGCATTGTGGTCAGAAAAGATGCTTGGAATGATTTCAATTTTTTTGAATTTACCAAGGCTAGATTTATGGCCCAGGATGTGATCTATCCTGGAGATGATTCCATGTGCACTTGAGATAAAGGTGAAATTCATTGTTTTATGGTGAAATGTCCTATATATATCAATTAGGTCTAACTGGTCTATTGTATCATTTAACGTTTGTGTTTCCTTGTTAATTTTCTATTTAGTTGATCTGTCCATAGGTGTGAATGCGGTATTAAAGTCTCCCACTATTATTGTGTTATTGTTAATTTCCCCTTTCATACTTGTTAGCAATTGTCTTACGTATTGCAGTGCTCCTATGTTGGGTGCATATATATTTATAATTGTTATATCTTCTTCTTGGATTGATCCTTTGATCATCATGTAGTTTCCTTCTTTGTCTCTTTTCACAGCCTTTGTTTTAAAGTCTATTTTATCTGATATGAGTATTGCTACTCCTGCTTTCTTTTGGTCTCTATTTGCATGGAATATCTTTTTCCAGCCCTTCACTTTCAGTCTGTATTGTGTCCCCCATTTCGAGGTGGGTCTCATGTAGACAACATATGTAGGGGTCTTGTTTTTGTATCTATTCAGCCAGTCTTTGTTTTTTGGTTGGGGCATTCAACCTATTTACATTTAAAGTAATTATTGATAAGTATGAACCCATTGCCATTTACTTTGTTGTTTTGGGTTCGAGTTTATACACGCTTTCTGTGTTTCCTGTCTAGAGAAGATCCTTTAGCATTTGTTGGAGAGCTGGTTTGTTGGTGCTGAATTCTCTGAGCTTTTGCTTGTCTGTAAAACTTTTGTTTTCTCCTTCATATTTGAATGAGATCCTTGCTGGGTACAGTAATCTGGGCTGTAGGTTATTTTCTTTCATCACTTTAAGTATGTCCTGCCATTCCCTCCTGGCCTGAAGAGTTTCTATTGAAAGATCAGCTGTTATCCTTATGGGAATCCCCTTGTGTTATTTGTTGTTTTTCCCTTGTTGCTTTTAATATTTGTTCTTTGTGTTTGATCTTTGTTAATTTGATTAACATATGTCTTGGAGTATTTTGCCTTGGGTTTATCCTGCTTGGGACTCTCTGGGTTTCTTGGACTTGGGTGATTATTTCCTTCCCCGTTTTAGGGAAGTGTTCAACTGTTATCTCCACAAGTATTTTCTCATGGTCTTTCTTTTTGTCTTCTTCTGGGACTGCTATGATTCGAATGTTGGGGTGTTTAACATTGTCCCAGAGGTCTCTGAGATTGTCCTCATTTCTTTTAATTCGTTTTTCTTTTTTCCCCTGTTTCATTTATTTCTACCACTCTATCTTCTAGCTCACTTATCCTATCTTCTGCCTCCGTTATTCTACTGTTGGTTCCCTCCAGAGTGTTTTTGATCTTATCTGTTGCATTATTCATTATATATTGACTCTCTTTTATTTCTTCTAGATTTTTGTAAAACCTTTCTTGCATCTTCTCGATCCTTTTCTCCAGGTTATTTATCTGTAACTCCAATTTGTTTTCAAGATTTTGGATCATTTTCAGTATCATTATTTGGAATTCTTTATCAGGTACATTCCCTATCTCTTCCTGTTTTGTTTGGGTTGGTGGGCATTTATCCTGTTTCTTTACTTGCTGGGTATTTCTCTGTCTCTTCATCTTGCTTATATTGCTGTGTTTGGGTTGCCCTTTCCATCTTGGGGTGGCAGTTTGTGGAGTTCTCTTTATTGTGGAGTTTCCTCGCTGTGGGTGGTGTAGGATGGCTGGCTTGTCAAGGTTCCCTAGTTAGGCAAGCTTGGGTCGGTGTTCTGGTGGGAGGAGCTGGATTTCTTCTCTCTGGAGTGCAGTGAAGTGTCCAGTAATGAGTTATGAGATGTCAATGGGTTTGGAGTGACTTTGGGCAGCCTGTATATTGAAGCTCAGGACTATTTTCCTGTGTTGCTGGAGAATTTGCATGGTGTGTCTTGCTCTGGAACTTGTTGAGCCTTGGGTGTTGCTTGGTTTCAGTGTAGGTATGGAGGCGTTTGATGAGCTCCTATCGATTAATGTTCCTTGGAGTCAGGAGTTCTCTGGTGTTCTCAGGATTTGGACTTAAGCCTCTGCCTCTGGTTTTCAGTCTTATTCTTGCAGTAGGCTCAAGGCTTGTCCATCTGTCACTTCCAAAGCGGTTCCCTCTGTTCTAACTTTTACTGTTTGCTGGTCTCATCAGTGTCTAATTTCTGCCCTGACACAAGGGGGCGGTGGTGGTCACTTTTTTAAGGCTCAGTTGTTCAGTCGTGCTGTGGGGAGGGAGGAACACTACAAACAAATATCATTGGCATGTGTGGGGAGTGCTCGCAGTGTCTCGGCCACACCGGATTTGTCCCTGCTCACAGCGTGTGTGCTTTCCCTGTTTATACTGTTTAGGCTCTAGGTTGCTCTACTGGGAACTGTCTGAGGCCGGCCCTGGGTTGTATGCACTTCCCAGGTCTAAGCCGCTCAGGTTCAGGTACTCAGATACTCCACAAAGGCGCAGACTTGGTTGGGCCTGTGTTTTGTGTCCTTCCCTGGTCCGAGCAGCTCAGGTGACCAGGTGTTTGACGAGCATGGTCACTGTGACTTATCACCTCCCAGGTCCATGCCACTCAGTTTTCTGGGTGTACAACTGGCGCACCTTCTCAGTCGGATGGCGACTGGCCAGAATCTCAAGAAGTCTTGGTTAGCAACGAAGACTGCTTGCAGTTTGGTGTTGGATGCTTCTCTGGGGCTGCGATTGCCCGCTTCCTGCTCTGGAAGCCCTCCCCTGCCTGTCTCGGAGGGGGATGGGGGATGGGCCGTCCGCAGCTGTCTAGCTCTAGTCAGCCTTTTATTCTGTGAGTGGGTTTGGCGGTGTCTTAGGTTAGGGCTTTTCACCTTTTCGTGGGGTAGCTATCCTACAATCTGCTTTGCTGTCTCAAGTTAGCTCCCTCAGATTGCCCTCAGGGCATTCAGGCCTGGTCCTTACTCTAAGCAATGCAGCCCGCGCCTCCCTGCCCAGCCCCCGCTTGCTAGTGACAGATGCTGGCATCTGCACTACTTCTCCACTGGGAGTTACCATTGGGCACGCAGCCGGTGGGTTTTAATTATTTATTTTTCCTCCTGGTTATGTTGCCCTCTGAGGTTCCAAGGCTCGCCACAGACTCGCCAGTGAGTGCTTCCTGGTGTTTGGAAAGTTCTCTCTTTTTTAAGCCTCCCTTCCCGGAATGGATCTCTGTCCCTACCTCTTTTGCCTCTCTTTTTATCTTTTATATTATTTCCTATCTCCTTTCGAGGACAATAGGCTGATTTTCTGGATGCCTGATGTCCTCTGCCAGCATGCAGAAGTTGTTTTGTGGAATTTACTCAGCATTCAAATGTTCTTTTGATGAATTTATGGGGAAGAAATTGGTCTCCCTGTCCTATTCCTCTGCCATCTTCCTCCCTCCCCTCGGTCATGTCTTCTTGATGACCTCTTCCAACATACTTATTCTTGAGTAATTCTACAGATGACCAAAAATTAGAATGCAAAATACATAGTTTTAATGCAGCAAGTGTCACAACCTCAGGTCAGCGGCTTATATTTAGTACCATTTTACCAATGTGGAAATTGAGGCTCAGAGGAATTTTGTGACTCTTGAGATATCATTGCTGGTTGGACTTGGCTCTAGAGTTAGAGGTGGCATTAATGGTAAAGAATCCACCTGCCAATGCAGGAGGTGCAAAAGACATGGGTTCAATCCCTGGATTGGGAAGATCCCCTGGAGTAGGAAATGGCAACCCATTCTAGTATTCTTGCCTGGGAAATCCCATGGACATAGGAGCCTGGCAGGCTACAGTCCGTGGGGTTGCAAAGAGTGGGATATGACTGAGCATATGTTGTTGTTATTGTCTAGAGTTAGAATTCCTAGTTTAAATTCTGATTTTCCTATTGACTCACTGTATGTTCCTTCACAAGTTAATGAACCTGGGATCCTAAATCTCCTCATTTGTTAATGAAGCATGATAAAAGTGCATGGCTCCTAGATTGTTTTAAGTATTAAAATGGATGCTGTGCATTAAGTGCTTCCAAAGGCATCTGGCACATAGTAAGTGCCCACTAAAGATGGCTTTTATTCTAGTTAGGATTATAATCATATACCCAGATATTTCTGACTCCAGCAGCTAGATTCTTAATATTTGACAGATCTTTCTCAAGCAATGATACTTTAAAATCAAATCAGATATTTTAAAAATGGACAGGGCAACTGTAATTAGGGCAACTAATTATTGTTTTTGTTGTACAGTCACTAAGTGGTGTCAACTCTGTGACCACAAGGACTGCCGCAAGCCAGGCTCCTCTGTTTCCTCTGTCTCCTGGAATTTGTTCAAATTCATGTCCATTGAGTCGGTGATGCTATCAAACTATCACACACTCTGCTGTCCTCTTCTCCTTTTGCCTTCAATCTTTCCCAGCATAAGGGTCTTCTCCAGTGAGTCGGCTCTTTGTATCAGGTGGTCAAAGTATTGGAGCTTCCTCTAACAGTCTTTCAAATGAATAGTCAGGGTTGATTTCCTTTAGAATTGACTGGTTTGAACACCTTGCAGTCCAAGGCACTATCAAGAGTCTTCTCCAGCACAATTTGAAAGCATCAATTTTTCAGCATTCAGCCGCCTTTATGGTCCAATTCTCACATCCATACATGACTACTTAAAAATACCATAGCTTCGACTATAAAGACCTTTGTCAGCAAAGTGATGTCTCTTTTTAATATTCTGTCTAGGTTTGTCATAGCTTTTCTGCCAAGGAGCAAGCATCTTTTAATCTTGTGGCTGCAGTCAGCATGTACAGTGATTTTGAAGCCCAAGACAATAAAATCTGTCACTGTTTCCACTTTTCCCCCTTATATTTGTCATGAAGTGATGGAACTGGATGCCATGCTTTCAGTATTTTTAATGCTGAATTTCAAGTCAGCTTTTTCACTTTCGTCTTTTATCCTCATCAAGAGGCTCTTTAGTTCCTCTTCACTTTCTGCCATTAAGGTGGTATCATCTGTATATCTGAGGTTGTTGATATTGCTTCCAACAATCTTGATTCCAGCTTTTGATTCATCCAGCCCAGCATTTCTGTGTTACACTCTGCATAAGCAGGGTGACCATGTACAGCCTTGTTGTATTCCTTTCCCAATTTTGAACCAGTCAATTGCTCCATGTCTAGTTCTAACTGTTGCTTCTTGACCCACATACAAGTTTCTCAGGAGGCAGGTAAGGTGGTCTCGTATTCCATCCCTTTAAGAATTTTCCACAGTTTGTTGTGATCTACACAGTTAAAGGCATCAATGAAGCACAAGTTGATGTTTTCCTGGAACTCCCTTGCTTTATCTAGGATGCAACGAATGTTGGCAATTTGATCTCTGGTTTCTCTGCCTTTTCTAAACCCAGCTTGTACATCTGGAAGTTCTCTGTTCATGTGTCTGCTGAGGCCTAGCTTGAAGGATCCATACCATGCTAGCATGTGAAATGAACGCAGTTTTAGGGTAAGTTTCTGGAGTAGTAAAGGGAAACCCACTCCAGTATTCTTGCTGGAAAAATTACATGGACAGAGGAGCCTAGCAGGCTATAGTACATGAGGTTGCAAAGAGTTGGACACAACTGAGCACGCATGCATGTATGCACGTTGAACTTTCATTTGGCATTGCCCTTCTTTGGGACTGGAGTGAAAACTGACCTTTTCCAGTCCTGTGGCAATTGCTGAGTTTTCCAAGTTTGCAATTATTGAGTGTATCACTTTAATAGCATCAACTTCTAGGGTTTTAAATAGCTCAGCTAGAATTCTGTTACCTCCACTAGCTTTGTTCCTAGTAATGCTTCCTAAGGCCCACTTGACTTCATACTCCAGGATGTCCAGGTGAGTGACCACACTATCATGGTTATCCAGGTCATTAAGACCTATTTTGTATGCTGCTTCTGTGTATTCTTCCCACCTCTTCTTAATCTGCTTCTGATAGGCCCTTACAATTTCTGGCCTTTATCATGTCCATCCTTATATGCAATGTTCCCTTGATATCTCCAATTTTCTTGAAGAGATCTCTAATCTTTCCCATTCTATTGTTCTCCTCTATTTCTTTGCACTGCTTATTTAGGAAGGCCTTCTTCCCTCTCCTTGTGATTCTCTGGAACTCTGCATTCAGTTGGGTATATCTTTCCTTGTCTCCCTTGCCTTTCAGTTCTCTTCCTTTGCTCAGCTATTTGTAAGGCTTCCTCAGACCACCACTTTGCCTTCTTGCATTTCTTTTTCTTTGGGATGGTTTTGGGCACTGCCTCCTGTACAATGGTATGAACCCCTGTTCATAACTCTTCAGGTACTCTGTCTACCTGATCTAATCCCTTGAATCTATTTGACACCTCCATTGTATAATCATAAAGGATTGACTTAGGTCATACCTGAATTGCCTAGTGGTTCTTCCTACTTTCTTCAATTTAATTCTGAATTTTGCAATAAGAAGCTCATAATCTGTGCCACAGTCAGCTCCCGGTCCTGTTTTTGCTGACTGTATAGAGCTTCTCCATCTTTGGCTGCAAAGAACATAATCATTCTGAACATAATCATTCATTATTGACCATCTGGTGATGCTCATATGTAGAAATGTCTCTTGTGTTGTTGGAAAGGGGTGTTTGCTTTGTTTGAGAACCAGGGTGTTCTCTTGACAAAACTTTGGTTGCCTTTGCCCTGCTTCATTTGTACTCCAAAGCCAAACTTACCTGTTATTCCAGGTATCTCTTGACTTTCTATTTTTCCATTCCAATCCCCTGTGATGAAAAGGACATCTTTTTCTGGTGTCAGTTCTAGAAGGTCTTGTTGGTTTTCATAGAAACAGTCAACTTTAGCTTCTTCGGCATCAGTAGTCGGGGCCTAGACTTGGATTATTGTGATGTTGGATGGTTTGCCTTGGAAAGGAATCAAGATCTTTTCTGTCATTTTTGAGATTGCATGCAAGTACTGCATTTCAGACTGTTATGTTGACTGTGAGGGCTACTGCATTTCTTCTAAGGGATTCTTGCCCACAGTAGTAAATATACTGGTCATGTGAATTAAATTCACCCATTCCCATTCATTTTAGTTCACTGATTCCGAAAATGTCAATGTTCAATCTTCCCATCTCCTACTTGACCATGTCCAATTTATCTTGAATCATGGACCTAACATTCCAGGTTCCTATGCAATATTGTTCTTTACAGCATCAGATTTTACTTTCACCACCAGACACATCTATGACTGAGCATCATTTCCACTTTGGTCTAGCCACTTCATTCTTTCTTGAGCTATTAGTAATTGCCCTCTTCTCTTCCCCAGTAGCATATTGGATACCTTCTAACCTGGGGGCTCATCTTCCAATGTCGTATGTTTTTGCCTTTTCATACTGTTCATGGAGTTCTCAAGACAGGAGTACTAGAGTGTTTTGCCATTTCCTCCACCAATGGACCACATTTTGTCGGAGCACTTCACTGTGACCCATCCGTCTTGGGTGACCCTGCACAGGTGGCATGGCTCATAGCTTTATTGAGTTTCACAAGCCCCTTCACCATGACAAGGCTGTAATCCATAAAGGGGATTCATTAGTGTACTTACTTTACAGTATGAACATGTTTATACAGAGTATTGAGCGACACTTTTGTCAACAACAGAAGCCACTGCATAAAAATATAAAAAGCAAAGCTTTTAGCATCCAAAGTACAATGCCTAGGAATTTAACATTTGACCTTAAAGTAGTTATGTAAGTATTTATGAGAAGAGTATTCCAGGAATTTTGCCTCAATTCATTTTAATGGATGAGTAGAATACACTTGGGATTAACATTATTGTCTGAAAATTACCTTTACACATTACATGACATGTAGATATAACAGATAACAATCATGGTGTCTTTATATGAGTTATGGGCTTCCCTGATAGCTCAGTTGGTAAAGAATCCACCTGCAATGCAGGAGACCCTGGTTCAATTCCTGGGTTGGGAAGATAAGTCCTATTTCAATATTTTTACATATACTAACTTTTAATACACAAAACAATCTTGGGATTGATTGACTGACTGAGCTAAGTCTTATAGAAGTTGAAATTCAGGAACAGAGGTTACTGATGAATAAGAGATAATAGGAATGAAACACATTGAGTTGTGAACACTGTCATTGTTCTTTGCAAAGTAATTAGCTCTCTTTTTGAAATAAACTGCAAGACATATCCCTGCATAGAGTACTACCATTCTGCCAAGTGTAAAGCAATAGTTTGGACTCATTAATATGCTGCTATTTAATAGGAAGAACAGTGTTGTTTTTGTATTGTATAAAATCACTCTATTCACTCAAACTTCAAATGAAAAGTGAAAAATTCCAGCTTGGCCAACATTGCTGCTGCTGCTGCTGCTGCTAAGTCACTTCAGTCGTGTCCAACTCTGTGTGACCCCATAGACGGCAGCACACCAGTCTCCCCCATCCCTGGGATTCTCCAGGCAAGAACACTGGAGTGGGTTGCCATTTCCTTCTCCAATGCATGAAAGTGGAAAGTGAAAGTGAAGTTGCCCAGTCATGTCCAACTCTTAGCGACCCCATGAACTGCAGCCTACCAGGCTCCTCTGCCCATGGGATTCTCCAGGCAGGAGTACTGGAGTGGGTTGCCATTGCCTTCTCCCCAGCCAACATTAGGCACATGTAAAAATGATCATAGCAAGAGATTATAATTTATTATATAGGGAAGATTAATCTACCTAGAATCAGGAACAAGGTATTTAGAAAGTGACGTTACTGAGCTATTCTTGGAAATTTCTGCACCCTCTCTAGTATAATGGAAAGATGTAGTCTTCCCTTTGTGTCCCTGCATCCAAGTAGTATCCAATCCCCAGAAACAGCCATAGTCTGGGAAAGGGGAGGGGAAAGGCCTCTTTCAGAGTCCTGCATCATTTACAGCTGAGCAGAGCTTTTACCCCAGGATTCCAGTGTGGTCAGGACCTTTGTTGGCAAAGTGATATCTCTGCCTTTTAATATGCTGTCTATGTTTGTTAGGGCTTTTCTTCCAAGGAGTAAGCGTCTTTAAATTTCATGGCTGCAATTACCATCTGCTGTGACTTTGGAGCCCAAGAAAATAAAATCTGTCACTGTTTCCACTTTTTCCCCATCTATTTGCCATGAAATTATGGGACCAGATGCCATGATCTTACTTTTCTGAACGTTGAGTTTTAAGCCAGCTTTTCACTCTCTTCTTTCACTTTCATCAAGAGGCTCTTTAGTTCCTCTTCACTTTCTGCCATTAAAGTGGTATCATATGCATATTTGAGGTTGTTATTTCTCCCAGCAATCTTGATTCCAGCTTGTGCTTCCTCCAGCCCAGGTTTCTCATGATGTACTCTGCTTACAAGTTAAATAAGCGGGGTGTCAATATATAGCTTTGAGGTACTCCTTTCCTAATTTTGAACCAGTCTGTTGTTCCATGTCTGGTTCTAACTATTGCTTCTTGTCTGCATATAGGCGGCTCAGGAGACAGGTAAGGTGGCCTGGTACTCCCATCTCTTGAAAAATTTTCCATGATTTGTTGTGACTGACACTATCAAAGGCTTTAGCATAGTCAGTGAAGCAGAAGTAGATGTTTTACTGGAATTCCTTTCCTTTTCCTATGATCCAATGAATGTTGGCAATTTGATCTGTAATTTTTCTAAATACAGCTTGTATATCTGGAAATTCTTGATTCTAGTACTGCTGAAACCTAGTTGAAAGATTTTAAGCTTGCTAGCATGTGAAATGGGTGCAATTGTTTTATAGTTTGAACATTCTTTGGCACTGCCTTTTTTGAGATTGGAATGAAAACTGTTTCCAGTTGTGTGGCCACTGCTGAGTTTTCCAAATTTGCTGGCATATTGAGTGCAGCACTTTAACAGCATCATTTTTTTTGGAATTTGAAATAGCTCAGCTAGAATTAGATCACCTTCACTAGCTTTGTTTATAGTAATGCTTCCTAAGGCACACTTGACTTCACATGCAAGGATATCTGGCTCTAGGTAAGTGATCAAACCATCATGGTTATCCAAGTCATTAAGATCTTTTTTGTATAGTTCTTCTTGTATTCTTGCCACTGCTTCTTATTCTCTTCTGCTTCTGTTAGGTCCTTACCGTTCTGTCCTTTATTGTTTTCCCATCTTTGCATGAAATGTCCACTTGGTATTTCTAACTTACATCTACATCATTAATATGTGTTTAACATTGTGTGGTGGTAAGTACACTGTGGAAAGATTTTCCAGTACTGTGAACATATTTTTTAAAAGTTGGTATAAAAAAGCTGATTTAAAAGTCTAGAGAATTGAGTAATGCCTATAATGTAAATGTATTATTTGTTTATTTCAGATTTTTATCACGCTCTTTTCAAATGCCCTGTATTAGGTATGACAGAACACATAGATTTTAGGGAGCACAATTATGTGGTAGTCTGATATTTGTTTCTATCTGTCCATGGTTTCAATCTCTCCTTTTGTGTTTAATTTTAATGTATGCATGCATGCTAAGTTGCTTCAGTCATGTCTGACTCTTTGCAACCAACCCTATGGACTGTAGCCCACCAGGCTCCTCTGTCCATGGGATTCTCCAGGCAAGAATACTGGAGTGGGTTGCCATGCCCTCCTCCAGGGGATCTTCCTAATCCAGAAATTGAACCCATGCCTCTTATGTCTCCTGTATTGGTAGGTGGGTTCTTTACTACTGGGCCACCTAGAAAGCCCACTTTAATGTATGCTGTTCTTAGTCATCCAGTTGTGTCTGGCTCTGTGTGACCCCATGGACTGTAGCCTGCCAGGCTCCTTGTGTCCATGGGGATTCTCCAGGCAAGAATACTAGAGTGGATTGCCATGCGCTTCTCCAGGGGATCTTCCCAACCCAGGGATTAAACCAAGGTCTTCTGTATTGCAAGCAGATTCTTTACTGTCTGAGCCACCAGGGAAGCCCATTTTAATATGTAAGTAAATATAAATGTTACTAAAACTCCTGAACATTAAACTCAGAAAAGAAAAAAAAAAAACAACAGAAGACATTGTTATAACAGTGACTGCAGTGTTGCATTGAGCATTTTTTTTTTACTCCAATGCTTTGCCATCTTGGGGCCTTGCTGACACTGGAAGTGACTGCCTCACCCAGGGTTAATTCCAACCCAAGCCCACACCTAAACCACCTTCTTTTTTTTTTCATAGAAAAAGAGAATCATTTATTAAAGAAGCAAATCAATGAGTTTGATGGTAACTATAGGTTTCCTTTAGCACCAGTATTCTTTTCTAAAGGGGATATAAAGCCGGTCTTGTTTCCCTTGATAATCTGGGGATACAGGAAGGTCTATAATGTTTGGTTTAGGAGTTTTCCTACAAGAGAAATGTATGCTTAGAGAAATCAAATCTGGGGAGATTTCAGTTTTGCCAAGAGAACATACTGGTCATAGCAAACACCCTCTTCCAATAACACAAAAGATGACTCTACTCATGGACATCACTAGATGGTTAATACCAAAATCAGATTGATTATGTTCTTTGCAGCTGAAGGTAGAGAAGCTCTATATAGTCAGCAAAAACAAAACCTAGAGCTGACTGTGGCTCAGATCATGAACTCCTTATTGCAAAATTCAGACTTAAATAGAAGAAAGTAGGGAAAACCACTAGGCCATTCAGGTATGACCTAAATCAAATCTCTTATGATTATACAATGGAGGTATCAACTAGATTCAAGGGATTAGATCTGACAGAATGCCTGAAGAGCTATGGATGGAGGTTCATACCATTGTACAGGAGGCAGGAACCAAAACAATCCCCAAGAAAAAGAAATGCAAGAAGGCAAATTGGTTGTCTGAGGAGGCCTTACAAATAGCTGAGAAAAGAAGCAAAAGGCAAAGGAGAAAGGGAAAGATATGCCCATTTGAATGCAGAGTTTCAAAGAATAGCAAGGAACAATGAGAAAGCCTACTTAAGTGAACAGTGCAAAGAAATAGAGGAAAACAATAGAATGGGAAAGACTAGCGATCTCTTCAAAAAAATTGGAGATACCAAGGGAGTATTTCATGCAAAGATGGGCACAATAAAGGACAGAAATGGTAAGGACCTAGAAGAAGCAGAAGAGATTAAGAAGAAGTGGCGAGAATACACAGAAGAATTGTACAAAAGGTCTTAATGACCCAGATAACCATGATGATTTAGTCACTACCCTAGAGGTAGACATCCTTGAGTGTGAAGTCAAGTGCACCTTAGGAAGCTTTACTATAAATAAAGCTAGCAGAGGTGATGGAATTCCAGCTGAGACATTTCAACTCCTAAAAGATGATATATGTCAGCAAATTTGAAAAACTCAGCAGTGACCAAAGAACTGGAAAAGGTCATTTTTCATTCCAATCCCTAAAAAGGCAATGCCAAAGAATGTTCAAACTACAATATAATTGCCCTCATTTCACATGCTAGCAAGGTAATGCTCAAAATCCTTCAAGCTAGGTTTCAACAGTACGTGAATGAAGAACTTCCAGCTGTAAAAGCTGGATTTAGAAAAGGCAGAGGAACAAGGGATCAAATTGCCAACATTTGTTGGATCATGGAGAACGCAAGGAAATTCCAGAAAAACATCTGCCTCATTTACTATGCTCTAAAGTCTTTGACTGTGTGGACCACAACAAACTGTGGAAAATTCTCAAAGCTATGGGAGTACCAGACTGCCTTGTCTGTCTCCTGAGAAGCCTACATGAGGGTCAAGAAACAATAGTTAGAACCAGACATGGAACAAGTGACTGGGGCAAAATTGGGAGAGGAGTACATCAAGGATGTATTATCACTCTGCTTATTTAACTTATATGCAGATACATTATGGGAAATGCCAAGCTGGATCAGTCACAAGCTGTAATCAAGATTGCAGGGAGAAATATCAATAACTTCACATATGCAGATGACACCACGCTAATGGCAGAAAGTGAAAAGGAAATAAAGAGACTTGATGAAGGTGAAAGAGGAGAATGAAAAAGCTGGCTGAAAACATTCAAAAAACTAAGATCATGACATCTGGTTCCATCATTCTTGGCAAATAGATGGGGGGAAAGTGGAAAGAGTAACAGATTTTATTTTCTTGGGCTCCAAAATCACTGTGAACTGTGACTGGAGCCACAGAATTAGAAGATTCTTGCTCTTTGGAAGAAAAGCTATGACAAACCTAGACTGCATATCAAAAAACAGAGATATCACTTTGCCGAGAAAGGTCTATATAGTCAAAGCTATGGTTTTTCCAGTAGTCTTTAGGGATGTGAGAGAAGGCTGAGCACCAAAGAATTGATGCTTTTGAATTATGGTGTTGGGGAAAACTCTTGAGAGTCCCTTGGACAACAAGGAGATCAAACCAGTCAATCCTAAAGGAAATCAACACTGAATATTCATTGGAAGGACTGATGCTGAAGCTGAAGTTCCAATACTTTGGCCACATGATGGTAGGAACTGACTTATTGGAAAAGACCCTGACGCTGGGAAAGACTGAGGTGACAGAGGATGAGGTGGTTGGATTGCATCATTGACTCAATCGACATGAGTTTGACCAACTCTGGGAGACAGTGAAGAACGGGAAAGCCTGGCGTGCTACAGGTCATGGGGTTGCAAAGAGTGTGGGCAGGACTGAGCCACTGAACAACAACAACAGAGAGAAAAACTTCCCTAATGATATCTATACCCTATTCTAGCAAGAGGAATGCTGAGCAATTACCCTATGAATTAAGTCAGGGTGAAAAATGAAAGTGAAGTCGCTCAGTCGTGTCCGACTCTTTGCGACCCTATGGACTGTAGTCCACCAGGTTCCTCTGTGCATGGGATTTCCCAGGCAAATATACCGGAGTGGGTTGCCATTTCCTTCTCCAGGGGATTTTCCCAACCCAGGGATCGAATCCGGGGGTAGAGATATTCTAATTTCACTGAAAAAGAACAAAAGCACAGAGTGCACGTGGACCAAGAAGAGGAGAGCTATGGATGGAGATACTTATGTGAGTCTTCAGACCCCAGAATTGTGTGTAGGAACTTCTATGGCTGAACCACCTTCTTTATAGGCTCTCAAAGGGGCTTTCACACTTAGGCCAATATTCTCTTACCTTAATTACCCAAAAGTCATGTACCAGACAAGTAGGCAGGACAGGTAGGCCCCTATGCCCTAGAACTGACTGAAATTATTCAAATTAGCCAATCCTGAACGCTGGGCTGGAAGAAGCACAAGCTGGAATCAAGATTGCTGGGAGAAATAGCAATAACCTCAGATATGCAGATGACACCATCCTTATGGCAGAAAGTGAAGAGGAACTCAAAAGCCTCTTGATGAAAGTGAAAGAGGAGAGTGAAAAAGTTGGCTTGAAGCTCAACATTCAGAAAACTAAGATCATGGCATCTGGTCCCATCACTTCATGGGAAATAGATGGGGAAACAGTGGAAACAATGTCAGACTTTAATTTTTTGGGCTCCAAAATCACTGCAGATGCTGATTGCAGCCATGAAATTAAAAGACGCTTACTCCTTAGAAGGGAAGTTATGACCAACCTAGATAGCATATTAAAAAGCAGAGACATTACTTTGCCAACAAAGGTCCGTCTAGTCAAGGCTATGGTTTTTCCTGTGGTCATGTATGGATGTGAGAGTTGGACTGTGAAGAAAGCTGATCGCTGAAGAATTGATGCTTTTGAACTGTGGTGTTGGAGAAGACTCTTGAGAGTCCCTTATACTGCAAGGAGAGCCAACCAGTGCATTCTAAAGGAGATCAGTCCTGGGTGTTCATTGGAAGGACTGATGCTAAAGCTGAAACTCCAACACTTTGGCCACCTCATGCAACGAGTTGACTACTGGAAAAGACTCTGATGCTGGGAGGGATTGGGGGCAGGAGGAGAAGGGGACGACAGAGAATGAGATGGCTGGATGGCATCACCGACTCTATGGACATGAGTTTGAGTGAATTCCGGGAGTTGGTGATGGACAGGGAGGCCTGGTGTGCTGTGATTCATGGGTCGCAAAGAGTCAGACACGACTGAGTGACTGAACTGAACTGAACTGAACTGAAACCTGCTTACCCTGCCTTGACCATTTCTTCCAACAAAATCCACAATAAAGTCTCTCCCATGTTGCTCCCACTCCCCACCCCCTCCCTGCCTTTTGAGGGATCCTAATGCTTCCCTGGAGAAGGCAATGGCACCCCACTCCAGTACTCTTGCCTGGAAAATCCCATGGATGGAGGAGCCTGGTAGGCTGCAGTCCATCAGGTCGCTAAGAGTCGGACACGACTGAGCGACTTCACTTTCACTTGTCACTTTCATCCATTGGAGAAGGAAATGGCAACCCACTCCAGTGTTCTTGCCTGGAGAATCCCAGGGATGGGGGAGCCTAGTAGGAAGCCCTCTATGGGGTCACACAGAGTCGGACACGACTGAAGTGACTTAGCAGCAGCAGCAGCATGACATTTTTAAATGTCCTTCTAGTATTTGTTTTATAAGGCTTTTTTGAAAAATAAAGAATGGCTGTTAATAATAAACAAACAAACATATAAAACAAAGGTAATGTAAACTTCAGAGGGCACTGGGATCATATAGTCTTGGGTTTGAAGACTGGCAACACCTTGGGCTTACTGTGTGACTTTGAGCAAATATAACCTCTTTGACCCTTGGTCGCCTAATATGTAAAGGGATAATAATGGTGTCTACTTCATAATCCTGCCTCTGAAAGGTGCCTATCCTGATCCTTCCTGCTCACTTACCCCTCCGGCTGTGATTTAGTGTCTTTCCTCTGTGTTCCCAGAGCCACTTGTTTTTAACCTTGCCAGAGCCTTCTACACACTTTTGGAAATCACATCTCTGTATAACCATCTTGCCATTGGACCATGAGAATGTTGATAACTTGGAGCCTGAATGTTCTGTATTCCCAGAACTCAGCAAAGTATCCTGGGGGCTGGTATCCAGAAAGAATTATTTATTGAATTTATAGTGATACCTCAAACTCTGTGCCTAAGAAAGATCAAAATTAATTTACAAAATACTTATTTGTTGAAAACCAAATATAAGAAATGCATGAACTCAGGATATTTCTCTTCAGTTTCCTTCACTCAGGGAAGGCATGTATCTAACATCCTTTGCCTTTTTCAGAACCATCAAGAATCAGTGTCCCTGATATCTTAGGTTCATAATGTAACTAGGACCTTCTGTTAATCCCTCAGCCTCAGATCTGGCCTTACAGTGGAACTGAATTGGACATGGTATCAAAGGCTTCCCAAACAAGTTTGGCTCAGCTGGTAAACAAGTAATAATATTTGTTGACTGCATGTCTTGTTGGATGAATAAAAACTAGTTGCTGCTGCTGCTGCTAAGTCACTTCAGTCATGTCCGACTCAGTGCGACCCCATAGAGAGCAGCCCACCAGGCTCCCATCCCTGGGATTCTCCAGGCAAGAATACTGGAGTGGGTTGCCATTTCCTTCTCCAAAATACTAGCTAATTACATCTAAAACTGTTACGTTTTGTTTTATAGGTAAAAGGCTTACCTTTGGTCTTAAAGGCTTACATTTGGTCTTAAATTGGCAAAATTGAAGGCATGAACACATACCCAGTCACTAATACAGATTGGATTGTTTAGTGAGGCCCTAGCACAGCGGTGACAAGAGGGTGGAACTTAACCATCTTAAGTAGCATTCCCCAACTTTTTTTGGCACTAGTGACGAGTTTTGAGGAAGACAATTTGTCCATGGGAGGAGGGCAGGGGTACAGGGATGGTTCAGGGGGAAATTCAGTGATGGGGAGCTGCAGGTGAAGCTTTGCTTTCCCACCTTTCAACTTCTGCTGTGTAACTGGGCTCTTAACAGGCTGTGGACTGATAATAGTCCCTGGCAGGGAGGTTCAGGGACCTCAGATCTAGCAGGCTTCCCAGGTGGCTTAGTGGTAAAGAATCTAGAATGTTTTTCTGGAATTTCAAAGACAGGAGTCACAGGAGACCCGGGGTGGATTCCTGGCTTGGGAAGATTCCCTGGAGAAGAAACTGGCAACCCACTCTAGGATTCTTGCCTGGAAAAATTCCAAGGACAGAGGAACTGGGCGGGGCCCATGGGGGTTGCAGAGTCTGACAAGTCTGAGCATGATCTAGAGGAAGTAAAAGTTGTAACAGAGTTTCCGTAGGCAAACCTGTGGAAGGACCATTAACGTGTTTCTGGGAGCACGTGTTTCAGCTTGCAGCGGAAAGAGGAAGGAGGGAGGGCGGCACGTGTGCGTGCCAGGACGGTGCTCGCTGCAGCCGGTCGGGTTAGCAGCCTTCCGGAGGGGAGAAGAGCAAGAGAAGGTAGGTGTGAAGGGATCAGATGGGAGGGCAGCTCCTTGCCTTCCCCACACCTGTCTTTCAAGGGACATTCAGCCCCAGTCTGCCGGTCCGAGAGGGACTCCACCCAGAGTTCTGCAACAGCGTCTCCCACGTGTCACTCCCAGCAGACCTCTCCGCCATGCCTCTAATGGCTGGGTTGGAGGGTTCTAGGGGGCCGAGTTCCCCTCGCCCCCAACGCGCCTTCGCCTCTGGCGCCAGTCACGCCCCTGGTCGCAACCGCCCAGCGCTGAACCTCCAGCGCATCGCGGGGTATGTGGCGTGGTGGTGGCGGCTCCAGGCGGCGTGGTCGTTCACCCGCCCATCTCCTCCTGCTTCCGGCCCTGGACCGGTTCCCCGGTCCTCTGTCCTCTGCTCCGAGCGCGCCACCCTCTCCCTGCCTTCTGAGCCTCGGGTCTCTCCTCCGTGCGTCTGGCTCTCTTCTTCCTCGCCCTCCCTGTGTGTGCCCTTGCCCGCTTGCGCCCCACTTCCTGTCGGAGCCTTCATCAGCCCTCGGAGGAGAGAAAGGTGCCTGAGTCTTGAGTGCGCGGAGAGCCTCAGGGGTTGGGAAAGAGAAGGGCCGTCCGGGGGCGGGAGGGACGGTGTGTGCCCGTTTTCTGGGGGGATGGCAGCTGTCGTCAGGTGGCGGTGGAGATGAGGACTCGGGCAGCCATGGGCCAGCACCAGGCGAGCTCCGCGTTACGGGCCGGGAGCGCCTAAGCCTGCGTGCAGCGGACGGTGGCGGACGGAGCATGGTGGTCAGAGACGGATGGCGGCCGCAGGGTGCCACACCCCCGCCTCGCTCGCCTATCCCTTTCCGGGTATTTAGCCCAACCCGGCCCGGCGGAGGTTTGCAGACCCCTGGGGCGCTGCCACAGTCAGTGGAACTGTGGAAATCAAGTGATCGTTCCGTACACAGAGCCTGCTCTCTTGGTATTCCTCTTTCTTCCATGACCAGTCATCTCCAATTTCTCTTTCGTCTCCTGTGCCCTTTATTTTCATGTCAGTACACTGTATCTGCAATGATTATCTAGTCCAGCTAATGATTCTGTGACCTTTATTGATCATGTGACTGTCTTCCTCCATAGAACATGATGCCCTGCTTCCTTGGTCATTGCCAGAGCCAGAAAATAGGCCAATAGCTATTCAGTGGGGATCACTAATAGTTGTCAAGTTAATTAATCTTTTGTTGTGACATTTATATTAAAAATATCTACCTTCCAGTCTGGAGATCATTCTATAGATACTGTCTGTTTAGGCAATATATGTGCATCTTTTGTAAATCCCCAGATGCACTCTGATACTCAGGTGTGAGTTGAGGGGGAATTACTCCTTTTTCTATATAATTTTGTATCGTTTTCAGTACATAGCTTAAATAACAGTAGCGTTTTACAGACCTCAGGCATGTGTAAGAAACCTTTAGGATTTTTTTCTTTTCTGTTTTCTTTAAGAGTTTTTATCTTTCTTTTAATTTCATTTTTGGCCCTTTCTCTTGTTCTTTCTCTTTTTCCTCTCTTACTTGCTTTTCTTCCTTCCCTCATCCTTCCTTTTCCCCTTTCCATTTTCTTCCTCTACTTCCTCTTCCCTTTTTGTTTTTTAACAGCTTAATTGAAGTATAAGTGATATAAAATAAACGAACATATTTAAGTGTATTATTTGATAAATTTGATCATATGTATATTCTCATCAAACCATCACCACGTTAATAAACAAATACATTACCTCCAATAGTCCTTCATGTCCTTCCCCCCAGGGTCCATCCATGGGTAAGCACTGACCTGCTTTCTTTATATACTGTATTACAGTTTTGAGAGAGTTTTATATAAATTGAAATACACAATCTGTACTCCTTTTTGTCTTGTCTCTTTCACTTAGCATAAATATTTTGAGATGGATCCAAAATAGCACAGAGGAGCTTGGAGGGCTACGGTCCATGGGTTTGCAAAAGAATCAGACATGACTTGGTGACTAAAGAACAACAATAACAATAGTTAATGGTTTTTATTGCTGAGTGGTATCTCATTGTATGGATATACCATAATTTTTATTCAAACGTGTTGATGAGTGTTTATTTTTTTATGTTAATTTATTTATTTTAATTGGAGGCTAATTACTTTACATTATTATATTGGTTTTGCCATACATTGACATGAATCCAACCCGGGTGTACATGTGTTCCCCATCTTGAACCCCCCTCCCACCTCCCTCCCTGTCCCATCCCTCTTGTCCATCCCAGTACACCAGTCCCGAGCATCCTGTATCATGCGTTGAACCTGGACTGGCGATTCGTTTCACATATGTATTTGTTTTATACTTTAGTATTGCACATAAAATTTCTGTGAGATGGCCAGCGAACACATAAAAAGATGCTTAACGTTGCTCGTTATTAGAGAAATCAAAGCTACGATAAGGTATCACTTCACGCTGGTTAGAATGGCCATTATCCAAAAAAAAAAAAAAAAAACTACAAACAATAAAGGCTGGAGAGGGTGTGGAAAAAAGGGAACCCTCTTGCACTGTTGGTGGGAATGTAAACTGATATAACCACTATGGAGTACAGTATGGAGATTCCTTAAGAAACTAGGAATAGGACTACCATATGACCCAGCAGTCCCACTACTGGGCATATACCCTGAGAAAACCATAATTCAAAAAGACGCATGTACCCAATGTTCATAGCTGCACTGTTTACAATAGCCAGAACATGGAAGCAACCTAAATGTCCATTGATGTATGAATGAATAAGAAGAGATAGTACATATTTACAATGGAATATTGTTGTTTAGGTCACTAAGTCGTGTCCAACACTTTTGCGACCCCATGGACTTCAGCCCGCCAGGCTCCTCTGTTCATGAGATTTCCCAGGTAAGAATACTGGAGCGTGTTAGCATTTCCTTCTTCAGGGGATCTTCATGGCCCAGGGGTTGAGCCCATGTCTCCTGCATTGGCAGGAGTGTTATTTACCAGTGAGCCACTAGGGAAGCCCACAATGGAAAACTACTCAGCCATAAAAAGGAAAGAATTTGAATCTCTTGTAGTGAGGTGGATGAACCTAGAGCCTGTTAACGCAGAGTGAAGTAAATCAGAAAGAGAAACATAGACATTGTATATTAACACATATGTATGGTATCTAGGAAAACAATACTGATTAACCTATTTGCAGGGAAGGAATGGAGACATAGACGTAGAGAATGGACTTGTGGACACAGTGGGGGAAGGAGAGGATATGATGATTGAGAAAGTAGCACTGACATATATACACTATCTTGTATAAATAGATAGCAAGTCGGAAGCTGCCGTATAATACAGGGAGCCCAACCTGGTACTCTGTGATGACCTAAAGCGGTGGGATGGGAGGTGGGAGGGAGGGGATATATGTATAATTATGGCTGATTCACATTTCTGTACAGCAGAAACTAACACAAAGTTGTAAAGCAGTTATCTTCCAATTAAAAATAAAACTTCTGTGAACATTTATTTACAATTCTTTCTATAGATATGCTTTCTTTTCTCTTGGGTAAATACCTAATAGTGAAATGTCTGGGTCATATGGTAAATATATATACAATTTTTAAAAGTTGCTTTCCATTTACAGTTACTGCAAAATATTGGCTATATTCCCCCTGTTGTACATCTTTGAGCCTATCTTATACCCAGTAATTTGTACCTCCCACTCCCCCACCCCTGTATTGCCCCTCCCCCCACCGGTAATCACTAGTTAGTTTCTCTAATCTCTTTGCTTCTTTTATGTTATAGTCACTAGTTTGTTGTATTATTTAGGTTCTACATATAAGCGATATCATACAGTATTTATTTTTGATTTATTTCATTTAGTTACTGCAAATGTTGTTCTGTTGTCCAGTCGTATCTCTTTGCAACTCCATGGACTGCAGCACACCAGGCCTCTCTGTCGCTTACCATATCCCGAAGTTAGCCCAAGTTCATGTCCATTGCATCAGTGATGCCATCCAGCCATCTCATCCTCTGAAGCCCTTTTCTCCGTCTGCTCTAAATCTTTTCCAGCATCAGAGACTTTTCCAATGAGTCAGCTGTTCATATCAGGTGACCAAAATACTGGAGCTTCAGCTTCAGCATCAGTCCTCCCAATGAGCATGCAGGGTTGATTTCCCTTAAGATTGACTGGTTTGATCTCCTTGCAGTCCAGGGGACTCTCAAGAGTCTTCTGCAGCACCACAGTTTGAAGGCATTAATTCTTTGGTGCTCTGCCTTCTTTATGGTCCAGCTCTTCCAATCTCACCTGACCACTGCGAAGACCATAGCCTTGACTATACGGACTTTTGTTGGCAGAGTAATGTCTCTGCTTTTCAACAGACTGTCTAGGTTGGTCATAGCTTTCCTGCCAAGAAGCAGTCGTCTTCTGATTTGATGGCTGCAGTCACCATCTGCAGTGATTTTAGAGTCCAAGAAGAGGAAATCTGTCAGTACTTCCACCTTTTCCCCTTCTATTTGCCATGAAGTAATGGGGTCAGGAAGCAACAGTTAGAACTGGACATGGAACGACAGACTGGTTCCAAATAGGAAAAGGAGTACGTCAAGGTTGTATATTGTCACCTTGCTTTTTTAACTTATATGCAGAGTACATCATGAGGAACGCTGGGCTCGAAGAAGCACAAGCTGGAATCAAGATTGCCGGGAGAAATAGCAATAACCTCAGATATGCAGATGACACCACCCTTATGGTAGAAAGTGAAGAGGAACTCAAAAGCCTCTTGATGAAAGTGAAAGAGGAGAGTGAAAAGGTTGGCTTGAAGCTCAACATTCAGAAAACAAAGATCATGGCATCTGGTCCCATCACTTCATGGCAAATAGATGGGGAAACAGTGGAAACAGTGTCAGACTTTAATTTTTTGGGCTCCAAAATCATTGCGGATGCTGATTGCAGCCATGAAATTATAAGACGCTTACTCCTTAGAAGGAAAGTTATGACCAACCTAGATAGCATATTCAAAAGCAGAGACATTACTTTGCCAACAAAGGTCCATCTAGTCAAGGCTATGGTTTTTCCCGTGGTCATGTATGGATGTGAGAGTTGGGCTGTGAAGAAAGCCGATCACCGAAGAATTGATGCTTTTGAACTGTGGTGTTGGAGAAGACTCTTGAGAGTCCCTTGGACTGCAAGGAGATCCAACCAGTCCATTCTAAAGGAGATCAGTCCTGGGTGTTCATTGGAAGGACTGATGCTAAAGCTGAAACTGCAATACTTTGGCCACCTCATGGGACGAGTTGACTCACTGGAAAAGACTCTGATGCTGGGAGGGATTGGGGGCAGGAGGAGCAGGGGACGACAGGAGAATGAGATGGCTGGATGGCATCACCGACTCTATGGACGAGTTTGAGTGAACTCCGGGAGTTGGTGATGGACAGGGATGCCTGGTGTGCTGTGATTCATGGGGTCGCAAAGAGTCGGACACGACTGAGTGACTGAACTGAACTGAACTGAACTGAATGGTGCCAGATGCCATGATCTTAGTTTTTTTTATATTTAGTTTTAAGCCAGATCTTTCACTCTACTCCTTCACCCTCATCAAGAGGCTTTTTAGTTCCCCTTCACTTTCTGCCGTTAGAGTGGTATCATCTGCATATCTGAGGTTGTTGTTTTTTCTCCTGCCTATCTTGAGTCCAGTTTGTAACTCATCCAGTCTGGCATTTCTCATGATATGCTCATCATATAGGTTAACTAAACAGGGTGACAGTAGACAATCATGTCGTACTCCTTTCTCAGTCTTGAACCAATCAGTTTGTTCCATACAGTGTTGGAACTGTTGCTTACAGTTCCATGTAGGTCCATAACTATTGCTTCTTGACTTGCATACAGGTTTGTCAGGAGACAGGCAAAATAGTCTGGTATTCCCATCTCTTTAAGAGCTTTTCACAGTTTGTTATAATACACACAGTCAAAGACTTTGGCATAGGTGATTAAACAGAGGTAGATGTTTTTCTGGAATTCCTTTGCTTTCTCTATGATCCAGTGAATGTTGGCAATTTGATCTCTGGTTCCTCTGCCTCTTCTAAATCCAGCTTCAACATCTGGAAGTTCTTTGTTCACATAGTGCTGAAGCCTAGCATGCTAGATTTTAAGCATGACTTTACTAGCATGGGAGATGAGTGCAATTGCCCGATGGTTGGAACAATCTTTAGTGCTACTCTTCTTGGGAATTAGAAAGAGGATTGACCCTTTCCAGTCCTGTGGCCTCTGGTGAGTCTTCCAGATTTGCTGACATACTTAGTGCAACACTTTTATAGCATCATCCTTTAAAGTTTTGAATAGCTCTGCTAGAATTCCAATATATCCACTAGCTTTATTGACAGCAGTGCTTCCTAAGGCCCACCTGACTACACAGTTCAGAATGTCTGGCCCTGGGTGACTGACCATACCATTGCTGTTATCCTGTTAACTAAGATCTTTTGTACATTTCTTCCATGTATTCTTTCCATCTCTTCTTGATCTCTTCTGCGTCTACTAGGTTTCCACTGTTTCTGTCCTTTATTATGCCCATCTTTGGGTGAAACATCCCCTTGATATTTCCAATTTTACTAAAGAGATCTCTAGTCTTTCCCTTCTGTTGTTTTCCTCTATTTTTATGCAAATGGAAAAAAATATAATTTTTTAAAAGTTGAAGTATGTTTGATTACAATGGTGTGTTGCTTTCTGGTGTACAGAAAAGTGCTTCAGTTATATATGTGCATGCATGTGTGCTCAGTTGCTCAGTCATGTCCAACTCTGAGACCTCGTGAACTGTAACCCGCCAAGGTCCTCTGTCCATGGGATTCTCCCAGGCAAGGATACTAGAGTGGGTTTCCATTTCCTCCTCCAGGGGATCTTCCCAATCCATGGATTAAACCTACATCTTTTGTGTCTCCTGCATTGGCAGGCAGATTCTTTACCACTGTGTCACCTGGAAAGCCCATACATATATAATAAACCACAATGGAAAAAATGGGAAAAATGAAAAAATGTGTGTATATATATATATATATACACACACACATATTCTTTTTAATGTTATTTTCCATTGTGGTTTATTACAGGATATAGTTCCCAGTGCTATATAGGAACTGCTTGTCTATTTTATACATAGTAGTTTATATCTGTGTGTGTTAATTGCTCAGTTGTATCCGACTCTTTGTGATCCCATGAACTGTAGCATGCCAGGCTCCTCTCTCCATGGGATTCTTCAGGCAAGAATAGTGGAGTGGATAGCTATTCCCTTCTTTAGGGAATTTTCCCAAACCAGGGATCAAACCCGGGTCTTCTGCATTGCAGGAAGATTCTTCATCATCTGAGCCACTAGGAAAGCCCTGCTAATCCCAAACTCCTAATTTATTCCTCCTTCACCCCTTTCTCCTTTGGTAACCTTAAATTTGTTTTCTATGTTCGTGTGTCTATGTTTCTTAGGTTCATTTGTGTCATATTTTAGACCTCACGTGTAAATGATTTCATATGGTATTTGTCCTTCTCTGATATACTTCACTTAGTATGATATAGTCTCTAGGTCCATCCAAGTTGCTGAAAATGACCTAATTTCTTTCTTTTTATGGCTGAGTAGTATTCCTTTGTGTATATATAAAAAAAACTTTATTATCTGTTGATTGATGCAGGTTGCTTCCATGTCTTGGCAATTGTAAATGATGCTCCTATGAATATTGGGGTGCATGTATGTTTTTGAAATAGTTGTTTTGTTTTTTTCAGATATATACACAGGCATGTATATATGTATATATATACAAGCCTGTGTATATATATACACACACACACTGAGTCATGAGTCATATGGTAGTTTTAGGTTTTTTTTTTGAGAAATCTCCATACTGTTTTCCACAGTGGTTTCACTAGTTTACATTCCAACAAGAGTTTCTTTTTCTCCACATCCTTGCCAACAGGTGTTATTTGTAGACTTTTGGATGACAACCATTTTGACAGGTGACATCTCACTGTGGTTTTGATTTGCATTTTCCTGATGATTTATAATGCTGAGCATCTTTGCATGTGCCCGTTGGCCACCTGCACTTCGTTTTTGGAAAAATGTCTATGAAGTTCTTCTGCCTACTTTTTAATTGTTTTTTTTTATGTTGAGTTGTATGAGCTGTTTATACATGTAGAATTTTAATCCTTTATCAGGATTAAATATTTTAATCCTTTGTAAATATTTTCACCCATTGAGTATGTTGTGTTTTTTCTTTATGGTTTCCTTTCGTTGTACAAAAGATTTTAACTTTAATTGGAGCCCTTTTTTTTTTTTTTTTTACCTTAGGGAGATGGATCCAAAAAATATTGCTTCAATTTATGTCAAAGAGTGTTTTGCCTATGTTTTCCCCTAGGAGTTTTGTGGTATCTGGTCCTACATTTAAGTCTTTAATCCATCTTGTATTTATTTTTCTATATGGGGTGAGAAATTTTTCTAATTCCATTCTTTTATGTGTAGCTGTCTAGTTTACCCAGCACCACTTATTAAAGGGATTGTCCTTTCCTTGTTGTATATTCTTCTATCTTTTGTTGTAGATTAATTGACCATGAGGGTGTGGGTATGTTTCTGGGGTATCTGTACTGTTTCATGGATCTGTGGATCAGTTTTTGTGCAGGTACCATATGTTTTGATTACTATAGCTTTATGTTATGGTCTAAAGTCTGTGAGCCTGATATCTCCAGCTTTGGCCTTTTTTCTCCAGATAACTTTGGAATGGGGATTTTTTTTCTTTTTGGTTGCATAGAAATTTTAGGATTAAAAGAGTATGGTCTTTCTAGCTGAAGGGGACACATACAGTGTACATTTTGCAGCCAGTCAAATAGACTGGGATTCCAAGCAGTCTTTTTGTCCCTCTGTGCCAGCTCTCAGATGCCTTTGTCATTCTAACCTTCTTTGCATTTGTCTGTAAAATGAAGTTCTTCACTTTCTTTCCTATTTTTTTAATATAAAAGTATTTATTTTAATTGGAGGCTAATTACAATATTGTATTGGTTTTGCCATACATTGACATGAATCCAACCCGGGTGTACATGTGTTCCCCATCTTGAACCCCCCTCCCACCTCCCTCCCCATATCCCTCTGGGTCATCCCAGTGCACCAGCCTCGAGCATCCTGTATCATGCATCAAACCTGGAATGGAGATTCATTTCACATATGATAATATACAAGTTTCAATGCCACTCTCCCAAATCATCCCACCCTCGCCCTCTCCCACAGAGTCCAAAAGACTGTTCTATGTATCTGTGTCTCTTTTGCTGTCTCGCATACAGGGTTATAATTATGATCTTTCTAAATTTCATATATATGCGTTAGTATACTGTATTGGTGTTTTTCTTTCTGGCTTACTTCATTCTGTATAATAGGCTCCAGTTTCATCCACCTCATTAGCACTGAGTCAAATGTATTCTTTTTAATTGCCGAGTAATACTCCATTGTGTATATGTACCACAGCTTTCTTATCCATTCGTCTGCAGATGGACATCTAGGTTGCTTCCATGTCCTGGCTATTACAAACAGTGCTGCAATAAACATTGGGGTACACGTGTCTCTTTCAATTCTGGTTTTCTCAGTGTATATGCCCAGAAGTGGGATTGCTGGGTCGTGTGGCAGTTCTATTTCCAGTTTTTTAAGGAATCTCCACACTGTTCTCCATAGTGGTTGTACTAGTTTGCATTCCCACCAACAGTGTAAGAGGGTTCCCTTTTCTCCACACCCTCTCCAGCATTTATTGCTTGTAGACTTTTGGATAGCAGCCATTCTGACTGGCGTGAAATGGTACCTCATTGTGGTTTTGATTTGCATTTGTCTGATAATGAGTGATGTTGAGCATCTTTTCATGTGTTTGTTAGCCATCTTTATGTCTTCTTTGGAGAAATGTCTGTTTAGTTCTTTAGCCCATTTTGATTGGGTCGTTTATTTTTCTGGAATTGAGCTGGAGGAGTTGCTTGTATATTTTTGAGATTAACTCTTTGTCAGTTGCTTCATTTGCTATTATTTTCTCCCATTCTGAAGGCTGTCTTTTCACCTTGCTTATAGTTTCCTTTGTTGTGCAGAAGCTTTTAATTTTAATTAGGTCCCATTTGTTTATTTTTGCTTTTATTTCCAATATTCTGGGAGGTGGGTCATGGAGGATCCTGCTGCGATTTATGTCGGAGAGTGTTTTGCCTATGTTCTCCTCTAGGAGTTTTATAGTTTCTGGTCTTAGGTTTAGATCTTTAATCCATTTTGATATTACTTTTGGGTATGGTGTTAGAAAGTGTTCTAGTTTCATTCTTTTCCCAGCACCACTTGTTAAAGAGTTTGTCTTTTTTCCATTGTATATTGTTGCCTCCTTTGTCAAAGATAAGGTGTCCATAGATGCGTGGATTTATCTCTGGGCTTTCTTTTTTGTTCCATTGTTCTATATTTCTGTCTTTATGCCAGTACCATACTGTCTTGATGACTCTGGCTTTGTAGTATAGCCTGAAGTCAGGCAGGTTGATTCCTCCAGTTCCATTCTTCTTTCTCAAGATTGCTTTGGCTATTCGAGGTTTTTTTATTTCCATACAAATTGTGAAATTATTTGTTCTAACTCTGTGAAAAATACCGTTGGTAGCTTGATAGGGATTGCATTGAATCTATAGATTGCTTTGGGAAATATAATCGTTTTCACTCTATTGATTCTTCTGATCCATGGACAAGGTATTTTTCTCCATCTATGAGTGTCCTCTTTGATTTCTTTCACTAGTGTTTTATAGTTTTCTATATATAGGTCTTTTGTTTCTTTATGTAGATATATTCCTAAGTATTTTATTCTTTTCGTGCAATGGTGAATGGAATTGTTTCCTTAATTTCTCTTTGTACTTTCTCATTATTAGTGTATTGGAATGCAAGGGATTTCTGTGTGTTGATTTTATATACTGCAACTTTACTATATTCATTGATTAGCTCTAGTAATTTTTTGGTAGAGTCTTTAGTGTTTTCTGTGTAGAGGATCATGTCATCTGCAAACAATGAGAGTTTTACTTCTTTTTTTCCAATGTGGATTGCTTTTATTTCTTTTTCTGCTCTGATTGCTGTGGTCAAAACTTCCAAAACTATGTTGAATAGTAGTGGTGAGAGTGGGCACCCGTGTCTTGTTCCTGACTTTAGGGGAAAGGCTTTCAATTTTTCACCATTGAGAATAATGTTTGCTCTGGGTTTGTCATATATAGCTTTTATTATATTAAGGTATGTTCCTTCTATTCCTGCTTTCTGGAGGGTTTTTATCATAAATGGATGTTGAATTTTGTCAAAGGCTTTTTCTGCATCTATTGAGATAATCATATGGCTTTTATTTTTCCATTTGTTAATGTGGTGTATTACGTTGATTGATTTGCGGATATTGAAGAATCCTTGCATTCCTGGGATAAAGCCCAGTTGGTCATGATGTATGATCTTTTTAATGTGTTGTTGGTTTCTGATTGCTAGAATTTTGTTAAGGATTTTTGCATCTATGTTCAGTGATATTGGCCTATAGTTTTCTTTTTTTGTGGCATTTTTGTCAGGTTTGGTATTAGGATGACGGTGGCCTCATAGAATTAGTTTGGGGAAGTTTACATTCCTCTGCAGTTTTCTGGAAGAGTTTGAGTAGGATCGGTGTTAGCTCTTCTCTAAATGTTTGGTAGAATTCAGCTGTGAAGCCATCTGGACCTGGGCTTTTGTTTGCTGGAAGATTTCTGATTATAGTTTCAATTTCTGTGCTTGTGATGGGTCTGTTAAGATTTTCTATTTCTTCCTGGTTCAGTTTTGGAAAGTTGTACTTTTCTAAGAATTTGTCAATTTCTTCCAAGTTGTCCATTTCATTGCCATATAATTGCTGATAGGAGAAGGCAATGGCACCCCACTCCAGTACTCTTGCCTGGAAAATCCCATGGGTGGAGGAGCCTGGTGGGCTGCAGTCCATGAGGTCGCTAGGAGTCAGACACGACTTAGCAACTTCACATTCACTTTTCACTTTCCTGCATTGGAGAAGGAAATGGCAACCCACTCCAGTGTTCTTGCCTGGAGAACCCCAGGGACGGGGGAGCCTGGTGGGCTGCCATCTCTGGGGTCACACAGAGTCGGACTGAAGTGACTTAGCAGCAGCAGCAGTCTCTTATGATCCTTTGTATTTCTGCGTTGTCTGTTTTAATCTCTCCATTTTCATTTCTAGTTTTCTTGATTTGAGTTTTCTCCCTTTGTTTCTTGATAGTCTGGCTAATGGTTTGTCAATTTTATTTATCTTCTCAAAGAACCAGCTTTTGGCTTTGTTGATTTTTGCTATGGTCTATTTTGTTTGTTTTGCATTTATTTCTGCCCTAATTTTTAAGATTTCTTTCCTTCTACTAACCCTGGGGTTCTTCATTTCTTCCTTTTCTAGTTTCTTTAGATGTAGAGTTAGGTTATTTAGTTGACTTTTTTCTTGTTTCTTGAGGTATGCCTGTATTGCTATGAATCTTCCCCTTAGCACTGCTTTTACAGTGTCCCACAGGTTATGGGTTGTTGTGTTTTCATTTTCATTCGTTTATATGCATATTTTGATTTCTTTTTTGATTTGTTGGTTATTCAGCAGCGTCTTGTTCAGGCTCCATATGTTGGCCTTTTTAATAGTTTTTCTCCTGCAGTTGAGATCTAACCTTACTGCATTGTGGTCAGAAAAGATGCTTGGAATGATTTCAAATTTTTTGAATTTACCAAGGCTAGATTTATGGCCCAGGATGTGATCTATCCTGGAAAAGGTTCCGTGTGCACTTGAGAAAAAGGTAAATTTTTTTGTTTTGGGGTGAATTGTCCTATAGATATCAATTAAGTCTAACTGGTCTATTGTATCACTTAAAGTTTGTGTTTCCTTGTTAATTTTCTGTTTAGTTAATCTATTCATAGGTGTGAGTGGGGTATTAAAGTCTCCCACTATTATTGTGTTATTGTTGATTTCCCCTTCCATACTTGTTAGCATTTGTCTTACATATTGCGGTGCTCCTATGTTGGGTGTGTATATATTCATAATTGCTGTATCTTCTTCTTGGATTGATCCTTTGATCATTATTTAGTGTCCTTTGTCTCTTTTCACAGCCTTTATTTTAAAGTCTATTTTATCTGATATGAGTATTGCTACTCCTGCTTTCTTTTGGTCTCCATT
Source organism: Moschus berezovskii (assembly GCF_049115385.1). NCBI lineage: Eukaryota > Metazoa > Chordata > Mammalia > Artiodactyla > Moschidae > Moschus > Moschus berezovskii. The sequence goes on along the minus strand of NC_142488.1, from coordinate 52,760,029 downwards.
TGCGTGGAATATCTTTCCAGCCCTTCACTTTCAGTCTGTATGTGTCCCTTGTTTCAAGGTGAGTCTCTTGTAGAAAACATATATGGGGGTCTTGTTTTTGTATCCATTCAGCCAGTCTTTGTCTTTTGGTTGGGGCGTTCACCCCATTTACATTTAAGGTAATTATTGATAAGTATGATCCCGTTGCCATTTACTTTATTGTTTTGGGTTTGAGTTTATACACGCTTTCTGTGTTTCCTGTCTAGAGAAGATCTTTTAGCATTTGTTGGAGAGCTGGTTTGTTGGTGCTGAATTCTCTGAGCTTTTGCTTTGTAGAGCTTTTGATTTCTCCTTCATATTTGAATGAGATCCTTGCTGGGTACAGTAATCTGGGCTGTAGGTTATTTTCTTTCATCACTTTAAGTATGTCCTGCCATTCCCTCCTGGCCTGAAGAGTTTCTATTGAAAGATCAGCTGTTATCCTTATGGGAATCCTCTTGTGTGTTATTTGTTTTTTTTCCCTTGTTGCTTTTAATATTTGTTCTTTGTGTTTGATCTTTGTCAATTTGATTAATATATGTCTTGGAGTATTTTGCCTTGGGTTTATCCTGCTTGGGACTCTCTGGGTTTCTTGGACTTGGGTGATTATTTCCTTCCCTTTTTACGAACATTTTCAACTATTATTTCCTCAAGTTTTTTCTCATAGTCTTTGTTTTTGTCTTCTTCTGGGACTGCTATGATTCGAATGTTGGGGCGTTTAACTTTGTCCTAGCGGTCTCTGAGGTTTTCTTCATTTGTTTTAATTCCTTTTTCTTTTTTCCTCTTTTTCATATATTTCTACCATTCTATCATCTACATTTCTTATCCTATCTTCTGCATCCATTATTCTACTGTTGGTTCCCTCCAGAGTGTTTTTTATCTCATTTATTGCATTATTCATTATGTATTGACTCTTTTTTATTTCTTCTAGGTCCTTGTTAAACCTTTCTTTCATCTTCCCAGTCCTTGTCTCCAGGCTATTTATCTGTAACTCCATTTTGTTTTCAAGATTTTGGATCATTTTCAGTATCATTATTTGCAATTCTTTATCAGGTAGATTTGATATCTCTTCTGCTTTTTTTTTGGTTTGGTGCCCTTTTATCCTGTTCCTTTACATGCTGGGTATTTATGTGCCTCTTCATCTTGCTTATATTGCTGTGTTTGGTGTTCCTTTTCCGTATTCTGGCAGTTTGTGGAGTTTTCTTTATTGTGGAGTTTCCTCACTGTGGGTGGGGTCGGACAGGTGGCCTGTCAAGGTTTCCTGGTTAGGTAAGCTTGTGTCGGTGTTCTGGTGGGTAGAGCTGGATTTCTTCTCTCTAGAGCGCAATGAAGTGTCCAGTAATGAGTTATGAGTTGTCAATGGGTTTAGAGTGACTTTTGGCTATGTTCCTGTGACTCCAGGCTGTGTTCCTGTGTTGCTGGAGAATTTGCGTGGTATGTCTTGCTCTGGAACTTGTTGGCCCTTGGGTGGTGCTTGGTTTCAGGGTAGGTTTGGAGGTGTTTGATGAGCTCCTATCGATTAATGTTCCCTGGAGTTAGGAGTACTCTGGTGTTCTCAGGATTTGGACTTAAGCCTCCTGCCTCTGGTTTTCAGTCTTATTCTTACAGTAGCCTCAAGACTTCTCCATCTATACTTCACTTTCAGATAATTCCTTGATCTGGCTTATACTTCACAAGATTTATAGGCCCCTTCCTTTGTAGTCGGTGCTAACTACAGGGTATTAATCTGTTGCACCTGTCACTTCCAAGGCCGTTCCCTCTGTTTTCGTTTCTTCTGTTTACTGGTCTCTTCAGTGTCTAATTTCTGCCCTGACACCAGGGGGCGGTAGTGGACACTTTTTTATGCTCTCTTGTTCAGTTGTGCTGTGGGGAGGGAGGAACCCTGCAAACAAATATTGCTGCCGTGTGTGGGGAGTGCTCGCTGTGTCTCGGCCACACTGGGTTTGCTCCTGCTCATGGCATGTGTGCTTTCCCTGTCTACACTGCTTAGGCTCTAGGTTGCTCTGCTGGGAACTGTCTGAGGCCGGCCTTGGGTTGTATGCACTTCCAAGGTCTAAGCTGCCCAGGTTCAGCTACTTGGGTACTCCTCAAAGGCACAGACTTGTTTGGGCCTGCGTTTTGTGCCCTTCCCCGGTCTAAGCAGCTCAGGTGACCAGGTGTTTGGCAAGCATGGTAGCTGCGACTTATTGCCTCCCCACCATCCCTGCCACTCGGCTTTCTGAATGTACAACTGGCGCACCTGCTCAGGTGGATGTTGACCGTCCAGAATCCCATGAAGTCTTGGTTAGCAATGAAGCCTGCTTGCAGTAAGGTAGATGATGACTCTCTGGGGCCGTGATTGCCCCCTTCCGGCTCTGGCTGCCCTCGCATGCCTGTCTCCGGTGGGGTATGGGCTAACTCTCCTCAGTCCTTTGTTCTGTGAGCGGGCCTGGCAGTGTTTTAGGTTTGGGTTTTTTACGGGGTGCCTATCCCACAGTCTGGTTTGCTATCTCATGTTAGTTCCCTCAGATTGCCCTCAGGGCATTCATGCCCGGTCCTTACCCTAAGCAATGCAGCCGCGCCTCCCTGCCCAGCCCCCACTTGCTAGAGGCTGATGCAGGCGTGTGCTGCTTCTACACTGGGAGTTACCCTTGGGCACATAATCTGTGGGTTTAAATTATTTATTTATTTTTCCTCCCGGTTGTGTTGCCCTCTGAGGTTCCAAGGCTCGCCACAGACTCGCCAGTGAGAGTGTTTCCTGGTGTTTGGAAACTTCTCTCTTTTTTAACACTCCCTTCCCGGGACAGATCTCCATCCCTACCTCTTTTGCCTCTCTTTTTATCTTTTATATTTTTTCCTACCTCCTTTCGAAGACAATGGGCTGCTTTTCTGGGTGCCTGATGTCTTCTGCCGGCATTCAGAAGTTGTTTTGTGGAATTTACTTGGCGTTCAGATGTTCTTTTGATGAATTTGTTGGGGAGAAAGTGGTCTCCCCGTCCTATTCCTCCACCATCTTAGGACTGCCTCTCTTCACTTTCTTAAACTAATTTTTGAAGTAACTTTCTGGATCTTGTGAAGACTTCTAATCCTTTACACTATCTTTTGGAAACTGCTCTTGTGTATTTTGGTTTGAGTCACTATTGAGATACTACTTGTCCAAGGTCAGATCATGGATCCATTAAATTTTAGAAACTTCTAAATTAGTAAAATTTAGAGAGCTGTCATATCAACAGCTATTTTGTTTGTACCTAATTGTACTGTGGAATAGACATTATTTCACTGGGGAATACTTCCCTGCCTAATATTATAAGACAGGGCATATAAATCTTCTTCTCAGACAATATCATTAAAATATACAAAAAAATCCCAATAAGGTTACCTGAGCCCACACCATATAAACTAAAAATGGGGAGCTAATATTTAGAGGCCAATAAAAAGCAAATAAGGCTTCCCTGGTGGCTCAGACAGTAAAGCATCTGCCTACAATTCAGGAGACTTGGGTTCGATCCCTGGTTTGGGAAGATCCTCTGAAGAAGGAAATGGCAACCCACTCCAATACTTTTGCCTGGAAAATCCCATGGACAGAGGAGCCTGGTGGGCTAGTCCATGGGGTCACAAAGAGTCGGACACAACTGAGCAACTTCACTTCACTTCACAATAAGCAAATTAAAGAGAATGTACTTGGGTAAGTCAATCTTTTAATATCATTTAGATGGCAGACCAGTTTTTTGGGGAATTAAAAATAATTATCTTTGGCTTGAGTGTCCCTGGTGGCTCAGTCAGTAAAGAATCTGCCTGCAATGGAAAGACCCAGGTTCGATCCCTGAGTCAGGAAGATCCCATGGAGAAGGGAATGGGTACCCACTCCAGTATTCTTGCCTGGAGAATTCCATGTCCAGAGGAGCCTGGCGGAGTATAGTTCATAGAGTTGCAAAAAGTCTTGCAAAGCTGTACAAGTCAGAAATGGAAACATGGCCCATAATGACCTGAGACTGAATTTCAGCTAACTCCAGAAGATAGTCAAGGACAGGGAAGCCTGTCTAATTAGATCAATCAAGTAAAACCTGAAACCAAAGAAAAAAGGGAAAAAAGGCCTTTGTAAACTCAAACTGCTAGAAAGGCTCCTTCACCAAAAATCTAATTCACAGCCTCCATATTAATTAATCAAGGACAAATACAAATATTAAATGTGTTTTCCACAAATAGTAAAAGGCCTTAGCCATCTGAGCAAATCAGTTTATACTGTAATATGTAATTTATGACCAAATTTTAAAGTGAAGATATGAGATCTCTAGTTGTGTCTGATTTTATGTCTGTCTATACAGTATATGGAGAAGGAAATGGGAACCCACTCCAGTGTTCTTGCCTGGAGAATCCCAGGGATGGCGGAGCCTAGTGGGCTGCCATCTATGGGGTCGCACAGAGTCGGATGCAACTGAAGCGACTTAGCAGCAGCATACAGTATATACATGATGTATATTTACTTTCGGATAGTATCAAAATTAAATTTATAAAAGAACTCTAATAAACTTAAAGGTAAATTCTTACAAATTAAGTATTTCTAAATGTAACAGAAACTAATGCAAATGAACCTCAAGTTCAGGTGTTAAATACTCAATTTTAAGTTAATATTCAGTATTAACTTTTTTTGTTGTTTAATTAGTGTGGTGTATGCATGCTCGGTCATGTCCAACACTTTGCAAGTCTTTGGACTGTAGCCCACCGGGTTCCTCTGTCCAAGGGATTTTCCAGCCAAGAATACTGAAGTGGGTTGCCATTTTTTTCACTGAGGGATCCTCCTGACCCAGAGACTGAACCCGTGTCTCCTGCATCTCCTGCACTGCTGGCAGATTCTTTACCACTGAGCCATCCAGGAAGCCATTATGATGGTTTTTGTTCAGTCACTAAGTAGTGTCCGACTCTTTGGAACCCCATGGACTGCAGCACTCCAGGCTTCCCTGTCCTTGACTATCTTCTGGAGTTAGCTGAAATTCATGTCCATTGAGTTAATGATGCCATCCAACCATCTCATCCTCTGCCGTCCCTTCTCCTCCTGCCCTCAATCTTTCCCATCAGGGTCTTTACAAATAAGTCAGCTCTTTGCATCAGGTGGCCAAAATATTGGAGTTTCAGCTTCAGCATCAGTCCTTCCAATGAACATCCAGGACTGATCTCCTTTAGAATGAACTGATTGGATCTCCTTGCAGTCCAAGGGACTCTCAAGAGTCTTCTCCAACACCACAGTTCAAAAGCATCAATTCTTCGGTGATCAGGTTTCTTTATAGTTCAACTCTCACATCCATACATGACTACTGGAAAAACCATAGCCTTGACTACACGGACATTTGTTGACAAAGTAATGTCTCTGCTTTTGAATATGCTATCTAGGTTGGTCATAACTTTCCTTCCAGGGAGCAAGCTTCTTTTAATTTCATGGCTGCAATCACCATCTGCAGTGATTTTGGAGCCCTCCAAAATAAAGTCAGTCACTGTTTCCACTGTTTCCCCATCTATTTGCCATGAAGTGATGGGGCCGGATGCTATGATCTTAGTTTTCTGAATGTTGAGCATTAAGCCAACTTTTTCACTCTCCTCTTTCACTTTCTTCAAGAGGCTCTTTAGTTCTTCACTTTCTGCCATAAGGGTGGTGTCATCTGCATGTCTGAGGTTATTGATATTTCTCCCAGCAGTCTTGATTCCACCTTGTGCTTCCTCCAGCCCAGCGTTTCTGAATATTCAGATTATTGAATCTGAATATTCAGGTCATTTCAAATGAGATAGAATACTGGAACATTAATTGCTAAACCACTCCAAGTTTACCTACTTTTGTCTTAAGATAGAAAATGAAGATGGTTGGGTTTATTAGATACATCTTGCACCATACTGAGGAAGGAAATTCTGTTGAGTGTACTAATGTTTCTAAAGGTTATATTGAATATGTCTGTAAGTTTACCAGTCAGGGACTACTGGTATGTTCATAATTGTTTACTTTTTAGTTTCAATGGAAATCAAGGTTTTTAAGAGTTGAAAATTTGAATTAAAATGTGTAATTAATATTAGAAGTAATAAGGGAAGCATTTCATCATGTGAGAAAAGTTGGATGTGTGTTTTCAGTAAAAGTAGGAGAAGTGGAAATGCATTTTACTAAGGGGAAAAAAAGTAGTTTTGTCTTAAAATTGGCTGTTTCTGGATGGGAAAATAAGAGACAAACTAATACGAATACAGAAGATTATATAAGGTCCGTGGAAAGGTAACCCTGTGAAATGAATTTTTTACAATGGTTGGGATTGATTAAGATTAATCGCAGCACTGTTTATAATAGCCAGGACATGGAAGCAACCTAGATGTCCATCTACAGACTAATGGATAAGAAAGCTGTGGTACATATATACAATGGAGTATTACTCAGCCATTAAAAATAATACATTTGAATCAGTTCTAATGAGGTGGGTGAAACTGGAGCCTATTATACAGAGTGAAGTAAGCCAGAAAGAAAAACACCAATACAGTATACTAACACATATATATGGAATTTAGAAAGATCATAATGATAACCCTGTATACGAGACAGCAAAAGAGACACAGATGTATAGAACAGTCTTTTGGACTCTGTGGGAGAGGGCGAGGGGGGGATGATTTGGAAGAATGGCATTGAAACATGTATATTATCAAAAGTGAAACGAATCGCCAGTCCAGGTTTGATGCATGATACAGGATGCTCGGGGCTGGTGTACTGGGATGACCCAGAGGGATGGGATGGGGAGGGAGGTGGAAGGGGGTTCAAGATGGGGAACACATGTACACCCGGGTTGGATTCATGTCAATGTATGGCAAAACCAATACAATAATGTAAAGTAATTAGCCTCCAATTAAAATAAATAAATTAAAAAAAGATTAGATTGAATAATTAAATAAATGCATTTCATTATTAAAAGTAAGTTGATGCAAAGCTGGAGTTTGGTTTTCTCTCTGTGTTTAGAAAACAAAGTTTTCTTGGAATACTGAGCTGCTTTTGATAATAGATTTTAAGTTTTAAGCAGTATATTCTGTATTTGCCATTAAAAGCCTTTATTGTCACTTTGGTTCAATGAATAAACATTGTTTCACAGACACCTGTAATCTTATTTGACCAGATAACTTTTTTAAAACTACATTTGACAAACATCCTCAAATTACATTCTAATTGAAACTCTTTTGATCTCCAGCTGACTTTAGGATGCTTCAGAAGAAGTCTGAGGCATCTCAGAGATATTAAACTGATTAGGATTATTTAGAATTTTAAAATAATCATACTAAATCATGACATTTCAAGTGACTAGAGATAAACCTTCTTAGGTTGTACTAAATGTCATATATATATATGAAGTGAAGTGTTAGTCCCTCTGTAGTGTCTGACTCTCTGTGACCCTGTGGGCTGTAGCTTGTCTTGGTTCCTGATCTTAGGGGTAATACTTTCAGTTTTTCACCATTGAGAATAAGGTTTGCTGTAGGCTTATCATATATGGCCTTTACTATATTGAGATAGGTTCCTTCTATGCCCATTTGTTGAAGGGTTTTAATTATAAATAGGTGCTGAATTTTGTCAAAGGCTTTTTCTGCATCTATTGAGATGATCATATGGTTTTAATATTTCAATTTGTTAATATGGTGTATCACATTGATTGATTTGCATATATTGAAGAATGCTTGCATTCCTGGAATAAACCCAACTTGGTCATGGTGTATGAACTTTTTGATGTGTTGCTGAATTGTTTGCTAAAATTTTGTTGAGGCTTTTAGCATCTATGTTCTTCAGGGATATTGGCCTGACGTTTTCTTTTTTGTGCTTTTTTGTCTGGTTTTGGTATCAGGGTGATGGTGGCCTCATAGAATGAGTTTGGAATTGTTCCTCTGCAATTTTTCAAAAGAGTTTTATAAGGATGGGCATTAGCTCTACTCTAAATGTTTGATAGAATTCTTCTGTGAAGCCATCTGGGCTTTTGTTTTTTGGGAGATTTTTGATCACAGCTTCAATCAGTGCTTACAATTGGTTTGTTCATATTTTCTACTTCTTCCTGGTTCAGTCTTGGAAGATTGAACTTTTCTAAGAATTGGTCCATTTCATCCAGGTTATCCATTTTATTGCCATATAGTTGTTCATAATACTTTCTTATAATCCTTTCTATTTCTGCATTGTCTGTTGTAACCTCTTCTTTTTTCAATTTTAAGTTTGGTGATTTGATTCCTCTTTTTTTCTTGATGAGTCTGGCTAAAGGTGTCTCAATTTTGTTTATATTCTCAAAGAACCAGCTTTTAGTTTTGTTAATCTTTACTATTGTTTCTTTCATTTCTTTTTCAATTATTTCTGCTCAGATCTTTATGATTTTTTTCCTTTTACTACTTTTGGGTTTTCTGTTCTTCTTTTTTCAGTTGTTTTAGGTGTAAAGTTAGGTTGTCTATTCGATGTTTTTCTTGTTTCTTGAGGTAGGATTGTATTGCTATAAATTTTCCTCTTAGGGCTGCTTTTGCTGCATCCCATAGGTTTTGAGTTGTCATATATTCATTGTCATTTGCTTCTAGAAATGTTTTGATTTCCCTTTTGATTTCTTCAGTAACCTGTTGGTTATTTTGAAACGTGTTGTTTAATCTTCACGTGTTTATGTTCCTTACAGTTTTTTTTCTTGTAATTGATATCTAGTCTCATAGCGTTGTGGTTGGAAAAGATGCTTGATATGATTTCAGTTTTCTTAAATTTACTGAACTTTGATTTCTGAGCCAAGATGTAGTCTATCCTGGAGAATGTTCCATGTTCCTCTGCATTTGGATGGAATGTCCTGAAGATATCAATGAGCTCCGTCTCATCTAATGTATCACTTAAAACTTGTGTTTCCTTATTAATTTTCTGCTTTGGTGATCTGTCCACTGGTGTGAGTGGGGTGTTAAAGTCTCCTACTATTGTGTTACCTCAATTTCTCCTTTTATGTCTGTTAGTGTTTGTCTTATGTATTGAGGTGCTCCTATGTTGGGTCCATAGATATTTACAATTGTTATGTCTTCCTCTTGGATTGATCCCTTGGTTATTATGTAGTGTCCTTCCTTATCTCTTATAATCTTCTTTAAGGTCTATTTTGTCTGATATGAGGGTTGCTATTCCAGCTTTCTTTTGCTTCCCGTTTGCGTGGAATTTATTTTTCCATCCTCTCACTTTCGGTCTATATGTGTCTTTAGGTCTGAAGTGGGTTTCTTGTAGATAGCATATATATGGGTCTTGTTTTTGTATCTATTCAACCAGGCTGTGTCTTTTGGTTGGAGCATTTAAGCCATTTACATTTAAAGTAATTATTGATATATATGTTCCTATTGCCATTTTCTTAATTTTTTGGGGTTGATTTTGTAGATCCTTATTCTTCTCTTGTATTTCCTGACTATATAAGTTCCTTTAACATTTGTTGTAAAGCTGGTTTGGTGGTACTGAATTCTCTTAAATTTCGCTTGTCTGAAAAGCTTTTGGTTTCTCCATCAATTTTGAATGAGATCCTTGCCAGTTAGAGTAATCTTGGTTGTAGATTTTTCCCTTTCAGTACTTTAAATATATCCTGCAGTTCCTTTCTGGAGATAGTATATTAAAAAGCAGAGACATTACTTTGCCAACCAAGGTCCGTCTAGTCAAGGCTATGGATTCTCCAGTGGTCATGTATGGATGTGATTGTTGGACTGTGAGGAAAGCTGATCGCCGAAGAATTGATGCTTTTGAACTGTGGTGTTGGAGAAGATTCTTGAGAGTCCCTTGGCCTGCAAGGAGATCCAACCAGTCCATCCTAAAGGAGATCAGTCCTGGGTGTTCATTGGAAGGACTGATGCTAAAGCTGAAACTCCAATACTTTGGCCACCTCATGCGACGAGTTGACTCACTGGAAAAGACTGATGCTAGGAAAGGTTGGGGGCAGGAGGAGAAGGGGACAACAGAGAATGAGATGGCTGGATGGCATCACCGACTCTATGGACATGAGTTTGAGTGAACTCCAGGAGTTGGTGATGGACAGGGAGGCCTGGCGTGCTGTGATTCATGGGGTCGCAGAGAGTCGGACACGACTGAGCGACTGAACTGAACTGAAAAGGAAAGAAAGAAAGGATAGATATGCAAAGTTAAATACAGATAGATAAAAAAGATTTATATATACTAAAGATTAGCTACAAGGGGAAAAGAACAGTAGGAAAAGCAAACAAAGGAATAAATGTGGAAAAAATAATAATAGGTATAAAAAATTAAAGAGAAGAGAAAAAAAAAACCCCAGAACTGTAAAAGCCCAATGTAGAAGCAGAGGTTTATAACGATAATAAAAAATGTGACTGATAAGAAAAAAAAGCTCAAAAGCTTAGTTAGATTTCATAGTGCCAATAAAATCAACAACTACAACAGAGCAGGGGAAAGGAAAAAAAAGAAAAGAATCAAAAAGAATCTACAGAACAAGTCAAAACATAAGAACAGTAAATGTTTTTCTTGAGTCACTGCTGTCAGAGTCCTTTTGCTCACTGGGAGTCACAATCCACTTCACCTCCCTCGGATGCCCTCTTAACATTGTGCTGATCTCTGGACCTTCAGTGGAGGCAGCTCAGATCCTAATCTGCTCCTACTCCTCTGTATTCTTGCCTCCAATGTCCACAGCTATGAGAACTAATGCGTTTTCTTTTGTGGGAGCTCTCAGTGACCTTTCGTATATTCCATAGACACAGAGTCTGCTAGTTGATCATGTGGATTTAATCTGCAGCTTGTAGAGCTGATGGGAGGGTTTTGGGTCTTCTTCCTTAGTCACACTGCCCTTGGGTTTCAATTGTGGTTTTATTTCCACCTCTGCATATGGGTTGTCCACTAGGGTTTGCTCCTGAGGCTTCCCTGGAGGACTTGGGTTTGCCTGTGAGGGCCAGGTGTGGAGGTGGTGCAGCTGCTTGAGTCGCAGGGATTCTGGCAGTACCAGGTACTCAGGAGTTGTTGGCTAGGGCAGCAGGAAATTCGGTGCTCTAGAAGGGTATGGCTACCAGTATTGGCCAATATGTTCTAGTATTCTTGCCTGGAGAATCCCCCTCCCTGACAGAGAAGGCTGGTGTGCCACAGTCTACAGGGTAGCAAAGAGTTGGACACTACCGAAGGGACCCTGCACTCATAGGCTCAAGACTTTTTTGCCTGTGGCAGCTCTGCCCCAATGAGAGTTGAGCGTGAAGGTAGCAAGCTGCTTGGCTTGTGGGGACCCTGGCGGTGCCAAGTGTGCAGGGACACAGACTACCTCCACCACAGTACTTATGGCCCTATCAGAGTCTTTTTTCAAGCCTCTTGTAGCTGGGGATCAAGGCCTCTTTGCCCAGTCTTCCTCCGTAGCTCCGCCCATTCAGGTACTTAGAGGGCTTCCTTGCTTGGGGTCCTTCTGTGCTGTTCAGTGCATCAGGCACATAGAGGCCCCCCTGCCCCCACTGGGGTCCTACTCTGTAGATTGGCACATCAGGCACTTAAAGGAGCACCCTGGATGAGATCCTACTCTGTACTTCAGTGCATCAGGCATTTGATGGGCCAGGCTCTCTATTGTTCAGCTGCAGATGCTGCTGATGCTGGCATGTTGGGGGAGAGAGGCTATGGTGTTGACTCCACCCCCTATGTGTGACTCAGCCTATGGCCTTGCTTCCATGGCTGCCCAGCTTTCCTACACAGGCATTTCCCACCACAGTCTCCTCCCTCACATCCCCTTGATCAGTCTCTCTGCAGTCAACAGCAACCCTTGCACGGGGATTACTCCACAATCCCTAAACTCCAGCTCCCAGCCACTGCGCCATCCTGGGTCTGTATGGTTGCAGCAAGGACTGTCTGATTCTCATTCCATTTAGGCTGCCACAGATGAGCTGTTTCACTCTCAGCCTTAAATGTTTCTCCTCTGACTCAGACAGTTGCCCCATGTGGGGATCAGACCTCTGCTTCAGTTACCCCACCCGCCTAGGGCAGGTCCAGTCCTACTAACACTCCTGTTTATCCCCGTAGTTCCTTCGTCCTACCGAGTTTTGTGTGGGTCTATCACTGGAAAAGACTCTGATGCTGGGAGTGATTGGGGGTGGGAGGAGATGGGGACAACAGAGAATGAGATGGCTGGATGGCATCACCAGCTCGATGGACATGAGTTTGAGTGAACTCCAGGAGTTGGTGATGGACAGGGAGGCCTGGCGTGCTGTGGTTCATGGAGTCGCAAAGAGTCGGACACGACTGAGTGACTGAACTGAACTGAACTGATATATTCTTTTCTACTGGTCAGGTACTCCTGTCCACTCTCAGCTGGTGTTCTGCGTGCACTTCTGTGTCTGAAGGGGTATTCCTGATGTATCTGTGGAGAGAGATGTACTCTATGTCCACCTACTCCTCTGCCACCTTGTTCTTCAAATATAAACTTTCTGATGACTTTTGGATTATATCACTGAATGAGGTGAGAAATTACAAAATTGTAATGGAAAAGTTGATAACTTCATCCAGATCAACAGGAATTATTTACATGGGACTGAATGAACTGAAAAATATGATTTATAACTTTATGACTTTTTCTGAAATATTACAGGCTTTTGGCCTTCTCGAAAACCTTTCGCCTTACATTAACCATAATCTACAACAAGTTGATAAAATACGTATTTGTAAATGAAGATTTATCATTTTCTGTCTCCCTGAACCCTCCAGAATTTGGCTCCTCCAGCTAGCTTGCCTCTGGACTTGTGACCCAATTACAACTAGTTATACTAATTATTGTTTTAATTTGTTCTCTCTTTGTTGTTTAGAAATTGTTTTGTGTCTCTGTCTGCTGCACTATGACCTTACTAGTGTTACTAGTGAAATTACTTATATCTTGTGTATTTTAGAAGATTCTTGTTTCTTACTTTACCCAGTGTGTTGACAAGGCCTCTAATAAAACTGGTAATGGCTAAACATCTTGAGCCTGTGTTGAGGTCCTTTAATGGACCGGAACCTGGTGGTCCGGAGTCGACCAATAAGAAAGTAAAGGAGAGAGAAAGGGGCTGATATTCCTTGGTTTACGCAGAAAGCCAGTAAAGCCCCTGGCATGGGGCTTGCTCTGTTCACGAAGGCTTCAGGCGCCCTCTTGATGGGGTGAAGGCACAGAGCACCTTCTTGAGAGGGTCTTAGAAGCCCGGGAAGGAAAGTGAACCCAGAGAGCCTCTATGCTCCAGGAATTAGCCTGAAAAAGAGAGAGGGGGAGAGAGAGAGAGAGAAAACAAGACACGGGGACCAAAGCTCTGGTGGAGCAAAGGTGTTTCAATCAACATGGTGTGGGCATATATACTGTAGTTATTCTCAGCAAAGATAAAGATTAAAATTCCAGACTTATAAAACATAGGCGATCCATATTAAAGAGAGAGAGTTGTAAATAATCACTTTTACCATATGGTTCATAAAAAGGAAGAGGGTACTTATCACCCTATAGAAAAACTAACGAAGGAAATGCCTGGATTCCTCAGCCCCCGGGAGAATCTTGCCTCTCCTCTTAATTCCTGAACATTCAGGAATTAATAAGGAACAGAGAATTCCTGACAGATCCAAAATAGCACACAGGAAGCCTCCTGTTATATACTTCCTGACAAGCCTGTCGATCATATATATAACTTCGTAGAGAAAATATTGTAGTAGTGCAAGTCTTGACGTGAAAAGAAGTAATAAGGAAAAACATTTCCTGGATCTACTATGATAGACTAGTAAAACAGATGAACCAGAGTATTTGGGATTATCAACAGGGCCTAATCCAAAAAATAGCACATTGAGTGGCCTATCAGTGAAACCCTTATCTAATCTAGGAATGAGCCTTCCTAGTGCTATGGGACAAACTGGTCATGAATTGCCTCCCAAGTATAGGTTGAGTTTATGACCAAAAGGAGGCTCTGTGGACAAAGAATATTGTCTGCCTTTCCAATAAACAATGAATGTTGCTGTCATCAAGTCATTAGCCACTACATGGTATGCCGTGAGGGGAGTTTCAGGGTGGCAGGAAAAACAGGAAACAATCAGAGCACAGGATGCTGACCCTAGATAGTTAACTTGCATATCTATAGGATAATTTCAATAAGCCTAGATTCCTTTACCTTTTAATGCATAGAAAATCACTAAAATCATTAATTTGAGATGTCTTTTTTTTGTGATTAGCAATCATCTCATGTATTTTTTCTTTTAATTTTTTCATTTCCCATTTCTTAATTGAAGTATAGTTGATTTACATTGCTGTGTTAGTTTCAGGTGTAGCAAGGTGATATATACATATATATATACACACACACACATACACACACCCCTTTTCATATTCTTTTCCATTATAGATTACTACAAGACAATAACTGTAGCAAAAAGTGCTATATGTCATGGTCTGGGCACAGGTTGGAAAACAATTTCCAGACAATAGCCAGAATGAGAGGGAAGTAAAGTTTATTAGAGTGGGAGACACTGTTGGAACAGCGGGTCAGCTCAAGGGAGAACTGACATTCAACAGGGGTCCTTAGTATACTTTTATGCCCAGGGTACAAGGAGTGGGATAGGGGTCCTGTGGGTCATTTGCTGATTGGATGAGGCACATATACTAGATGGGGGGAGGGAAGAGTAAGGCAAATATCTTCTCCCTATGTGGTAGGAGGGGAGACAAGTTATACTGCTCAGGAGAACCTGAAATCCGTTAATAGTTATAACATGGGGGAGGGAAGGATGATAAGTGTCTGGGTTTTCCATTCCTGCATTCCAAGACCCTCCTTGGTTTTATCTGCTCATTCATCCTTGGGTCACCACATTCCTCCCTCTTTATTTTTAAGGCCATTTCTTTGGCCCCTTTTGATAGCCTGCTTATGTCTAACTATCTACCTATTTCCCTTCCCAGGCATTTGGGAACCTAGTCTCAGGCAAAAAGGGGTGATGGACACTCTGGCTCCTTCAGGCTGTACAGGGGCATCGTGGGGCTCTGGGTTCCCTTTGCCTGCTCTCTGTCAGGGTGCATTTTCGGAGGGGGATGAGAGTCCATGGAATGATAAGGTGATTTGTTTAAGCATTGTCTAGGTGTTCTTGCCTGGAGAATCCCAGGGATGGTGGAGCCTGGTGGGCTGGCATCTATTGGGTCGCACAGAGTCAGACATGACTGAAGCGACTTAGCAGCAGGTGTTGGTCAGGGAATATTCCTGTTATACTACCACTTGGAGATTTGTTGTATTCTGGAAGAAACAAACTTAACAAGAAAGTTAAAGGTATGTGGTCCAAAGATGAATAGAAGTAGGAAAGCTCCTCAGGGGCTAGCCAGGAGAACCAGGACCAGACATTGGTTCGTGATGTTAGTGTTTCTCTAAGTATGAGAAGACGCAAGAATTTGGGCTCATAAAATCTTTACATCTGACTATCTGAAGGCCAGTTCTTCTGGGTTTTTCCCAGAGCACAGAGTTCGTTATTTCTGATCTCCATCCTGAATTCCTTTCAGGGGGTGTTGAAGGTCAGCAGATTGCAGTGGTGATGTAATCTTTGTAGAGGCAGCTGGCAAGTGCCAACTTCCAGTCAGCAGGGTGCCTTCATGGCCATATATTTCGCCATGTTTTGGGGGCATTTCATGGCCACTGTGTCCTGCAGTGCTGGGAAGGCTCATTCCCAGGTCTAGGGAAGGATTCCATTGATATGCCACTCAGTGTGTTGTTATTGGACCAGGCCTTGTGAGTAGCAAAAGTCTGTGGACCATACTTCTCTTACTAGCCTCTTGGTTCAGGCAAATATTTCCTCTTGTTGCTTCTTCCCATATCTAGAGTTATATTATTATACTCATTGATCTCATATGGAACTGCATATCAGCATTTTATCACAGGCTCAGTCACACATTTGGTAATAGAAGAAACAATCTTCTGAAACAAGTGACATAGAAAATAATATAGTTATAGCTAGCAGTTATTAGTAAAGTCATAAGAACTGTAAGTCAAGAACTTTCATTAGGTAGAGCGCAGTATACCCCAGGTCATCTGACTTCATTTGTTAAATGACTATGCTGCTGCTGCTGCTGCTGCTAAGTTGCTCCAGTCGTGTCTGACTCTGTGTGACCCCATAGACAGCAGCTCACCAGGCTCCCCCATCCCTGGGATTCTCCAGGCAAGAACACTGGAGTGGGTTGCCATAAATGACTATAGTAGTAGTAGTAGTAGTAGTAGTAAAGTCGCTCAGTCGTGTCCGACTCTCTGTGACCCCGTGTACTGTAGCCTACCAGGCTTCTCCGTCCATGGTATAGCCTGGTGTTAATCTCCTGGTTGTATATCATGGAGTATCTGATCTTTATCTGAAGATTGGTTACTGAGATAAGCTTTAGAAACAAACTTAGAATGTCCTTTTTAATAACTTAATTAAATCTTTTAGCAATATAACATAACAACAAGGAACTATCTCAGAAGTCTTAGTAAACATTAGACCTTAATTAACAAAACTAGAAACTTAGTTTAACAATTAACAAAACTTAATATTCAGTGAAAGATGATTTTTTCATTATGAAGGCATTAACCCTGTAGCCAGGGAAGGCTTTAACCCATCAAATAAAAATGAGGTTTGTCAGGGAGCCGGGAAAAGTCAAGCGGCCATCTTGGACTTTCCATAACTCTGACTCTTTGATTTTCAGCTATTGTTCACCCATTTTTAATTCCCTGATTTAGGAGTAGACTGTTGCCATGTTTTAAGGACATCAGGATAGCAAAAGTAACCACGAGGGTTTATTTTTTGGTAATTTCTAGGATATCTGTATAAGTAACATCAACCACACAATATAACCTGTGAAGATTCATCACATGTCAAATGAACTCAGGTAGTTTAATAACCATTTGGGATATCTCGGGGGCCCTATGAAGCAAGCATCCCAGAGTCAGCTAGAAGTCAAGTTATTTATGAAGTTTTGTCAATAAATATCAAAAGGGTTTATAACAGTAAGATAGAATCATAGATCACTGTGAAACAATATATTCACTTAAGCCAAAGTAACGAAGATTTCAAAGGTCACTTCAGAGTTAAAGAAACTTAAAATCCATTATCAAAGGCAGTTCAACATCTCAAGAAAACTTATATTTATGCACAAAACTCTTCCCTTAGGGACCGCTTTCCATAAAAACTTCTTATCACTTTCTGTACCCATTTGTTCGCCCATCCTGAAACAGCTAGCTACCTGTAAGTCAGACCTACTTCCTTTTCCCTTCATAAAATGTAATTTCATTCCTCATACCTTCTTTACTGAAAACACACATCATACTTTCCTTAAGCAACCAAGAACTGATCTTTATATTAGCATTCTATAGATTGGTAAACATAAATACTAGTGATAATTCCTTAAAAATAATTCTAGAGAACATCTCAGGATGGCATCAAACATTATTCATTAATAGTCCAAAATCTCTAGTTTCTCCATAAGAGGAAGTTAGTGTTCAGTAAAGAATGTTTCAGAATCTTATTTTATTTGGAAATGACCTAATTATTCAATAAGCTTCCATCACTTAGTTTAGCACAACCCTAGAAATTCAGGTTACCAAAATCTGGAGAGACTTATTTTAGACAGACATTTCTAAAGTATAATTATTCTTACTAGAGTTTATATAAAAGCTCATATCTCATTTACATTTTTTTGGAGTTTCTTCAATCAAGGTACTTCCCTTGCTGACAAACTTGTAACAGATATAGCAATATTTAACTTATAATAAACCTAGGCACAATGAAAATATACTTAATGCTGATGATTCTTAGACATGTCTATATTAGATTAGCAAACAAACATTAATACTAGATATTAAATATTGAATGTTTTTCAGGTCACGTGAATCTGATATTCATTTAGGTTAATTTCTCTTGTATTTAGAATTGTCTGATTTGTAAGCACTTACTTTTCTTTCAGTTCAGTTCAGTCGCTCAATTGTGTCCAACTCTTTGTGACCCCATGGACTATAGAATGCCAGGGCTCCCTGTTCATCACCAACTCATGGAGTTTACTCAAACTCATGTCCTTTAAGCCAGTGATACCATCCAACCATCTCATCCTCTATTGTCCCCTTCTCCTTCTGCCTTCAATCTTACCAGCATCAGGGTCTTTTCAGATGAGTCAGTTCTTCACATCAGGTGGCCAAAGTATTGGAGTTTCAGCTTCAGCATCAGTCTTTCCAATGAATACTCAGGGCTGATTTCCATTAGGATGGACTGGTTTGTCCTCCTTGCAGTTCAGGGGAATCTCAAGAGTCTTCTCCAACACTACAGTTCAAAAGCATCAATTCTTTGACACTCAGCTTTCTTTATAGTCCAACTCTCACATCCATACATGACCACTGGAAAAACCATAGCCTTTACTAGATGGACCTTTGTTGGCAAACTAATGTCTCTGCTTTTTATTTGCTGTCTAGGTTGGTCATAACTTTCCTTCCAAGGAGCAAGCATCTTTTAATTTCATGGCTGCAATCACCATCTGTAGTGATTTTGGAGCCCCCCCCCCCACCAAAAAAAAGTCTGTCACTCTTTCCATTGTTTCCCCATCTATTTGCCATGAAGTAATGGAACCAGATGATATGATCTTAGTTTTCTGAATGTTGAGTTTTAAGTTAGCTTTTTCACTGTCCTCTTCACTTTCATCAGGTGGTTCTTTAGTTCTTTGCTTTCTGCTATAAGGGTGGTGTCATCTGCATATCTGAGGTTATTGGTTTTTCTGCCAGCAGTCTTGATTCCAGCTTGTGTTTCATCCAGCCCAGCATTTCTCATGATGTATTCTGCATATAAGTTAAATAAGCAGGGTGGCAATATACAGCCTTGACGTATTCTTTTCCCTATTTGGAACCAATCCGTTGTTCCATGTCTAGTTCTAACTGTCACTTCCTGACGTGCATGGAGTTTTCTCAAGATTTTCCACAGTTTGTTGTCATCCACATAGTCAAAGGCTTTGGCATAGTCAATAAAGCAGAAGTAAATGTTTTTCTGGACCTGTCTTGCTTTTTTGATGATCCCGCAGATGTTGGCAATTTGATCTCTGGTTCCTCTGCCTTTTCTCAATCCAGCTTGAACATCTGGAAGTTCACAGTTCATGTACTGTTGAAGCCTGGCTTGGAGAATTTTGAGCATTATTTAACTAGTGTGTGAGATGAGTGCAGTTGTACTTTTCTTTAGGCCAATTAAATTAGAACTCATTTACAGTTAGAGCGATATTATTAAAAGAAGAACCAAAAGACACACAGTGAGGTATACATAAATCCAGTCAGAGATCTCATCATTTTCCGCTTGATATTTAAAATGTCTCTTTGACACCGCCCCCCAACCTTTTTTTGAAGTTCTAATTTGCCCAAGGCTGAGGTCTCAGGCAAAGTGGGCTGTGTATTTCAGGGATATGGAAAGGGTTAACTTCAAGCTTTTCCTTAGGCAGGCTTTTTAGCAAGCTGCTGCTGCTGCTACTAAGTGACTTCAGTCGTGTCTGACTCTGTGTGACCCCATAGATGGCAGCCCACCAGGCTCCCCCACCTCTGGGATTCTCCAGGCAAGAACACTGGAGTGGGTTAGTTGTTTTTAATTGCATATGCAAAAAGAACAGGTTTTGCAGTTTCCAATGGGCGGGGGGGGGGGGGAATCATTTTAACCAGTTTTCTCCGGAGTCTAAAGAATATCATGGCCATCCTATGTCAAAAAGTCATTTTTCCTTTCTGTAGTCATAGTTTTTTACCTAAATTATAGACCAAATAATGCTCAAATTGACTCTGATATCAGAGGCAGATCAGCTGATAAAAATCTTGGATTGTCCATCTGGTGGGAAGTGAGGTCTTTGTCCCATCAGAAGAATCTGAAGGGTTAAGGAAAGTTGCAGGAGTGGGGTAAGCTAGGTCCTTCCCCACCCTGAGAAACAGGAGTAGTTAGAAAGGAATTCTTTAGGATGTTCAGGAGTGGGGGAAACTTGGTTCCCTCCCTATCTGAGAGCTTAGAGGAGAGTTTTTGATCCTTCAGGTGTTTGAATATAGGAGAAAGACCTGGACCAAAGGAAACATCAGAATCCTTTCCTAGAGATCATGTGGATATGAAACGTCAAGTAGGGGTTGTCTAGGAAATCTGTTGGAGACAGAGGGGGACAGGAGATAGGGAGGCAATAGAAAGACACATGCAGCATGAGTCCCTCAAATCTGGATTCTGACTGAGGGCCATGAAGGACTGAATGTAAGGAAATTCTGAGTCCTTTCCCTGATTTTGGCAAAAGCTAGTGTGCCATTCAGAGGCCATTTTTTTGAGTCCCCCAGTTTGTATTGTAGCCAGTCGTTTTGCAGGGTCAAAATTTTCCA
This sequence comes from Moschus berezovskii, assembly GCF_049115385.1. NCBI lineage: Eukaryota > Metazoa > Chordata > Mammalia > Artiodactyla > Moschidae > Moschus > Moschus berezovskii. The sequence continues at coordinate 52,739,734 of NC_142488.1, read as the reverse complement.
GTTTCTGAGAATATAGCCAAGGAGTGAGTCTGGGAGAGGCTCCTGGGACATACTAGAACCCACTTTTAGCCTATCTGCCATAGAATGGGGGTACTGAGAGTCACTGGCTGATAGAAAGGTGTCTCTTTTGTCCCAGGAACCTCTCCATGTGACTAATGGCACAAAAATGACTGATCATCCCGACAGTTGTATCTGACAGTGAGAGGTGACGTCTGAGAACCGTGCAGCTAGGGCACCATGTGACCCCGGCAGAGAAAGACAGATTTCTGAGAGCAACCAGGTGACTCACTGGCGATTCCCTGAAATGTGGAAGGCACCCTTGGGATGGCTCAGAGGCAACACCTAGGCTCCTGTAAATTAATCCAGACTGAAAAGGAAAGAAGTGAAAGTGACAGGAAGAGGAATCCGCTTTACAATCCTATCGGGGAGGTGGTGGCCAGGGGACAATGGTCTATTTTGCTTCAACCACTATGTGCCTGATATGGTGCACGGAAGTTGTCTTGCTGGGGGCGGATGCCCTTGTGGCCTGATCCATTCCGTGTCCCCCTTGTCCTCCCACAATGGCTTTTAAGTGCCTGACCCATGCCCACACAATACTGGTTGGCCTAATCCTCAGTTGGAAAGAAGACAAAAGATAGACCCTCACCCATTTGGGCAGCAGCTACTGGTGCACAGTGAGCAGTGTGTACCCTTTGGAACACACCAGAAGGTAACCTTGGCCAGAATTTCTCAGTTGCTTCTACAGCATTTGCCTGTTCGCAGAGGGTCCCTATGAAAAAGGAGAAGTGAGGAGGTGGGTAAGAGATCCCAAGTCCCTGTACAGGCCACCAAAAATGTCATGGTCCGGGCACTGGTTGGAAAATAATTTCCAGACAATAGCCAGAATGAGAGGGAAGTAAAGTTTATTAGAGTGGGAGACACTGTTAGAACAGCGGGTCAGCTCAAGGGAGAACCGACATTCAACAGGGGTCCTCAGTCCACATTTATACCCAGGGTACAAGGAGTGGGATGGGGTCTTGTGGGTCATCTGCTGATTGGATGAGGCACATATACTGGATGGGGGGAGGGAAGAGTAAGGGAAATATCTTCTCCCTATGTAGTAGGAGGGGAGACAAGTTATACTGCTCAGGAGAACCTGAAATCCGTTAATAGTTATAACATGGGGGAAGGAAGGACGATAACGGTCTGGTTTTTCCATTCCTGCATTCCAAGACCCTCCTTGGTTTTATCCGCTCTATTGTCCTTGGGTCACCACACTATACAGTAGGTCCTTATTGGTTATCGATTTTATATATAGTAGTGTGTATGTTTATCCCTCCCCCTAAAGGTGAAAAACTGATGCTTTTGAACTGTGGTGTGGACTTGCTGTCCCTTGGACTGCAAGGACATCAAACCAGTCAATCCTAAAGGAAATAAGTCCTGACTATTCATTGGATGGACTGATGCTGAAACTGAAGCTCCAATACTTTGGCTACCTGATGCGAAGAACTGACTCATTAGAAAAGACCCTGATGCTGGGAAAGATTGAAGGCAAGAGGAGAAGGGGACGACAGAGGGTGAGATGGTTGGATGGTATCACTGACTCGATGGACATAGTTCGAGGAAGCTCCGGGAGTTAGTGATGGACAGGGAAACCTTGTGTGCTGCAGTCCATGGGGTCACAAAGAGTCTGACATGACCAAGTGACTGAACTGAACTTCTCTTTTTGTAATCATAAGTTTGTTTTCTGTGTCTGTGAGCCTATTTCTGTTTGATAAATAAGTTCGTTTGTATTGTTTTTTTAAGATTCCATATAGAAGTGATATCATATGTTTGTCTGACTTACTTCAATCAGTATGATAATTTCTAGGTCCACCCATGTTGCTGCAAATGGCATTATGTCATTCTTTTATATTGATGAATAATATTCCACTTGTGTGTGTGTGTGTTTACACACATTTTCTCTACTCATTCATTTGTCAGTGGGTATTTAAATTGCTTCCATGTCTTGGCTTTTATAAATAGTGCTGCTATGAACATTGTGGTGCATATGTCTTTTCAAATTAAGAGTTTTCATCTTTTCTGGATATATGCCCAGGAGTGAGATTTCGGAATCATGTGGTAATTCTGTGAGAAACATGGATGTTTCTGTTTTGCCAGTGGATGGACTCAGAGACATGAAGCACAGCAAAAGCGAGACTTTTAATGACAGTGTTGCAAGATTGGGTGTCTGGTGGGCAGACACAGCCAGGGCGGTTACAACAAGCAATTTATTCCCTAACACGTAGGTTCCATATTGGCTGAATACTATGGGGTGTACAATCTTCCTGGCCATCACCTAAGTTTCATTATTTCCCTAGAGGGTATCCTTCTTTCTCCCTTCCCAGGTTCAGTTCAGTTTAGTCGCTCAGTCGTGACTGACTCTTTGTGACCCCATGAATCACAGCATGCCAGGCCTCCCTGTCCATCACCAATTCCCGGAGTTCACTTAAACTCATGTCCATCGAGTTGGTGATGACATCCAGCCATCTCATTCTCTGTCGTCCCCTTCTCCTCCCACCCCCAATCCTTCCTAGCATCAGAGTCTTTTCCAGTGAGTCAACTCTTCTCATGAGGTGGCCAAAGTATTGGAGTTTCAGCTTTAGCATCAGTCCTTCCAATGAACACCCAGGATCGATCTCCTTCAGAATGGACTGGTTGGATCTCCTTGCAGTACAAGGGACTCTCAAGAATCTTCTCCAACACCACAGTTCAAAAGCATCAATTCTTCAGTGATCAGCTTTCTTCACAGTCCAACTCTCGCATCCATACATGACCACTGGAAAAACCATAGCCTTGACTAGATGGACCTTTGTTGGCAAAGTAATGTCTCTGCTTTTTAATATATTATCTAGGTTGGTCATAACTTTCCTTCCAAGGAGTAAGCGTCTTTTAATTTCATGGCTGCAATCAGCATCTGCAGTGATTTTGGAGCCCCAAAAAATAAAGTCTGACACTGTTTCCACTCTTTCCCCATCTATTTCCCATGACATGATGGGACCAGATGCCATGATCTTTGTTTTCTGAATGTTGAGCTTCAAGCCAACCTTTTCACTCTCCTCTTTCACTTTCATCAAGAGGCTTTTGAGTTCCTCTTCACTTTCTGCCATGAGGGTGGTGTCATCTGCATATCTGAGGTTATTGCTATTTCTCCCGGCAATCTTGATTCCAGCTTGTGCTTCTTCCAGCCCAGCATTCCTCATGATGTACTCTGCATATAAGTTAAATAAGCAAGGTGACAATATACAACCTTGACGTACTCCTTTTCCTATTTGGAACCAGTCTGTTCCATGTCCAGTTCTAACTGTAGCTTCCTGACCTGCATACAGGTTTCTCAAGAGGCAGGTCAGGTGGTCTGGTATTCCCATCTCTTTCAGAATGTTCCACAGTTTACTGTGATCCACACAGTCAAAGGCTTTCCCAGGTTACATCCACATATTTCAACAAAGACTTTCTTGCTAGTTTATCCCTTCCGCCAACATCCTGTTTACTTGGGGACCCTCCAGGTGCATGAACTGGAAAAGAAAATGGCAACCCACTCCAGTATTCTTGCCTGGAGAATCATATGGACAGAGGAGCCTGGCGGGCTGCAGTCCATGAACTCGCAGAGTTAGACACAACTGAAGTGACTGAGCAGCAGCAAGTGCATGAAGTGTGCCACATCCACAAGTCCTTAGGCAAATTTACAACCAGGGCACAGGCAATGCGTGGAGTCTTATCTCTTTAGGATCCAGTCTGATCTCCCTCCTCCAACCCTAACTTTATCTGGAGTCCAAGCCTCATCTTTATTTAAAGAGTACAGGCCTCAACTTTTTCATATTTGCAAGTTTAGCTGTTAGTAATTTTTCCACTCAGAGCTAGTTACTTTGTCTTGAAAATGGACCACTTCAAGTTTCTATTTCTTATAATTCTATTTTTAATTTTTGAGAAAACCTCCAAAATGTTCTCTACAGTGGCTGCACCAATTTACATTCCCACCAACAGTGTAGGAGGGTTCACTTTTTCCTACACCCTCTCCATCATTTATTTGTAGACTTTTGGGTGATAGCCATTCTGACTGGTGTGAGGTGATACCTCATTGTAATTTTGCTTTGCATTTCTCTAATAATTAGTGATGTTGAGCATCTTTTCATGGGCCTGTTGGCCATATGTATCTCTTCTTTGGAAAAATGTCTATTTAGGTCTTCTACCCTTTTTTTTTAATTGTTTTTTTTTCTTATTTTGCTATTGAGCTATATGGGCTGTTTGTTTATTTTAGAAATTGATCCCTTTTGGTCACATGGTTTCCAAGTATTTTTTCTGTGTCCTTGCTAACAGTTATTATTTCTTGTCTTTTTTAATAATAGCTGAGAGGTAATATCTCACTGTGGCTTAGATTTTCATTTCCTTGATGATTAGTGATGTTGAGCACTTTTTCATATACCTAATGCCCAACTCGTGTCTTCTTTCCTCTTTTCTAATATATACATTTAAGGATATAAATTTCACCTAAGTGAGCTGTCTTCCCAAGTTTGGTCTGTTACATCTCCATTTCCATCTAGTTGAATGGACTTTAACATTTGCACCCAGATAGATATAAAAGTGAAAGTGTTAGTCACTCAATCGTGTCCAACTCTTTGTGACCCCATGGACTGTAGCTTGCCAGGCTCCTCTGTCCATGGAATTCTCCAGGCAAAAATACTGGAGTGGGTTGCCCTTTCCTTCTCCAGGGATCTTTCTGACCCAAGGATCGAACCTGGGTCTCCTGCATTGGCAGACAGTTCTTTACAATCTGAGCCACCAGGGAAGCCAACTTTAGATAGGGCAGTAATATCAAATCTTGTATTTATCACATAAATGTCTATTTTATTTGTCCCATTCTAAATAACCATCCAAAGAATTTTTTTAAAATTCATTTGTGGTAACTCCTGTTTTTAAAAGAAAAAAATTACCTCATTGAAATAATAGCTAGACATTTTTGTTTTTTTCCAAGTTTTTTGTTGATATTCTCAGTTGCTCTTATTAGCATCTGTAATGCCCATTGGGGGCTTCCCTGGTGGCTCAGAGGTTAAAGCGTCTGCCTCCAATGCGGGAGACCTGGGTTCGATCCCTGGGTCGGGAAGATCCCCTGGAGAAGGAAACGGTAACCCACTCCAGTATTCTTGCCTGGAGAATCCCGTGGACAGAGAAGCCTTGTAGGCTACAGTCCACGGGGTCGCAAAGAGTCGGACACGACTGAGCGACTGAACCGAACCGAACCGAACCGAATGCCCATTGAGAAGGCCTCAATGAAGGTTCCTAAACCAGTTTTTCTCATTCAAAAAGTTAAGAACTTAACTTTTGTTTTATAGGTACCAACAAAACAGTTGTTTACAATGAAATTGCTCTAGATTTAATAATTTGCTAGTTTCTCTAATTTTTAAAGGATTCATCGTTTGGCCACCAATTAAGAATGCAAAAAGACCTCTTATAGGCCTAATGTAAACAAAAGTGAACTGAAGTTACTTCAGTCGTGTCCGACTCTTTGCAACACCATGGACTGTAGCCTTCCAGGCTTCTCTGTCCATGTGATTTTCCAGACAAGAATAATGGAGTGGGTTGCCATTTCCTTCTCCAGGGAATCTTCCCAGGGATCAAACCCGGTTCTCCCGTATTGCAGGTTCTTTACCCTCTGAGCCACCAGGGTATTCCTATGATATAAACAAACACACATACAATAGAATAACCTAGGAAGATCAGATAGGACATTTATATCTCGAAGACACAGAGAAAGCTGAGCTTCTCCCTAGAAGACTTTGCTTAAGGTTTTACCAAGCCAGCTTTTAATTTTTAACTGCATATGCATTAAAGAGCCCCTCAACATTTAGGGCGAGATGTAATTTCTCCAGTTAACTAGGTACTTGCAAGTATGAGCTCCGTTCCTTATGTCTTTCTACAACGGAGCCACCCCAGTGTTTTTCAACCGAGCCTGGGATATTTTTCTGTAAACTTCCCCCACCCATGCCTTTCCACAGGTAGGTATTTTCTTGGCATGTTTCAATAGACCCCTGGGTGTCCTTAACCAACTCCCTCATCCTCCCAGTGTTTTTCAACTGTGTGGGAATTCTCTCTGTATCTTCCAACTGAGCCCCAACCAGTGTCCCTAGGCAGGGGGAAGTCAGGCTAAATACAAGTTTTCAGCAAAGGGAGCAGGCAGGTGGAATATCAAAGATCATATATCAAGTTAATGAATTTAGCATTCTGTGTATGTGGTGGTTTAGTCTCTAAGCCATATCTGACTCTTGAGACCACGTGGACTGTAGCCTGCCTGGCTCCTCTGTCCCTGGGACTTCCTAGGCAAGAGTACTGGAGTGAGTTGCCATTTCCTTCTCCAGGGGATGCAAGCCTCTGGGTTCACTGAATTCATTCCTTTCATATGCACCTCAGCTATCTGGGGGCTAATCCAATTCCCTTGTTGACCTTGCATTCCCCCAGCTCCTCATCAATCACTGTGGGGGAGTGGCAGCAGTTTGGGGAGCTCTCCTTCACATTTGGAGGCCAGAAATCACTGATGGCTGTGACATTTCTTATTAATATGGCAGGAGATACTTTCATTTCACACATTTCATAAATTGCCTTTTTTTTTGGTTGTTTATGGTTTTCTTTGCTGTGCAAAAGCTTTTAAGCTTAATTTCTTCGCATTTGTTTCAGTTCAGTTCAGTCGCTCAGTCGTGTCCAACTCTTTGCAACCCCATCAACCACAGCATGCCAGGCCTCCCTGTCCATCACCAACTCCCGGAGTCCACCCAAACCCATATGCATTGAGTCGGTGATGCCATCCAACCATCTCATCCTCTGTCGTCCCTTTCTCCTCCTGACCTCAATCTTTCCCAGCATCAGGGTCTTTTCAAATGAGTCAGTTCTTCACATCAGGTGGAGTTTCAGCTTCAAAATCAGTCCGACCAATTAACACCCAGGACTGATCTCCTTTAGGATGGACTGGTTGGATCTCCTTGCAGTCCAAGGGACTCTCAAGAGTCTTCTCCAACACCACAGTTCAAAAGTATCAATTCTTCTGCACTCAGCCTTCTTTATAGTCCAACTCTCACATCAGTGCATGACCACTGGAAAACCATAGCCTTGACTAGATGGACCTTTGTTGGCAAAGTAACATCTCTGCTTTTTAAAAAGAAATAAAGGAAAACAATAGGATGGGAAAGACTAGAGATCTCTTCAAGAAAATTAGAGAGACCAAGGGAACATTTCATGCAAAGATGGGCTCGATAAAGGACAGAAATGGTATGGACCTAACAGAAGCAGAAGATATTAAGAAGAGGTGGCAAGAATACACAGAAGTAGTGTACGGAAAAGATCTTCACGACCCAGATAATCACGATGGTGTGATCACTCACCTAGAGCCAGACATCCTGGAGTGTGAAGTCAGGTGGAACTTAGAAAGCATCACTACGAACAAAGCTAGTGAAGGTGATGGAATTCCAGTTGAGCTATTTCAAATCCTGAAAGATGATGCTGTGGAAGTGCCGCACTCAACATGCCAGCAAATTTGGAAAACTCAGCAGTGGCCACAGGACTGGAAAAGGTCAGTTTTCGTTCCAATCCCAAAGAAAGGCAATGCCAAAGACTGCTCAAACTACCACACAGTTACACTCATCTCACACGCTAGTAAAGTCATGCTCAAAATTCTCCAAGCCAGGCTTCAGCAAATACATGAACCGTGAACTTCCAGATGTTCAAGATGGTTTTAGGAAAGGCAGAAGAACCAGAGATCAAATTGCCAACATCCACTGGATCATTGAAAAAGCAAGAGAGTTCCAGAAAGACATCTATTTGCTTTATTGACTATGCCAAAGCCTTTGACTGTGTGGATCACAGTAAACTTTGGAAAATTCTTCAGAAATGGGAATACAAGACCACCTGACCTGCCTCTTGAGAAATCTGTATGCAGGTCAGGAAGCATCAGTTAGAACTTGACATGTAACAACAGACTGGTTCCACATAGGAAAAGGAATACGTCAAGGCTGTATATTGTCACCCTACTTATTTAACTTATATGCAGTGTACATCATGAGAAACGCTGGGCTGGATGAAGCACAAGCTGGAATCAAAATTGCCAGGAGAAATATCGATAACCTCAGATATGCAGATGACACCACCCTTATGGCAGAAAGTGAAGAAGAACTAAAGAGCCTCCTAGTGAAAGTGAAAGAGGAGAGTGAAAAAGTTGACTTAAAGCTCAACATTCAGAAAACAAAGATCATGGCATCTGGTCCCATCACTTCATGGCAAATAGATGGGGAAACTGGAAACAGTGGTTGACTTTATTGTTGGGGTGCTCCAAAATCACTGCAGATGGTGATTGCAGCCATTAAATTAAAAGACGCTTACTCCTTGGAAAGAAAGTTAATAACCAAGCCACTCCAGTACTCTTGCCTAGAAAATCCCATGGACGGAGGAGCCTGGTAGGCTGCAGTCAGTCCATGGGGTCGCTAGGAGTCGGACATGACTAAGCGACTTCACTTTCACTTTTCACTTTCACACATTGGAGAAGGAAATGGCAACCCACTCCAGTGTTCTTGCCTAGAGAATCCCAGGGATGGGGGAGCCTGGTAGGAGGCCGTCTATGGGGTTACACAGAATCGGACATGACTGAAGTGACTTAGCAGCAGCAGCAGCAGACAGCTTATTAAAAAGCAGAGACATTACTTTGCCAACAAAAGTCCATCTAGTCAAGGCTATGGTTTTTCCAGTGGTCATGTATGCATGTGAGAGTTGGACTATAAAGAAAGCTGAGCACTGAAGAATTGATGCTTTTGAATTGTGTTGTTGGAGAAGACTCTTGAGAGTCCCTTGGACTGCAAGGAGATCCAACCAGTTCATTTTAAAGGAGATCAGTCCTGGGAGTTCATTGGAAGGACTGATGCTCAAGCTGAAACTCCAATAGTTTGGCCACCTCATGTGATGAGTTGACTCACTGGAAAAGACTCTGATGCTGGGAGGGATTGGGGGCAGGAGGAGAAGGGGATGACAGAGAATGAGATGGCTGGATAGCATCACCGACTCGATGGACGTGAGTTTGAGTGAACTCCGGGAGTTGGTGATGGACAGGGAGGCCTGGCGTGCTGTGATTCATAGGGTCGCAAAGAGTGGGACACGACTGAGCGACTGAAGTGAAATGAACTGAGTGACTAACACTTTCTCTTACTTGAATCATACTCCAGGATGTCTGGAGTATGATGAGTGATCACACCATTGTGGTTATCTGGGTCATTAAGACCTTCTTTGTACAAGTTATTCTGTGTATTCTTGCCGTCTCAGTATCTTCTGGTTAGGTCCCTACCGTTTCTGTCCTTTATTGTGCCCATCATTGCATGTAATACATATTCCTTGACATCTCTAATTTTCTTGAACAGTTCTCTAGTCTTTCACATTCTATTGTTTTCCTCTATTTCTTTGTATTGTTCACTTAAGAAGGCTTTCTTATCTCTCCGTGCTATTCTTTGGAACTCTGCATTCAGATGTGTACGTCTTTCATTTTCTCCTTTGCACTTCACTTCTCTTCTTTTCTCAGCTATTTGTAAGGCCTCCTTAGACAAACATTTTGCCATCTTATATTTCTTGGTCATATCATTTGCAAACATTTTCTCCCATTGAGTAGGTTGTCTTTTTGTTTTGTCAAATGATTCCTTGTCTCTGCAAAAGCTTTTAAATTAAACTAAGTCCCATTTTAAAATTTTTTTCTTTTGTTTCTTTTCCCTTAGGAGACATCCAAAAAATATATTGCTATAATTGATGTCAAAGAGTGTTCTGCCTGTATTTTTTTCTAGGAGTTTTATGGTTTCTGGTCTTATATCTTAGTCTTTAATCCATTTTGAGCTTTTCTTTTTTATATGTTATGAGAAAATGTTGTTATTTTATTCTTTTACATGTATCTAGCCAGATTTCCTGGTGTCTCAGTGGTAAAGAATCCACTTGCAATGCAGGAAACATTGGTGACATAGGTTTGATCCTTGGGTTGGGAAGATCCACTAGAGAAGGAAATTGCAACGCACTCCAGTATTCTTGCCTGGGAAATCCCATGGACAGAGGAGCCTGGCAGGCTACAGTCTATGGGGTTGTAAAGAGTCAGACATTACTATGCATGCACACTCTGCATCCAGATTTCCCAGTGCTGCTTACTGTATAGACTATCTTTTCTCCATTGTACAGTCTTGCCTCCTTTGTCATAGATTAATTGATGATAACTACATGGGTTTGGGCTTCCCAGGTGGCGCCAGTAGTAAAGAACCTGTAAAGGAGACATAAGAAATGCGGTTTTGATCCCTGGATGGGGAAGATTCCCTCACGGAGAGCAGGGCAACCCACTCCAGTATTTTTGCCTGAAGAATCACCATTGACAGAAGATCCTGGCAGGCTACAGTCCATAGAATCACATAGAGTTGAGCACTACTGGAGTGACATATCATGCCTGCTCACACATGGGTTTATTTATGGATCCTCTATTCTGTTCTATTGATCTGTGTGTCTTCTTGTGTCAGTACCATGGTGTTTTGATTAACTTTTTAGTATAGTCGGAAGTCAGGGAGTGTGATACCTCTAGCTTTGTTCTTTTACCTCAAGATTATTTTGGCAATTTGGGATATTTTGGGTTTTGTATAAATTTTAGGATTATTTCTTATCAGTTCAGTTCAGTTCAGTCTCTCAGTCGTGTCCAACTCCTTGCGACCCCATGAATCACAGCACGCCAGGCCTCCCTGTCCACCACCAACTCCCGGAGTTCACTCAAACTCATGTCCATAGAGTCGGTGATGCCATCCAGCCATCTCATTCTCTGTCGTCCCCTTCTCCTCCCGCCCCCAATCCCACCCAACATCAGACTCTTTTCCAGTGAGTCAACTCTTCACATGAGGTGGCCAAAGTATTGGAATTTCAGCTTTAGCATCCCATCCTTAGGCAACCACTAATTTATTTTCTGCCACTACAGATGTGCCTGTTCTGGATATTTCATACAAATGTTATCATAAAATATTTGGCCTTTTATAACTGACTTCTTTAATTTAGCATTTTTCTTTGTTATCATATAACAACACTTAGTTCCTTTTTATGGCCAAATGATATTCCGTTGTATGAACATACCACATATTATTTACCCATTTGTCAGTTGATGGACATATGATTTGTGTATGGTTTTTGGTTATTATGAATAATGCTGCTGTGAACATTTATGTACCCATTTTTGTGTGGACAATCAGTTTCAGTTCTCTTGGGTATATACCAAGGAGTAGGTTTTCTGGATCATATAGTAACTTCTTATTGAACATTTTGAAGAATAGCAAAAACATTTTCCAAAGCAGGCACAGCATTTTACATTCCCACCAGCAGTATATGAGGATTCCAGTTTCTCCACATCCTGTTATTGTCCTTTTTTTATTTTTAAAGTCGCATGGCACAGCATTGCAGCATGCCAGATCCTAATTCCCCAACTGGGGATTGAACTGATGCCCCCTCCAGTGGAAGCCTGAAGTCTTAACCACTGGACCACAAGGGAAGTCCCTTGTTGTCCTTTTTGATTAAAGCCACCCTGCTAGATATGAAATAGTATTCATCATGGTATTGATTAGCCTTTCCACCTGATTCAAAGCACCAGCTCATTGGAAAAGACCCTGATGTTGGGAAAGATTGAAGGCAAAAGGAAAAGTGGGCAACAGAGGGTGAGATAGTGAGATAGTTAGATAGCATCACTGACTCAATGGACATGAATTTGAGCAGACTCCAGGAGATAGTGAAGGCCAGGAAAGCCTGGCATGCTGCTGTCCATGGGGTCGCAAAGAGTCAGAAAACTTAGTGACTGAACAACAGCAAGTGCTACTGATTTTCAGCATCTTTCTTGTGATTGTTAGCTCTCTATATATCTCTTGTGAAGACATCGCTGTTCAAATCCTTTGTCTATTTTTTAATGGTTGTGCTAGGTCTTCATTGCTGCACTCAGGCTTTCTCTAGTTGCAGCAAGCATGGACTACTTTCTAGTTGAGATGCGTGGACTTCTCTTTCCTGTGGCTTCTCTTGTGAAGCATGGGCTCTGGACACACAGGTTCAGTAGTTGTGGTAAACAGGCTTAGTTGCCCCAAGGCATGTGGAATCTTCTCAGAGCAGGGATCAAACCTGTGTCCCCTGCATTGGCAGGTGGATTCTTAACTACTGGACCACCCAGGAAGTCATTTGTCTGTTTTTACTTTCTTCTTTTTTTGTCTTTGTCTTTTTTTCTTTTTTTTTTTTTTGTCTGCTTTTAAATTATTTGTCTTCTTTATGTTATGAGTTGCAAGAGTTCTTCATAAATTCTGGATGCAGGTCTTTATCAGATAAATTTCTTGCAAATACTTTCTCCCATTCTGAGTGAGAATTTCATTGATGGTATCATTTATCCCCCCAAATTTTAAATTGTTATGAACATCTGTTTTTTTCTTTGATTGCTTGTGCTTTTGGTGTCATATTTAAGAAACCATTACTTAATCCAACATCATGACATTTTAATCCTATGTTTCCTTCTAAATGTTTTATGATTTTAGCCCTTCCATTCATGTCTTTGATACATTTTTAGTTATTTTTTAAAGTATGGTATGAAATAGGGGTCCAACTTCATTCTTTTGCATGTAGATATCCAGTGGTCCTTACATCATTTGTTGAAAAAATTATTTTCCCATTAGCTCCTTTGCCAGAAATTAATTGACCATAAATGTAGGGGTATAACCTTAGACTCAATCCTATTCCATTGCTTTGTCTGTCCTTATGTCAGTATCATGATGTCTTGATAGCTGTAGCTTTTTGGTAAATTTGAAATGTGGATGCGTAAATAAAATAAGTTTGTTCTTTTGCAAGATAGTTTTGACTCTTCAGGTTTCATTGCATTTCCATATGAATTTTAAGATCAGTTGTCAAATGCTGTGGAAAAAGGCAGCTGGAATTTTGCCAGACATTGTTTATATCTATGATCACTTCAAGAAGTAAAATGTGAAATGAGATGTATTTCCATTCAGTTAGGGCTTCTTTCATTTTTCTCAATGATATTTCTTATATTTTTGTGAAAAATGTCATGGGAATTATGGTAGGGATAGCATAAATCTGTAGTTGCTTTGGGTAATATTTTAACAATATTAATACTTCCAATCCATGAAAATGGGATGTCTTTCCATTTTTTGTATCATCTTCAACTTTCTTCATCAGTGTTTCATAATTTTCATTACATATACGTCTTTCGTGTCCTTATATTCATAGTATTTTATTCTTTGATGTAATTTTAAATGAGATTGTTTCCTTTCTTTCTCTTTCTGATAGTTCATTATTAGTGTATAGAAAAGCAACAAGTTTCTGTATATTAATTTTGTATCCTATAACTTTACTGATAGAACTAATAATATATTGGTGGAGACTTTAAGATATTCTGTGACCTGATGCAGAGTGCTGACTCATTGGAAAAGACCATGATGCCAGGAAAGATTGAAGGCAGGAGGGGAAGGGGATGACAGAGGATGAGATGGTTGGATGGCATCACCGACTCAATGGACATGAGTTTGAGCAAACTCCAGGAGATAGTGAAGGACAGGAAAACCTGGCATGCTGCAGTCCATGGGGTCTCAAAGAGTCAGACACAACTTATTGACTGAACAATAACAATATATAGTATCATGCCATAGTGACAGATTTACTTTTTCCCTGGCAATTAGGGACAGTTTTACTTCTTCACTGCAAATAATGACAGTTTTACTTCTTTCCTTCCAAGTTGGATGGATTTTATTCTTTGCTTTTCTGATTGCTGTGACTAGGATTTCCAATACTATGTTAAATAGAAGTGGCAATGGTGGACATTCTTTTCTTATTCTTGATTTTAGAGAAAAGGCTTTCATCTTTTTCTCTGTTGAGTATTATATTAGCTATAGGTTTGTCATAAATGACCTTTGTTATGTTGAGATATTTCCCTTTATACTAACTTTGATGAGCATTTTTTCATGAATGGATGTTGAATTTTGTCAAATGCTTTTTCTGAGCCCATTGAGATGATTGTGTGATTTTTACCCTTTCTTTAAAAAATTTTGAAACAATTTTATGCTGTATAGTTGATTTGCAATGCTATTTTAGTTTCAGGTATACAGCAAAGTAAATCAGTTATACATATACATATATCCACTCTTTTTTAAGATTCTTTTCACATATAGACCATTACAGAGTATTGAGTTCCCTGTGCTATACAATAGGTTTTTATTATTTATTTTATATATAGTAGTATATGTCAGTCCCAATTTCTCATTTATCCCTTGCCTCAATCCATGGTAACCATACATTTGTTTTCTATATCTGTGATTCTACATCTGTTTTGTAAATAAGTTCATTTTGTACCTTTTTTATAGCTACCACATGTAAGCAATATCATATGATATTTGTCTTTCTGTGTCTGGCTTACTTCACTCATTATGACAATCTCTGGGTCCATCCATGTTGCTACAAATGGCATTATTTTGTTTGTTTTTATGGCTGAATAATATTCCACTGCATGTATGTACTACATATTTACCCATTCCTCTGTTTTGGTTAATATTGTGTATCACACTGATTGTGAAGACTGAGCCATCCTTGCATCCCTGAAATAAGTCCCACTTGATCATGGTGTATGATCCTTTTTATATGTTGTTGAATTCAGTTTGCTATTATTTTGTTGTGGATTTTTGCATCTATATTCATCAGAGATATATTGGCCTATAATTTTTTGTAGTGTCTTTGTCTGGTTTTGGAATTAGGGTAATGGTGGCTTTGTAGAATGAAGTTTGGAATGTTCCCTCCTCTTCAGTTTTTTGGGATAATTTGAGAAGGATAGGTATTAGCTCTTTTTTAAATATATGATTTGTAGAATTCTTCTGTGAAGTGATTTGGTCCTGGATTTTGATTACTAACTCAATTTCACCACTAGTGGTCAGTCTTTTCAGATTGTTTATTTCTTCCTGATTTAGCCTTGGAAGGTTGTATGTTTCTAGAAATTTGACCATTTCTTTTAAGTTGTCCAGTTTGTTGAGATAAAGAATTCTTTTATGATATTTATACCTCTGTGGTATTCAGTGTTACTTCTGCTCTTTCTTATCTTTTTAATTTGGATTCTTGCTCTGTTTTTTTTCTTGATCAGCCTGGCTAAAAGCATATCAATTGTATTTATCTTTTAAAAATATCAACTCTTGGTTTCATTGATTTTTTTTCTATTGTGTTTTTTCGTCTCTTATTTATTTCTTCTTTGATCATTATTATTTCGTTCCTCCTGCTGATTTTTGGATTTGCTTTTTCTTAGTTTTCTGATTCCTCTAGATGGTAGTCTAGGTTCTTGGAGATTTTTCTTGTTTTTTGAGGCGACAAGTTGACTCACTGGAAAAGACTGATGCTGGGAAAGGTTGGGGGCTGGAGGAGAAGGGGACGACCGAGAATGAGATGGTTGGATGGCATCACCGACTCTGTGGACATGAGTTTGAGTGAACTCCAGAAGTTGGTGATAGACGGGGAAGCCTGGCGTGCTGTGATTCATGGGGTCGCGGAGAGTCTGACACGACTGAGCGACTGAACTGAACTGAACTGAACTGAACTGTACAGCTTTAAACTTCACTCTTAGAACTGCTTTTGCTATATCCCATAGATTTTGAAAAGCTGTGTTTTCCATTTCCATTCCCGTTGGATACAGCAGCCCTCCCCCTAGTATCGAGCTGCATTATGAAGCAAGCGAGGTTGGACAAAGAACCTGGCTTAGGCTGGAGCATGCACCAGGGTGGTTATAGTAAATTGGCCAGAGTTCCATGCCATTTAAATCTGCTTTCTCCACTTTGTTTTGGGAATACGTGTGTGTGCACTCTTAATGAACAGAGTCTAGGTTTCTTATAGCCCTGTGTTAATCCCACTGGTTTTCTAACCACCTACGAATCTCATCTTCCTGGTCTTTGGCCCCAGGCCTGGAACACCCAATATGCTGCTTCACCCAGTCTTAATAACAGTTATAACTTACCTAATGACCTCTCAAGAGCTAATGAAATAACAATATAATATGGATCTTTATAAAGATCCTAGAACTTCCTTCCCTGAAATTCATCCATTTGACTATTCACATCAGTGAAAACTGGACTTGGAGTATTACGAAAATCCTGCTCAAAAGCATATATTAAACGATTACCATTTACTGTTAAGTACACATTTAAAAGGGGCAATAAAATACATGAAATACATGGACCTTCAGAAAAGTAGCTTCTATCACTCTTAAATGATTTCCCGCTTGTCATTTGAGTATCTGGACTTCACAGATCAGAAATAGTAATAATACTAGAATGAAAAAACCTAAAAATGAAAATAAAACTTTTCCTTAATTTTCTTCTTTTTAAAATCTATCTCTACACTCTACAGTGGCCTTAGTGAGAAAAACCATAACCAAATATGTGTATTTCTGAATGGCATATTTTCAACCATTTATTACCTTTGTATGTAGAAAAATTGCCTAACATTTCTGATTTTTGGTGTCCACTTATATAAAGTGTCAGGTAAAACAACTACTTTCCACTGATGGTGTATTAGATATCATTATCATATGTGGAAATACTTTTGTGAACTAGAAAGGGCTATATATGTGTTATAGCTATTTAGGAACATTCTGGTACATTACACAAATAAATCACAGTAAAAGCAATTTTTATAAAACTAAACAGTTTCTCTAACCCAATCCTGGTACACAACAGAGTATATGTAATATATTTTATTTTACCAATAAATTTATGCAAACCTGACCCATTCAGAAGCCAGACTAAATTATACTGACACTACACTAGAAACCTGAGATTCAAATGTACAAAACAGGGGCCGTGGGACTCATTGTCTAGTAGGAGAACAACCTGGAAGCAAATAACTCAAGGACTATGACAGAGTACATATAAGTGTATACTGGGTAAAGTGTGGTATATAGACACTTCCAAGTTCTTTCACCCTCTCAAACTCTTGTTCCATTGGTTACCACATCTTCCTATGTCTTCATCGCTCACTCTCTACTGGCTCCTCCCGATCAACAAATAAGCCATGCTACCATCTCTCTCTTAGTCACAGTTTAGTGAGTCAGACAAGTGTTTTAAGAAACTGCTGGATTCACAGTGGGATTTCATTTTAAAGTTAAATGGGAAGGGGTGGTAATGTAGTACTGGTAGGGTGATGTGTTTGGCTTTAGAGAACGTGGTGGGGTCATTTTCCAAGACAGGGAACCCAGGAAGAGGGAAATTATTAGGGAAGAGAGGATTTGCCAAAAAGTAAGTTAGATGTGGGTTTCCTGGGTAGCTCAGGTGGTAAAGAATCCACCTGCAATGCAGAAGACCCTGGGTCAATTCCTGGATGAGGAATATCCCCTGGAGAAGGGATAGGCTACCCACTCCAGTATTCTTGGGCTTCTCTGGTGGCTCAGGCAGTAAAGAATCAGCCTGCAATGTGGGAGACCTGGGTTCAATCACTGGGTTGGGAAGATCCCCTGGAGGAGGGCATGGCAACCCATTCCAGTATTCTTTCCTGGAGAATCCCATGGACAGAGGATCCTGGTAGGCTACAATCCATGGAATTGCAAAGAGTCAGACACAAATGAGCAGCTAAGCACAGCAATAGGTTCTAATGTAGATGAATAAACCATAATAATGTTTAATGTTTTGTACTTGGCAAGAAGTGGAACAAGCAACTGTGGAAGAAGATAGTCTTTCTTAGGCCAAATTCAGCTTACATCTTGGTTTTGGTGTACATTAGCTTTATGACCTTAGGCAATTGACTCTTATGTGTTGAAGGTTTGATTCCCAATAACCCAACATTATTGGTAAAATTAAAAACAATAGTATAAGATGTAATATGGCATAGTGGTCGAGACTCTGAAATTGAATTGCATAGTTTTGAGGCTCAGTACTATCCCTTACTTGCTATAGGAAAGTGAGTAAATTTTAATCTAAGTATTCTTATCTGTAAAATGGCATATTAAATATAGGCATACCTTGTTTTATTGCACTTCACTTAGCAGATATTGTGTTCTTTACAAATTGAAGGTTTGTGGCAATCCTGTGTCAAGGAGGTCTATTGGTGCATTTGCTCACTTCCTTACTCAGTGTCATACTTTGGTAATTTTCCACTAGATATTTTAAACCCTCCACCAGGAAAAAGAGTAAGACAGAAGGCTCAGATGATTGTTAACATTTTTTTAGCTTCTTATCTTTGTATAAATTACTTTTAAAAAACTTTTAAATTACTGTATGTGCATTGGTTTTTCTAAACAATACTATTGCACACTTCATGCAGTGTAAACATAAATTTTATATGCCCAGGGAAACCAAAATATTATTCTGACTCACTTTGTTGCAGTATTTGCTTTATTGTGTGGGTCTGGAACTCAAATCTGCAATATCTTTGAAGTATGCCTGTAATAGTGACAACTTCACAGGGTAGTTATGAAAATTCAAATGATTACTATGTTAAATAGTATGCAACAATGACTGGGATATAGAAACTGCTATATGCTTTCTAAATATATTTAAAATAAATAATTAGAGGGCTATTGAAAATCTCATAGGATATGAAAATAACAAATAGTAGTTGCTATTATGCCATTATGGGGCTTCCCAGGTCGTGCGAGTGGTAAAGAATCCACCTGCCAATGCAGGAGACATGAGAGACATAGATTTGATCCCTGGGTCAGGAAAAATCCCTGGAATGGGGAATGGCAACCCACTCCAGTATTCTTGCTTGGAGACTCTCCATGGACAGAAGAGCCTGGTGGGCTATGGTCTATAGGATCCCAAAGAGTTGGATACAAACGAAGTGACTTGGTACACATGCATATTATGCCATTATATTCTCTTCTAAAATCCTTTTTTTTTTAATAAAAAAAAAGTCATGGTATATCTTCATAGTTTAGAATTATCTTTAACTTTAAAATAGATTTTGACTGTGAATGCTGTGGTCCCTTGAAGTCATCACTTGACTCACCCACTAACCTGTGACTGCGACAGAGACATTAGCATAGCTCACTCAGAACAGCTGATCAGTGGGTATTTGATCTGCTGAAGATGTGACTTCCTTGGTGAGAGTCATAAGACCTAAGATCACCAAGTGTGCTTTTCTTCTTTCCTTCAGAACTTTCTCCTATATCCCCTCTGTTATTTCACCAGGCACACAAATGTCCTATCCTTTTGTTGTTCAGCCACTCAGTCATGACCAATTCTTTGTGACCCCATGGATTGCAGCATGCCAGGCTTCCCTGTCCTTCGCTATCTTCCAGAGTTTGCACAAACTCATGTCTATTGAGTCAGTGATGCCATCCAACCATCTCATCCTCTGTCACCCTCTTCTCTCCCTGCCCTCAGTCTTTCCCAGCATCAGGGTCTTTTCCGATGAGTCAGCTCTTTGCATCAGGTGACCAAAGTATTTGAGCTTCAGCTTCAGCATCAGTCCTTCCAATGAATATTCAGGGTTTATTTCCTTTAGGATTGACTGGTTTGACCTCCTGTCTGTCCAAAGGGCTCTCAAGAGTCTTCTGCAGCACCACAGTTCAAAAGCATCAGTTCTTTGGTGCTCAGCTTTCTCTATGTTCCAACTCTCACATCTGTATGTGACAACTAGAAAAACCATAGCTTTGACTATACGGACCTTTGTCAGCAAGGTGATGTCTCTGCTTTTTAATCCTCCGTCTAGTTTTGTCATAGCTTTCCTTCCAAGGAGCAAGTGTCATTTAATTTCATTGCTGCAGTCACTGTCCACAGTGACTTTGGAGCCGAGACTATAAAATCTGTCACTGTTTCAAATTTTCCCCCTTCTATTTGCCATGAAGAGATGGAACTGGATGCCATGATCTTAGTTTTTTGAATGTTGAGTTTCAAGTCAGCTTTTTCACTCTCCTCTTTCACTTTCATCAAGAGCCTCTTTAGTTCCTCTTCACTTTCTGCCATAAGGGTGGTATCATTGCATATCTGAGGTTATTGATATTTCTCCCAACAATCTTGATTCCAGCTTGTGATTCATCCATACAGGCATTTTGCATGATGTACTCTGCATATAAGTTAAATTAGCAGGGTGACAATATACAGCCTTGATGTGCTCCTTTTTCAATTTTGAACCCGTGCATTGTTCCATGTCCAGTTCTAACTGTTGCTTCTTGACCTGCACACAGTTTTCTCAGGGGGCAGGTAAGGTGGTCTGGTATCCCAATTCTTTAAGAATTTCCACAGTTTATTGTGATCCACACAGTCAAAGTCATTAGCATAGTCAATGAAGCAGAAGTAAATGTTTTTCTGGAATTTTCTTGTTTTTTCTATGATGCAATGGATATTGGCAATTTTATCTCTGGTTCCTCTACCTTTTCTAAATCCAGCTTGTATATCTGGAATTATCCTCTGGCAAAGTGCTATTAAGAGATGTCATGAGACAGACTTTCAGTACGTGGGCTTTGAGTTTTCTTAAGTAGATTAAAGTGCAATATCCAAAGAATGGATAAAATATATCCAAATAGAGGGACGGTTTTATTTTATTTATTTTTTATTGATGTGTAGTCTGTTTCTTCTAACAGAAATAGAAGAGATTAAGAAGAGATGGCAAGAATACACAGAAGAATTATACAAAAAGTCTCAATGACCTGGAATAACTATGTTGTCAGTCACTTATAGCCAGACATCCTGGAGTGTGAAGTCAAGTGGGTGTTAGGAAGCATTGCTATGAACAAAGTTAGTGGAAGTGATGGAATTCCAGTGGAGTTATTTCAGATCCTAAAATATGATGCTGTTAAAGTACTGCACTCAGTATGTCAGCAAATTTGGAGAACTCAGCAATGGCCACAGGACTGGAAAAGATCAGTTTTCATTCTAATCCCAAAGAAAGGCAATGTCAAAGAATGTTCAAACTACCATAAAATTGTGCTCACTTCACATGCTAGCAAGGTAATGGTCAAAATCCTTCAAGTTAGGCTTCAACAGTTCATGAACTGAGAAATTCCAGATGCACAAGCTGTATTTAGAAAAGGCAGAGGGATCAGAGATCAAATTGCCAACATTCCTTGGATCATAGAGAACACAAGGAAATTCCAGAGAAAACCTACTTCTGCTTCATTGACTACACTAAATAAAGCTTTTGATTGTGTGGATCAAAACAAAGTGTAGACAATTCTTAAAGTGATGGGAATACCAGACCACCTTACCTGCCTCCTGATAAACTTGTGTGCAGGTCAAGAAGCAACAGTTGGAACTGGACATGTAACAATGCAGTGGTTCAAAATTGGGAAAGGAGTACATAAAGGTTGTACAGTACATCCTGTAGCTTACCTATTTTGCACATAATAATTTGTACCTCTTACTCCCCTATATTGCTCCTCTTCCCTTCTATCTCCCCACTGGTTAACTGTTCTCTATATTTGTGAATCTGTTTCTTTTTTATTGTATTCACAAGTTTGTCTTATTTTCTTAGATTCCAGAAGTATTGTTTTTAGAGTGGAAATAGTGAAAATTTGTTTAGTCTGTCATTTAATTGTAAAGAAACAGGGTCAAATTAAATAGAGTTTCTATGGGTGTATAGCCACTTGTCACCACACAGGTGTTTTCCAACCTCACCTCTCACTGCTGCCTGGAAATCTTGCTGTTTTCTTAGTTCTCTTTTTTATTCTCCACAGAGCTTCATCCATTCTGCTCTTTCTACTAACCTTTTAAAGATTCTGTCCTCACACACATTAGATGATTTCCTTCTTACATCCACAAGGGAAATGAATCTCTCAAGTGTAATGTACCTCATTACAACACAAAGTACAACCTTACTTATATGTAACCCAACCTTTCCTCCTTCCCTCTAGGTACAGTAGATGAAGTAGCCTCCCCCCTCCCCATCATCTAAGATAATTCGTTCATTGTGCTTCACACACAAGTCCTTCTATCCTCTTGTTCAATTGGTTACCACATCTTACTATGTTTTCAGGCTTTTCCTCTCTACTGGTGTTTTCAAGGAAAAGCCAATTTTGACTTCATGTTGGAACCATTTCTTTGACTTGCTTTTCATTGCTTTTGTTATTGTAATCATATAATGGCCTGCCTCAGAGAATGTTGCCCCTCTGTCTGACTGCTAAACTAAAGTGCTTCTGTTCAGGACCCTGTCCACCTGTGGATGGCAGGAAAGAAGAAAGTAACATATCCCCTCCCTGAAGTTTGCCATTATAGGAGATATTTACAAGATTAATAGCCTTTTTATTTTGATTCCTCACCTCCCCCGTCTCTGTTCTATAAAACAAACCGGTATCCAGACCCTAATAAGATGGTTATTTTGAGACATTAGTCTGTCATCTTCTTGGCTTTATGAATAAAGTCATACTCCTTGCCTCAACACCTTGTTTCTCAGATTCTTTGACCTGTCGTCCAGCGAGCAGAGCAAGTTTGACTTGATAAACTGGCTTCTCCTCATCAACAAGTAAAGGTGCTCAAGTCTCTGCCACCTTGAAAACATAAAAGCTCTTCTTTGATGTGACATCACCTTTGAGCTACTATCCCTTTCATTCCTCTCCTCTCTTCATAATTAAGCTGCTTGAATGAATCATTTAGACTAACTGAATCTAATTCCTTATCTCCAACTCATTACCTAGCCCCCTGTCTTTCCAACCTGCCACTTTATTGAAGCAGTACTTATTAATCATCTTATGCCTACAGTCAGTCAGTTCAGTCACTCAGTCGTGTCCGACTATTTGCGACCCCATGAATCACTGCACACCAGGCCTCCCTGTCCATTACCAACTCCCAGAGTTAACTCAAACTCATGTCCATTGAGTTGGTGATGCCATCCATCCCTCTCATTCTCTGTCGTCCCCTGCTCCTCCTGCCCCCATTCCCTCCCAGCGTCAGAGTCTTTTCCAGTGAGTCAACTCTTTGCATGAGGTGACCAAACTATTGGAGTTTCAGCTTCAGCAACAGTCCTTCCAATGAACACCCAGGACTGATCTCCTTTAGGATGGACTGGATGGATCTCCTTGCAGTCCAGGGGACTCTCAAGAGTCTTTTCCAACACCACAGTTCAAAGGCATCAGTTCTTCGGCAATCAGCTTTCTTCACAGGCCAACTCTCACATGCATACATGACCACTGGAAAAACCATAGCCTTGACTAGACGGACCTTGGTTGGCAAAGTAATGTCTCTGCTTTTTAATATGCTATCTAGGTTGGTCATAACTTCCTTCCAAGGAGTAAACGTCTTTTAATTTCATGGCTGCAATCAGCATCCGCAGTATTTTTGGAGCCCGAAAAAATAAAGTCTGACACTGTTTCTACTGTTTCCCCATCTATTTCCCATGAAGGGATGGGACCAGATGCCATGGTCTTAGTTTTCTGAATGTTGAGCTTTAAGCCAACTTTTTCACTCTTCTCTTTCACTTTCATCAAGAGGCTTTTGAGTTCCTCTTCACTTTCTGCCATAAGGGTGGTGTCATCTGCATATCTGAGGTTATTGATATTTCTCCCAGCAATCTTAATTTCAGCTTGTGCTTCATCTAGCCCAGCGTTCCTCATGATGTACTCTGCATATAAGTTAAATAAGCAAGGTGACAATATACAGCCTTGACGTACTCCTTTTCCTATTTGGAACCAGTCTGTTGTTCCATGTCCAGTTCTAACTGTTGCTTCCTGACCTGCATATAGGTTTCTCAAAAGGCAGGTCAGGTGGTCTGGTATTCCCATCTCTTTCAGAATTTTCCACAGTTGATTGTGATCCACACAGTCAAAGGCTTTGGCATAGTCAATAAGGCAGAAATAGATGTTTTTCTGGAATTCTCTTGCTTTTTCCATGATCCAGCAAATGTTAGCAATTTGATCTCTGATTCCTCTGCCTTTTCTAAAACCAGTTTGAACATCTGGAAGTTCACGGTTCACGTATTGCTGAAGCCTGGCTTGGAGAATTTTGAGCATGACTTTACTAGCGTGTGAGATGAGTGCAATTGTGTGGTAGTTTGAGCATTCTTTGGCATTGCCTTTCTTTGGGATTGGAATGAAGACTGACCTTTCCATTCCTGTGGCCACTGCTGAGTTTTACAAATGTGCTGGCATATTGAGTGCAGCACTTTCACAGCATCATCTTTTAGGATTTCAAATAGCTCAACTGGAATTCCATCACCTCCACTAGCTTTGTTCGTAGTGATGCTTCATAAGGCCCACCTGACTTCACATTCCAAGATGTCCGGCTCTAGGTGAGTGTGAGTGATCTAGGTGAGTGATTCGTGCTTACCTGGGTTGTGATGATCTTTTTTGTATAGTTCTTCTGTGTATTCTTGCCACCCCTTCTTAATATCTCCTGCTTCTGTTAGGTCCATACTATTTCTGTCCTTTATCGAGCCCATCTTTGCATGAATTGTTCCCTTGGTATCTCTAATTTTCTTGAAGAGATCTCTAGTCTTTCCTATTCTGTTGTTTTCCTCTATTTCTTTGCACTGATCACTGAGGAAGGCTTTCTTATCTCTCCTTGCTATTCTTTGGACCTCTGCATTCAGATGCTTATATCTTTCCTTTTCTCCTTTGCTTTTTGCTTCTCTTCTTTTCATGGCTATTTGTAAGGCCTTCTCAGAGAGCCATTTTGCTTTTTTGCATTTCTTTTCCATGGGGATGGTCTTGATCCCTGTCTCCTGTATAATGTCACAAACCTCCATCAACAGGCACTCTATCAGATCTAGTCCCTTAAATCTATTTCTCACTTCCACTGTATAATCATCTTATGCCTTAAATTCACTCAATTCTGTGTCTCTACGTTCTCTCCATTTCCCTTTTATTTTGATAACTACTCCTTTTTTAAATTTTTATTTAATAAATGGTACAAAGCACAATGCCATAAACATTAACAGTTAAAATTTCACCAAATTAAAAAAAAATACTGTAGAATACACAGTTGCAAAAAAGCTACATTAAGTTATTTTACAACTGCCTCAAGCTGCAAAAAGAAAAAAAAACACAATGCCATACCTAAGTTATCCCTCTCTCAAAATAATGCCATTTATATTATAACTACTCCTTTTTTGGATGATCCCTCTGTATGCACTTCTCCCCCTGCCCAACCCAGAATTTTTTTTAAGTAATTTATTTTTTATTGGAGGCAAATTATTTTACAATATTATATTGGTTGGTTTTGCCATACATTGACATGAATTCGCCCCGGGTTTACATAAGTTCCCCCTCCTGAACCCCCCTCCCACCTCCCTCCTCCCTTTATCCTCCCTCTGGGTCATCCCCGCACGCCAGCCCCGAGCATCCTATAACATGCATCGACCCTGAACTAGTGATTTGTTTCACATATGACAACATACGTGTTTCAATGCCATTCTCCCAAATCATCCCACCCTCACCCTCTCCCACAGAGTCCCAAAGACTGCTCTATACATCTGTGTCTCTTGCTGTCTCATATACAGGGTTATCATTTCCATCTTTCTAAATTCCATATATATGCGTTAG
Source organism: Moschus berezovskii (assembly GCF_049115385.1). Taxonomy (NCBI): domain Eukaryota; kingdom Metazoa; phylum Chordata; class Mammalia; order Artiodactyla; family Moschidae; genus Moschus; species Moschus berezovskii. The sequence goes on along the minus strand of NC_142488.1, from coordinate 52,714,257 downwards.
TATACTGTATTGGTGTTTTTCTTTCTGGCTTACTTCACTCTGTATAATAGGCTCCAGTTTCATCCACCTCATTAGAACTGATTCAAATGTATTCTTTTTAATGGCTGAATAATACTCCATTGTGTATATGTACCAAAGCTTTCTTATCCATTCGTCTGCAGATGGACATCTAGGTTGCTTCCATGTCCTGGCTATTATAAACAGTGCTTCAATGAACATTGGAGTACATGTGTCTCTTTCAATTCTGGTTTCCTCGGTGTGTATGCCCAGGAGTGCGACTGCTGGATCATATGGCAGTTCTATTTCCAGTTTTTTGAGTCTACGGCCATACCACCCTGAACGCGCCTGATTTCGTCTAATCTCGGAAGCTAAGCAGGGTCGGGCCTGGTTAGTACTTGGATGGGAGACCGCCTGGGAATACCGGGTGCTGTAAAAAAGTAGTGGCATTGGTGGTTCAGTGGTAGAATTCTCGCCTCCCAACCCAGAGATTTTTAACAGTTTTATTACAGTGTAAATTACATACCATAATCTTCACCTATTTATTGTATAAGTCAAAAGTTGTTAGTGCATTTATAGAGTTGAGCAACCATCGTTATAATCCAATTTTAAAATATCTTCATCGTTTCAAAGAGAAACCTTGTACCCATTAGAGGTACCCATTCCCCTTTCCTTCAGCCATAGGTATCTATTAATCTGTGTATTGATTCTGTATGTTTACCCATACTAAGCATTATATAAATGAAGTTGTACAATATGTGATTTGTTTTATCTGACCTGTTGTTCATCCATTTCCCTAATAGCTAATAATGTTGCACACACTTACTGTCCCTTTGTGTATATCTTTGGAGAAGTCTAATCAAATCCTCTGTTCACCTTTTAATTGCAGTATTTGTTTTATTATTGCCTTATACATATTGTTTAATATTCTGGATACAATACAGATCACTGATCATTTCAAAGAGCCAACATTTAGTGTTGTTGATTTTCACTACTGTTTACCTAATGTCACTGTTGTTTTTCTATTGTTTACCTAACTTCATTCTATCCTTTTGTTTACTTTCTTTTTGCTTGTTTTGTGTTTACTTTGCTCATCTTTTCATAGGAATTTATACTTATGAATTACACTTTAAAGCACTGCTTTAGCTGCATTTCAAGCTTTGGTGTTTTGATTGTATCCATCTCAAAGTATTTTGTAATTTCCATCATGATTTCTTCTTTTACCCATTGGTTATTTAGGAATGTATTGTTTAATTTCCACATATTTGTGAGTTTCCTATATTTTCTATTGTTGATTTCTAATTTAATTCCATTTTGGTTAGAGAACAGAATTTGTATGATTTCAATCTTAAATATTTTGAGGCATGTTTATGGTCTAGCACACAGTCTTTTTTGGAGAAGGATCCATGTATATTTTGTTGTCGTCTGGAGTGGTCATTATATGTATATTAGTCTAATGTTGTATAGTGTTGTTCCTCTGTTGCTAATGGTGTCCTGGAGCTACCAGGCCCTTCTTAATTGTTCACCATTAAGATCCTCATTGTTTTTCCAAAAATGCCCTTAGGCAAAAATGTTTCCAGGTTCTTTTCCAAATAAATTCAATCCCTTCAGGCGCAGCTGCTGTGCTGCTTACAGCCTGCTTCTGTACCCAAGAAGAAACTTCAGACAATTATATATGTATCTTTTTCAATTTTTGTTACCTCAGGGTATATGCCTTGGAGTGCGATTGCTGGGTCATATAGTGGTTTTATTCCTAGTTTTTTAAGGAATCTGCATACCATCTTCCGTAGTGGCTGTATCAATTTACATTCCCACCAACAGTGCAAGAGGGTTCCCTTTTCTCCACACCTTCCCCAGCATTTATTGTTTGTAGCCTTTTTGATGATGGCCATTCTGATTGGTATCTCAGTGTAGTTTTGACCTGAACTGGTGGATATAAGTAGGATACTTCTTCTGTAGTAACACTCAACTGGGCATTCAAGGGAGATGGTAGCACATGGTTATTTCACCTTTCCTATCTTAATGTAGAAACTTCACCCTCGAAATGAACTTGGGCCAAGAAGATCAGTCCTTTATCCCAGGCTTGCCTAGAGTAGTGATTTGGCAACATAGGGCTGTGATGGAATAAAAGACATCAGTGCCCTCCTCCAGAGGTAAAAGTATAGCCCTAGACTAGGAACTGCGAGGATAATGAGCCATGGTCTTCTTGGGCACACCCATACTTAGAGGAGAGCTTGTCACATAGAGCTGAGGGAGATTGGAACAGGTTATAGCTCAAATGCCAAATTCTATTTTTACAGAGATTTAGTAGATTTTTATTTTTTGAACAAATGTTTATCCATTTGCTGTATGCCCTTATGACATTTTTTAGGGACTTTAAATATGTGTGTGTGTACATACATGTTTGTCACCAATTAAATGTTACTTCAGTATGGAGTGGGTTCACCAAGATCCTCATACAACTCTTTTGGAAGTCCTGCACCCACCCTTAAATGTTGATATTCTTCAGGGAGGTTTTCATTGTCCTCTTTGTATACTCTCTCCTGTATGACCTTTACTACCTCTTCACTTATTGCCCATCTACTGATGATTCTAGGATCCACACTTCCAGCTCATTCTTCTTTCCTCAGCTGCATGTCTACGTATCTCTGGACTTTTGGATATGACTCAGTTAATGTCTCTTGGCTACCAGAAACTAACAGTTGTAAAACTACTCTCATTGCTCAGTTTTCCATAACTAATACTTTCCCTCTATTAGATTCCACCAAGGAAATGGTACCATCATCTCAGCTGTTTTAGCCAGATATCTTTAAATATATCCATGATATCTACCTTTCTCTAATCCCCTACATCCAATTAATCAACTCATGCCCCATTAAATCCTATAAATTTCTAAAGTGTGTCCACATCCATCAATGTGGTCAGTACTCTAGTTCAGATCGCCATCATTTCTCACCTGAACTACTATCACAATCTTCTCTCCCTTTACAAGTAATTTTCTACTCTTTAGACAAGTTGATGTCATGTCTCCTCTCCTCAAATTCCTGAACAAGTCATATCAGATCCTCTATAATCTGGCTTTTTCTTACCCCATGACAGTCACTTGGAGATCTTTTCTTCTCTACGTGCTCAAACTATGTTCCAGACATAATGAAAAAGTTCTTGTTCCTAAAATCATCCAGAACCTCACACTGGCTCTTCCCTTTCTGGAAGAATACCCTCCCACTACTTCTCCTGGCTAGGCCCTGTTCACCCGTCAGGTGCTAAGTTACATGGCACTTTCTCTGAGAATCTCTCATCCCTGCTAAACTAGGTTAGTTTACTACATGCTGGCAGAACCCACTGAATCCCCACTATCACAAAAAAAAACCCCAGTTCATTTTGTTGCGATTTCTTTTTTTATCATCTGTCTTCCCAACACTGAGAGCTCTAATTGTAAGGATAGAGGTACTAGACAAATGCAAATACCTTCCTATTTACCTACTAGGTTAAAGCTAGATGAAAGAACATAGCTTAAAGACTCAAAATATCGTTGACTGAGATGACAGAAGGTCTTTATTCATATGTAATATATTAAGGTTTAATTTAGAAATTAATTAAGAAAAAGGTAATTGTAAATAGACTTGGACAGCTTGGTGCTCTAGGGCAGCAAAGTATTCCTGGGAAGGGTTTTTCCTTGCTTTCAAGAGGTTGCATCTGTTTAGATAGACTGGGCTAATCCCTAAAATGTCCACCAAGGAGCATGATGCTATCACTGGTAATGCCCACTAAGAATGATTCTGCAGTCAACTTATGTGTTTGTAATTCCAAGAAATGAGGTCTAAGTTTGAGTAGTTAGACAAAGGGCAAAAAGAGAATTGATGTGAACTCTGTTTCAAGTCCTCCATACCCTCAGTACTGGCCCCAGAGAGGTCTAAGTTTCGAGAGGTCCTGGACTGCTTTTTCACACTGCTGTGCAGGATTACACAGGGGTGGGTGTTAAGTCTTCTTAGACCACGGATGGGCTTCTTGATTCCTTAAGTTCACTATCCTGGGAAGAGGTGTAACACTGAATTCACTGTAAGATACTGTCAGTCGTGTTCTTCTTCATCTTAACATAAATCATGAACTTTGGAGTAAAAGGAGACAATTTCTATATCCAACCCATCATATTTTAGTCCTTTGATCCATTCCATTAAGGTTCATATCTTTGATTCTAGGAATATAAATTTGAGACACTCTTAAGTACTTTTTAGAGATTGAGTCGTGGGAGCAGCTTTACCTTATCCATAGTGGGAATCATTTTATCCATGATTTGAAACTGCAAACTCAGGTTTTTGGTAGTGATGGGGAGCGGGGGATGGAGGGACTTTCCTAGGCCAATTTGGAGTCAGCCTGCATTAGGGAACTTTTCTAGCAATGAAACTAGCAAAGATTTGAACTGTACAGTACTTGTAAATTGTGTTCTTTGCCTCACATAATCTTGTACTCTTCAATAAATGGCCTTGTCTCTGGGGCTCTGTAGAAAATTGATAAGGGCACATTCTGGGGTAAAAAGATAGAAGGGGGATAACAGGGTTCCATTCCCTGAGTCCAGAGTGATGATGTCCTTGCTTACCAGTTGAAAAATCACTGTGCTCAGAAGAGCACATGAGAGTCACACATGGTAGCTTAAAAAGGATCCAGAAAAAACAGGGAAGTTTCTGAAAAACAAGGTAGTAGCAGGCCCACCTACTTTTAGCCAATATATTGCAATTGTGTGACTTAACAAAGGTGAACTCCTCTGAATTGATTGTTCTCCCTCCCCTGCCAGCCTCAGTGCTTGGTGAGTAGAAAGTCTGTGTGGGAATTATTAGATGTAACAAGCCTGCAGGGGGCGGTCTTAAGATGGCAGAGGAATAGGACGGGGAGACCACTTTCTCCCCAACAAATTCATCAAAAGAACATTTGAACACCGAGCAAATTCCACAAAACAACTTCTGAATGCTGGCAGGGACATCAGGCACCCAGAAAGGCAGCCCATTGTCTTCGAAAGGAGGTAGGACAAAATATAAAAGAGAAAAAGAGAGACAAAAGATGTAGGGATAGAGATCTGTCCCGGGAAGGGAGTCTTAAAAAAGAGAGAAGTTTCCAAACACCAGGAAACACTCTCTCTGGCGGGTCTATGGCGAGCCTTGGAATCTCAGAGGGCAAAATAACTGGCAGGAAAAATAAATAAATAATTAAAACCCATAGATTATGTGCCTAACAGCAACTCCCAGTGGAGCAGCAGCCCAGACGCTCACATCCCCCACTAGCAAGCTGGGGCTGGACAGGGAGGCGCAGGCTGCATTGCTGAGGGTAAGGACCAGGCCTGAATGCCCCGAGGGCAATTGAGGGAACTAGCTTGAGACAGCAACCCAGACTGTGGGATAGCTATCCGTCGAAAAGCCCTAACCTAAGACACCGCCAGGCCTGCTCACGGAACAAAGGACTGAGTAGAGCTAGCAGGCTGCTGACCAGCCCATCCCCTGCTGGAGACAGGCAGGCGAGGGCAGCCAGAGCCGGAAGGGGGCAGTTGTGGCCCCAAAGAGACATCCTATACCAAACTGCAAGCAGACTTCGTTGCTAACCAAGACTTCTTGGGATTCTGGATGGTCGACATCCTCTGAGAGGGTCACAGCAAGAGATCAGCTCCCCAGAAGAGACACATGGCACACCTGAGAAGGCACACCCGTTGTACACACAGATAACCGAGCACCTAGGATGGGGGAGGCAATAAGTCACAGCCTTCAACTGGGGGCGACTGTGCTCGCCAAGCACCTGGTCACCTGAGCAGCTTGGACCTGGGACGGGGACAAAACGCAGGCCCAACCAAGTCTGCGCCTTTGTGGAGTACCCGAGAACCTGAGCCTGAGTGGCTTAGACCTGGGGAGAGCATACAACCCAGGGCCAGCATCAGACAGTTCCCCAAAGAGCAACCTAGAGCAGTGAAGACTGGGAAAGCACACTCGCTGTGAGCAGGGGCAAACCCAGTGTGGCTGAATCACTGTGAGCACATGCCAGTGATATTTGTTTGCAGTGTTCCTCCCTCCCCACAGCACGACTGAACAAGTAAGCCTAAAAAAAAGTGACTACCACCACTCCCCTTTGTCAGAGCAAAAATTAGACACTGAAGAGACCAGCAAACAGAAGAAGCTAAAATAAACAGAGGGAACTGCTTGGAAGTGACAGGTGCAATAGATTAAAACCCTGTAGTTAGCACCAACTACATATGAAGGGGCCTATAGACCTTGAGAAGTACAAGCTGGACCAAGGAACTGTCTGAAAATGAACTGACCCCACACTGTCCACAACAGCTCCAGAGAAAGCCCTAGATATATTTTTACTATTATCATTTTTTAAATTAAAAAAATTATTTTTTAGGCCTCTATTACTCCTTTAATTTTCATTTTTATAACCTACTATTACCTAGGGGGAAAAAGACCCTATTTCCCTATTTTTAAAGCAAACTTCATATATATATATTTTTTTAATAATATTTGTGACTTTTTTTTAAATTTTTTTTTTTTTTGAGAATCTAACCTCTATTCTAGATTTCTAATCTTTGCTTTTTGGTATTGTTATCAACTTTGTACATTTAAGAACCAAATCTTCAGTACCCATTTTTACTTGGGAGTGAGACCACTGGCCTGATTGCTCTCTCCCCCTTTTAATTCTCCTTTCTCTCCACCAGGTCGCCTCTATCTCCCCCTCCCCCTTTTCTTCTCTACCCAACTCTGTGAATCTCTTTGTGTGTTCCAGGCTGTGGAGAACATTTAGGGAACTGATTACTGGCTGGATCTGTCTCTCTCCTTTTGTTTTTTTTTTCTAAAATTTTTATTTAATAAATGGTACAAAGCACAATGCCAAAAACATTAACAGTTAAAATTTCACCAAAAGAAAAAATAAAAATAGAGTACACAGTTGTAAAAAGCTACATTAAGTTATTTTACAACTGCCTCAGGCTGCAAAAAGAAAAACAACCCAATGCCATACCTAAGTTATCCCTCTCTCAAAATAATGCCATTTATGTTATAAACCATGAGCACCCCATCAAAAGACGGGAGCTGCTTTTGTTAATTCATATACATATATATATGACTGTATCACTTTGCTATACACCTGAAACAAACACAACACTGTAAGTGAAATATAGTACAATATAAAATAAAAATAAGTAACAGACCTTTGGGGCTTTACACAGAGTTAGAGTTCCTATCAGAGGAATAACAGCACCACAGCCATACTGAATCCTCATGAAGTAGGCACACGAATGACTGGATTACAAGAGTTACAGGAGTGAGAGCTGCTCACTTCTCAGAAACTACAGCTCACAGAAAACCAACAAAGGCACTAGATACAGACCATTTACTTATGAATGTGTAAAACTCAAGAAAGTCCACATTATTCCTACAACATGTTGAAAGTGCTTCAGAATTCGCACAATACTAATTTTCTTTTGGTTCTGGTTAAATTATATATACCAGTTTATAACAAATGGTAAAATCTGTAACTCTGTTCAAAGTTTTAAAAGATTATTTAAGAATGGTTTCTTGTACTTCTATGCCACTTTTATAGTTCTGGTTTCTCATTTCTTAATAAGTAAATTCAGCATGCAGGTTCTATCCTAGGCTAATTTATACACTTACGGAAGGAACAGCCTCTTGAATCCACAGAGTGTTGAGGTGGGGAGCACCCAACCATGTCAGATTCATTTCACATATGATAATATACATGTTTCAATGCCATTCTACCAAATCATCCCACCCTCACCCTCTCCCACAGAGTCCAAAAGACTGCTCCACACATCCGTGTCTCTCCTGCTGTCTCGTATACAGGGTTATCATTATCCTCTTGCTATATTCCATATATATGTGTTAATATACTGTATTGGTATTTTTCTTTCTGGCTTATTTCACTCTGTATAATAGGCTCCAGTTTCATCCACCTCATTACAACTGATTCAAATGTATTCTTTTTAATTACTGAGTAGTAATCCATTGTGTAAATGTACCACAGCTTTCTTATCCATTCGTCTGCATATGGACTAGATATCTAGGTAGCTTCCATGTCATGGCTATAATAAACAGTGCTGCAATGAACATTCATTTCTGGTTTCCTCGGTGTGTATGCCCAGGAGTGGGATTGCTGGGTCGTATGGCAGTTCTATTTCCAGTTTTTTAAGGAATCTCCACACTGTTCTCCATAGTGGTTGTACTAGTTTGTATTCCCACCAACAGTGTAAGAGAGTTCCCTTTTCTTCACACCCTCTCCAGCATTTATTGCTTGTAGACTTTTGGATAGCAGCCATTCTGACTGGCATGAAATGGTATCTCATTGTGGTTTTAATTTGCATTTCTCTGATTATGAGTGATGTTGAGCATTTTTTCATGTGTTTGTTAGCCATCTTTATGTCTTCTTTGGAGAAATGTCTGTTTAGTTCTTTGACCCATTTTTTGATTGGGTCGTTTATTTTTCTGGAATTGAGCTGGAGGAGTTGCTTGTATATTTTTGAGATTAATCCTTTGTCAGTTACTTCATTTGCTATTATTTTCTCCCATTCTGAAGGCTGTCTTTTCACCTTGCTTATAGTTTCCTTTGCTGTGCAGAAGCTTTTAATTTTAATTAGGTCCCATTTGTTTATTTTTGCTTTTATTTCCAATATTCTGGGAGGTGGGTCATGGAGGATCCTGCTGTGATTTATGTCGGACAGTGGTTGCCTATGTTCGCCTCTAGGAGTTTTATAGATTCTGGTCTTACATTTAGATCTTTAATCCATTTTGAGTTTATTTTTGTGTATGGTGTTAGGGAGTGTTCTAGTTTCATTCTTTTACAAGTGGCTGACCAGTTTTCCCAGCACCACTTGTTAAACAGATTCTCGTTTCTCCATTGAATATTCTTGCCTCCCTTGTCAAAGATAAGGTGTCCATAGGTGCATGGATTTATCTCTGGGCTTTCTATTTTGTTCCATTGATCTATATTTCTGTCTTATGCGAGTACCATACTGTCCTGATGACTGTGACTTTGTAGTAGAGCCTGAAGTCCAGTAGGTTGATTCCCCCAGTTCCATTCTTCTTCCTCAAGATTGCTTTGGTTATTTGAGGTTTTTTGTATTTCCATACAAATTGTGAAATTATTTGTTCTAGCTCTGTGAAAAACACTGTTGGTAGCTTGATAGGGATTGCATTGAATGTATAAATTACTTTGGGTAAAATATTCATTTTCACAATATTTATTCTTCCAATCCATGAACACGGTATATTTCTCCATCTATTAGTGTCCTCTCTGATTTCTTTCACCAATGTATTATAGTTTTCTATATATAGGTCTTTTGTTTCTTTCAGTTCAGTTCAGTTCAGTCGCTCAGTCATGTCCGACTCTCCGCGACCCCATGAATCACAGCACGCCAGGCCTCCCTGTCCATCACCAACTCCCGGAGTACACTCAAACTCATGTCCACAGAGTCGGTGATGCCATCCAGCCATCTCATTCTCCATCGTCCCCTTCTCCTCCCGCCCCCAACCTTTCCCAGCATCAGAGTCTTTTCCAGTGAGTCAACTCGTCGCATGAGGTGGCCAAAGTATTGCAGTTTCAGCTTTAGCATCAGTCCCTCCAATGAACATCCAGGACTGATCTCCTTTAGAATGGACTGGTTGGATCTCCTTGCAGTATAAGGGACTCTCAAGAGTCTTCTCCAACACCACAGTTCAAAAGCATTGATTCTTCGGCGATCAGCTTTCTTCACAGTCCAACTCTCACATCCATACATGACCACAGGAAAAACCATTGCCTTGACTAGACGGACCTTGGTTGGCAAAGGAATGTCTCTGCTTTTTAATATATTATCAAGGTTGGTCATAACTTTCCTTCCAAGGAGCAAGCGTCTTTTAATTTCATGGCTGCAATCAGCATCTGCAGTGATTTTGGAGCCCAAAAAAATAAAGTCTGACACTGTTTCCACTGTTTTTCCATCTATTTCCCATGAAGTGATGGGACCAGATGCCATGATCTTTGTTTTCTGAATGTTGAGCTTCAAGCCAACCTTTTCACTCTCCTCTTTCACTTTCATCAAGAGGCTTTTGAGTTCCTCTTCACTTTCTGCCATAAGGGTAGTGTCATCTGCATACCTCAGGTTATTGATATTTCTCCCAGCAATCTTGATTCCAGCTTGTGCTTCCTCCAGCCCAGCGTTCCTCATGATGTACTCTGCATATAAGTTAAATAAGCAAGGTGACAATATACAACCTTGACGTACACCTTTTCCTATTTGGAACCAGTCTGTTTAGGTAGATATATTCCTAAGTATTTTATTCTTTTCGTTGTAACAGTGAATGGAATAGTTTCCTTAATTTCTCTTTCTATTTTCTCATTATTAGTGTATAGGAATGCAAGGGATTTCTGTGTGTTGATTTTATATCCTGCAACGTTACTATATTCATTGATTAGCTCTAATAATTTTCTGGTAAGTCTTTAGGATTTTCTGTGTAGAGGATCATGTCATCTGCAAACAGTGAGAGTTTTACTTCTTCTTTTCCAGTTTGTATTCCTTTTATGTCTTATTCTGCTCTGATTGCTATGGCCAAAACTTCCAAAACTATGTTGAACAGTAGTGGTGAGAATGGGCACCCTTGTCTTTTTCCTGACTTTAGGGGAAACACTTTCAGTTTTTCACCATTGAGGATAATGTTTGCTGTGGGTTTGTCATATATAGCTTTTATTATGTTGAGGAATATTCCTTCTATTCCCGCATTCTGGAGGGTTTTGATCATAAATGGATGTTGAATTTTGTCAAAGGCTTTCTCTGCATCTATTGAGATAATCATATGGTTTTTATTTTTCAATTTGTTACTTTGGTGTATTACATTGATTGATTTGCGGATATTGAAGAATCCTTGCATCTCTGGGATAAAGCCCACTTGGTCATGATGTATGATCTTTTTAATGTGTTGTTGGATTCTGATTGCTAGTATTTTGTTAAGGATTTTTGCATCTATGTTCATCAGTGATATTGGCCTGAAGTTCTCTTTTTTTGTGGCATCTTTGTCAGGTTTTGGGATTCGGGTGATGGTGGCCTCGTAGAACGAGTTAGGAAGTTTACCTTCCTCTGTAATTTTCTGGAAGAGTTTGAGTAGGATATTTGTTAGCTCTTCTCTAAATTTTTGGTAGAATTCAGCTGTGAAACCGTTGGGACCTGGGCTTTTGTTTGCTGGAAGATTTCTGATTACAGTTTCAATTTCCATGCTTGTGATGGGTCTGCTAAGATTTTCTATTTTTTCCTGGTTCAGTTTTGGGAAGTTGTACTTTTCTAAGAATTTGTCCATTTCTTCCAAGTTTTCCATTTCTTTTGCATATAGTTGCTAATAATAGTCTCTTATGATCCTTTGTATTTCTGTGTTGTCTGTTGTGATCTCTCCCTTTTCATTTCTAATTTTATTGATTTGGTTTTTCTCCTTTTGTTTCTTGATGAGTCTGGCTAGTGGTTTGTCAATTTTATTTACCCTCTCAAAGAACCAGCTTTTGGCTTTGTTGATTTTTGCTATGGTCTCTTTTGTATTTATTTCTGCCCTAATTTTTAAGATTTCTTTCCTTCTACTAACCCTAGGGTTCTTCATTTCTTCCTTTTCTAGTTGCTTTAGGTGTAGAGTTAGGTTATTTAGTTGACTTTTTTCTTGTTTCTTGAGGTATGCCTGTATTGCTGTGAACCTTCCCCTTAGCACTGCTTTTACAGTGTCCCACAGGTTTTGGGTTGTTCTGTTTTCATTTTCACTCATTTCTATGCATATTTTGATTTCTTTTTTGATTTCTTCAATGATTTGTTCATTATTCAGCAGCGTGTTGTTCAGCCTCCATATGTTGGAATTTTTAATAGTTTTTCTCCTGTAATTGAGATCTAGTCTTACTGCATTGTGGTCAGAAAAGATGCTTGGAATGATTTAAATTTTTTTGAGTTTACCAAGGCTAGATTTATGGCCCAGGATGTGATCGATCCTGGAGAAGGTTCCGTGTGTGCTTGAGAAGAAGGTGAAACTCATTGTTTTGGGGTGAAATGTCCTATAGATATCTATTAGGTCTAACTGGTCTATTGTATTGTTTAACTTTTGTGTTTCCTTATTAATTTTCTGTTTAGTTGATCTATCCATAGGTGTGAGTGGGGTAAAAAGTCTCCCACTATTATTGTGTTATTGTTGATTTCCCCGTTCATACTTTTTAGTATTTGTCTTACATATTTTGGTGCTCCTATGTTGGGTGCATATATAAAATGAATAATTCAATAAATGAGACCAAAAACACTGTGGAGGGAACAAGCAGTAGAATAATGGAGGCAGAAGATGCTAAAGCTGAAACTGCAATACTTTGGCCACCTCATGCGACGGGTTGACTCACTGGAAAAGACTCTGATGCTGGGAAAGTTTGGGGGCAGGAGGAGAAGGGGACGACCGAGAATGAGATGGCTGGATGGCATCACCGACTCTCTGGACATGAGTTTGAGTGTACTCCGGGAGTTGGTGATGGACAGGGAGGCCTGGCGTGCTGTGATTCATGGGGTCGCGGAGAGTCGGACATGACTGAGCAACTGAACTGAACTGAAGATAGGATAAGTGTGGTACACGATAGAATGGTAGAAATAAATGAAACAGAGGAAAAAAGAAAAAATAATTAAATGAGGACAACCTCAGAGACCTCTGGGACAATGTTAAACGGCCCAACATTCGAATGATAGCAATCCCAGAAGAAGAAGGCAAAAAGAAAGACCATGAGAGAATACTTGAGATAATAGTTGAAAACTTCCCTAAAATGGGGAAGGAAAATATCACCCAAGTCCAAGAAACCCAGAGATTCCCAAACAGGATAAACCCAAGGTGAAATACTCCAAGACACATATTAATCAAATTAACAAAGATCAAACACAAAGAACAAATATTAAAAGCAGCAAGGGAAAAACAACAAATAACACACAAAGGGATTCCCATAAGGATAACAGTTGAGAGAATTCAGCACCACCAAACCAGCTCTCCAACAAATGCTAAAGGATCTTCTCTAAACAGGAAACACAGAAAGGGTCTATAAACTTGAAACTAAAACAATAAAGTAAATGGCAACAGGATCATACTTATCAATAATTACCTTAAATGTAAATGGGTTGAACGCCCCAACCAAAAGACAAAGACTGGCTGAATGGATACAGAAATAAGACCCCTACATATGCTGTCTACAAGAGACCCACCTCAAAACAAGGGGCACATACAGACTGAAAGAGAAGGGCTGGAAAAAGATATTCCATGCAAATAGAGAGCAAAAGAAAGCAGGAGTAGCAATACTTATATCAGATAAAATAGACTTTAAAATAAAGGCTATGAAAAGAGACAAAGATGGACAATACATAATGATCAATCCAAGAAGAAGATATAACAATTATAAAAATATATGCACCCAACATAGGAGCACAGCAATACGTAAGACAAATTCTAACAAGTATGAAAGGGGAAATTAACAATAGCACAATAAGAGTCGGAGACTTTAATACCCCATTCACAACTATGGACAGATCAACTAAACAGAAAATTAACAAGGAAACACAAACTTTAAATGGTACAATGGGGGAGGGAGGTGGGAGGGGGGTTCAAGATGAGGAACACATGTACACCCGTGGCAGATTACTGTTAATGTATGGCAAAACCAATACAAAATTGTAAAGTAATAGCCTCCAATTAAAATTTAAAAAATAAAAAAAGAAGAAAGAAAGAAAATGATACAATAGACCAGTTAGACCTAATTAATATTCATAGGACATTTCACCCCAAAACAATGAATTTCACCTTTTTCTCAAGCACACAGAGAACCTTCTCCAGGATAGATCACATCCTGGGCCATAAATCTAGCCTTGGTATCTTCAAAAAAAAATTGAAATATTCCAAGCATCTTTTCTGACCACAATGCAGTAAGATATGTCAATTACCTGGAGAAAAACTATTAAAAATTTCAGCATATGGAGGCTGAACAACACACTGCTGAATAACCAACAAATCACAGAAGAAATGAAAAAAGAAATTAAAATATGCATAGAAATGAATGAAAATGAAAAGAAAACAACCCAAAACCTCTGGGACACTGCAAAAGCAGTGCTAAGGGGAAGGATCATAGCAACACAGGCTTACCTCATGAAACAAGAAAAAAGTCAAATAAATAACTTAATTCTACACCTAAAGCAACTAGTAAAGGAAGAACTGAAGAACTCCAGGGTTAGAAGAAGGAAAGAAATCTTAAAAATTAGGGCAGAAATAAATGAAAAACAAACAAAACAGACCATAGCAAAAATCAACAAAGCAAATAGCTGGTTCTTTGAGAGGGTAAATAAAATTGACAAACCATTAGCCATACTCATCAAGAAAGAAAAGGAGAAAAATCAAATCAACAAAATTAGAAATGAAAATGGAGGGATCACAACAGACAACACAGAAGTACTAAGGATCATAAGAGACTATTATTAGCAACTGTATGCAAAAGAAATGGAAAACTTGGAAGAAATGGACAAATTCTTAGAAAAGTACAACTTCCAAAAACTGAACCAGGAAAAAATAGAAAATCTTAGCAGACCCATCACAAGCAGAGAAATTGAAACTGTAATCAGAAATCTTCCAGCAAACAAAAGCCCAGGTCCAGACAACTTCACAGCTGAAATCTACCAAAAATTTAGAGAAGAGCTAAACCTGTCATACTCAAACTCTTCCAGAAAATTGCAGAGGAAGGTAAACTTCCAAGTCATTCTATGAGGCCACTATCACACAAAAACCAAAACCAGACAAAGATGCCACACACACACAAAAAGGAAAAGTACAGGCCAATATCACTGATGAACATAGATGCAAAATTCTTAACCAAATTCTAGCAATCAGAATCCAACAACACATTAAAAAGATCATACATCATGACCAAGTCGGCTTTATCCCAGTAATGCAAGAATTCTTCAATATATGCAAATCAATCAATGGGATACACCACATTAACAAATTGAAAGATAAAAACCATATGATTATCTCAATAGATGCAGAGAAAGCCTTTGACAAAATTCAACATCCATTTATGACAAAAACCCTCCAGAAAGCAGGAATAGAAAGAACATACCTCAACATAATAAAAGCTATAAATGACAAAGCCACAGCAAACATTACCCTCAATGGTGAAAAATTGAAAGTGTTTCCCCTAAAGTCAGGAACAAGATAAGGGTGCCCACCCTCACCACTACTATTCAACATAGTTTTGGAAGTTTTCGCCACAGCGATCAGAGCAGAAAAATAAATAAAAGAATCCACATTGGAAAAGAAGTAAAACTCTCACTGTTTGCAGATGACATGATCCTCTAAATAGAAAACCCTACAGATTCCACCAGAAAATTACTAGAGCTCATCAATGAATAGTAAACTTGCAGGATATAAAGTCAACACACAGAAATCTCTTGCATTCCTATCCACTAACAATGAGGAAATAGAAAGAGGAATTAAGGAAACAATTCCATTCACCATTGCAACGAAAAGAATAAAATACTTAGGAATATATCTATCTAAAGAAACAAAACTATAAAACATTGGTGAAAGAAATCAAAGAGGACATAAATAGATGGAGAAATATACCGTGTTCATGGATCGAAAGAATTAATATAGTGGAAATGAGTATACTACCCAAAGGCATCTATAGATTCAGTGCAATCCCTATCAAGCAACCAATGGTAATTTTTAGAGAAATAGAACAAATACTTTTAAAATTTGTATGGAAATACAAAAAACCTCGAATAGCCAAAACAATCTTGAGAAAGAAGAATTGAACTGGGGGAATCAACCTGCCTGACTTCAGTCTCCACTACAAGGCCATAATCATCAAGACAGTATGATACTGGCACAAAGACAGAAATATAGATGAATGGAACAAAATAGAAAGCCTAGAGATAAATCCAAGCACCTATGGACACCTTATCTTTGACAAAGGAGGCAAGAATATACAGTGGAGAAAAGAAAATCTGTTTAACAAGTGGTGCTGAGAAAAACTGGTCAACCACTTGGAAAAGAATGAAACTAGAACACTCCCTAACACCATACACAAAAATAAACTCAAAATGGATTAAAGATCTAAACTTAAGACTAGAAACTACAAAGCTCCTAGAGGAAAACATAGGCAAAACACTTTCCATCATATATCACAGCAGGATCCTCTATGACCCACCTCCCAGAATATTGGAAATAAAAGCAAATATTAAAAAATGGGACCTAATTAAAATTAAAAGCTTCTGCACAACAAAGGAAACTTTAAGCAAGGTGAAGACAGCCTTCAGAATGGGAGAAAATAATATCAAACAAAGCAACGGACAGAGAATTAATCTTAAGAATATACAAGGAGCTCCTTCAGCTCAATTCCAGAAAAATAAACGACCCAATCAAAAAATGGGCCAGAGAACTAAACAGACGTTTCTCCAAAGAGGACATACATATACCTAAGAAACATATGAAAAAATGCTCAGCATCACTCATTATCAGAGAAATGCAAATCAAAACCACAGTGAGGTACCATTTCACACCAGTCAGAATGGCTGCTATCCAAAAGTCTGCAAGCAATAAATGCTAGAGAGAGTATGGAGAAAAGGGAACCCTCTTACACTGTTGGTGAGAATGCAAACTAGTACAGGACTATGGAGATCAGGGTGGATATTCCTTAAAAAATTGGAAATAGAACTGCCATATGACCCAGCAATCCCACTGCTGGGCATACACACCAAGGAAACCAGAATTGAAAGAGACATGTGTACCCCAGTGTTCATCGCAGCACTGTTTACAATAGCCAGGACATGGAAGCAACCTAGATGTCCATCAGCAGACGAATGGATAAGAAAGCTGTGGTACAGAGGGAGAGAACAAGATGGCGGAGGAATAGGATGGTGAGACCACTTTCTCCCCCACAAATTCATCAAGAGAGCATTTGAACGCAGAGTGAAGTCCACAAAACAACTTCTGAATGCTGGCAGAGGACATCAGGCACCCAGAAAAGCAGCCCATTGTCTTCGAAAGGAGGTAGGAAAAAACATAAAAGATAAAAAGAAAGACAAAAGAGGTAAGGACGGAGCTCCGTCCCAGGAAGGGAGGCTTTAAAAAGAGAGAAGTTTCCAAACACCAGGAAGCACTCTCACTGGCGAGTCTGTGGCGAGCCTTGGAAGCTCAGAGGGCCGCATAATGGGGAGGAAAAAGAAAGAAATAATTAAAACCCACAGATTACCCGCCAAATGGTAACTCCCAGCGGAGAAGCAGCACAGACGCCCACATCTGCCATTAGCAAGCAGGGGCTGGGCAGGGAGGAGCCGGCTGAACTACTTAGAGATAGGACTGGACCTGAATGCCGTGAGAACAATCTGAGAGAACTAACTGGGGATAGCAAAGCAGACTGTGGGATAGTTACCCTTCAAAAAGGCGGAAAGCCCTAACCTAAGACTCCGCCAGTCCCGCTCACAGAACAAAGGACTGAGCAGAGCTGGCCATCTGCAGTCGGCCCATCCCCCATCCCCCATGGAGACAGGCAGGGGAGGGCAGCCAGAGCCGGAGGGGGCAACTGCAGCCCCAGAGAAGCATCAGATACCAAACTGCAGGCAGGCTTCTTTGCTAATCAAGACTTCTTGGGCTCAGGCTGGTTTATATCCGCCTGAGAACGTGCGCCGGTTGTACACCCAGAAAACCAAGTGGCAGGGACCGGGGAGGTGATAAGTTGCAGCGACCGTGCTCACCAAACACCTGGTCACCTGAGCTGCTCGGACCACGGAAGGCAGAAAACGCAGGCCCGACCAACTCTGCGCCTTTGTGGAGTACCTGAGAACCTGAACTTGAGCCGCTCAGACCTGGGAAGTGCATACAACCCAGCACCGGCCTCGGACAGTTCCCGACAGAGCAATCTAGAGCCTGTGCAGTGTAGACTGGGACAGCACACACGCCGTGAGCGGGGGCAAACCCAGTGTGGCTGAGACACTGCGAGGACTCCCCACAGACACCAGAGATATTTGTTTGCAGTGTTCCTCCCTTCCCAGAACAGGACTGAGCAAGTGAGCCTTAAAAAGTGTCTACCACCGCCCCCTAGTGTCAGGGCGGAAATTAGACACTGAAGAGACCAGCAAACAGAAGCTAAAACAGAGGGAACCATCTTGGAAGTGACAGAGAAGTCTAGAGCCTACTCCAAGAATAAGACCGAAAACCAGAGGCAAGAGGCTTAAGCCCGAATCCTGAGAACACCAGACAACTCCTGACTCCAGGGAACATTAATCGATAGGAGCTCATCAAACACCTCCATACCTACACTGAAACCAAGCAACACCCAAGGCTCAACAAGTTCCAGAGCAAGACATTCCACGCAAATTCTCCAGCAACACAGGAAAATAGCCCTGAGCTTCTATATACAGGCAGCCCAAAGTCACTCCAAACCCACTGACATCTCATAACTCATTACTGGACACTTCATTGCACTCCAGAGAGAAGAAATCCAGCCCCACCCACCAGAACACCAACACAAGCTTCCCTAACCAGGGAAGCTTGACAAGTCACCCATCCAACCCCACACACAGCAAGGAGACTACACAATAAAGAGAACTCCACAAACTGCCAGAAGACAGAAAGGCCACCTCAAGCAAAGCAATACAAGCAAGATGAAGAGGCAGAGAAATACCCAGCAAGTAAAGGAACAAGATAAATGCCCAACAACACAAAGAAAAGAGGAAGATATAGGGAATCTACCTGATAAAGAATTTCGAATTTTGATGGTGAAAATGATTCAAAATCTTGAAAGCAAAATGGAGTTACAGATAAATAACCTGGAGACAAGGATTGAGAAGATGCAAGAAAGGTTTAAGAAGGACTTAGAGGAAATAAAAAAGAGTCAATATGCAATGAATAATGCAATAGATGAGATCAGAAACACTCTGGAGGGAACAAACAGTAGAATAATGGAGGCAGAAGACAGGATAAGCGAGCTAGAAGATAGAATTGTAGAAATAAATGAAACAGAGAGGAAAAAAGAAAAAAGAATTAAAAGAAATGAGGACAATATTAGAGACCTCTGGGACAATGTTAAACACCCCAACATTCGAATCATAGGAGTCCCAGAAGAAGACAAAAAGAAAGACCATGAGGGTTGAGGAGATAATAGTTGAAAACTTCCCTAAAATGGGGAAGGAAATAATCACCCAAGTCCAAGAAACCCAGAGAGTCCCTAACAGGATAAACCCAAGGCGAAATACTCCAAGACACATATTAATCAAATTAACAAAGATCAAACACAAAGAACAAATATTAAAAGCAGCAAGGGAAAAGCAGGAAATAACACACAAGGGGATTCCCATATGGATAACAGCTGATCTTTAAAACAGAAACTCTTCAGGCCAGGAGGGAATGGCAAGACATACTTAAAGTGATGAAAGTAAATAACCTACAGCCCAGATTACTGTACCCAGCAAGGATCTCATTCAAATATGAAGGAGAAATCAAAAGCTCTACAGACAAGCAAAAGCTGATAGAATTCAGCATCACCAAACCAGCTCTCCAACAAACGCTAAAGGATTTTCTCTAGACAGAAAACACAGAAAGGGTGTATAAACTCGAACCCAAAACAATAAAGAAAGTGGCAACAGGATCATACTTATCAATAATTACCTTAAACGTAAATGGGTTGAATGCCCCAACCAAAAGACAAAGGCTGGCTGAATGGATACAAAAACAAGACCCCCATATATGTTGTCTACAAGAGACCCACCTCAAAACGAGGGACACATACAGACTGATAGTGAAGGGGTGGAAAAAGATATTCCATGCAAATAGAGACCAAAAGAAAGCAGGAGTAGCAATACTCATATCAGATAAAATAGACTTTAAAACAAAGGCTGTGAAAAGAGACAAGGAAAATACATGATGATCAAAGGATCATCCAAGAAGAAGATATAACAATTATAAATATTTATGCACCCAACATAGGAGCACCACAATATGTATGACAATTACTAACAAGTATGAAAGGGGAAATTAACAACAAAGCAATAATAGTGGGAGACTTTAATACCCCACTCACACCTATGGATAGATCAACTAAACAGAAAATTAACAAGGAAACACAAACTTTAAATGATATAATAGACCAGTTATACCTAATAGATCTCTATAGGACATTTCACCCCAAAACAATGAATTTCACCTTTTTGTCAAGCGCACATGGAACCTTTTCCAGGATAGATCACATCCTGGGCCATAAATCTAGCCTTAGTAAATTCAAAAAAATTGAAATCATTCTAAGCATCTTTTCTGACCACAATGCAGTAAGATTAGATCTCAACTATGGGAAAAAACTATTAAAAATGCCAACATATGGAGGCTGAACAACACACTGCTGAATAACGAACAAATCATAGAAGAAATCGAAAGGGAAATCAAAATATGCATAGAAATGGATGAAAATGAAAACACGACAACCCAAAACCTCTGGGACACTGTAAAAGCAGTGCTAAGGGGAAGTTCATAGCAATACAGGCACATCTCCAGAAACAAGAAAAAAGTCAACTAAATAACCTAACTCTACACCTAAAGAAAGTAGAAAAGGAAGAAATGAAGAACCCCAGGGTTAGTAGAAGGAAAGAAATCTTAAAAATTAGGGCAGAGATAAATGCAAAAGAAACAAAAGAGACCATAGCAAAAATCAACAAAGCCAAAAGCTGCTTCTTTGAGAGGGTAAATAAAATTGACAAACCACTAGCCAGACTCATCAAGAAACAAAGGGAGAAAAACCAAGTCAATAAAATTAGAAATGAAAAGGGAGAGATCACAACTGACAACACAGAAATACAAAGGATCATTAGAGACTACTATCAGCAATTATATGGCAATAAAATGGACAACTTGGAAGAAATGGACAAATTCTTAGAAAAGGACAACTTCCCAAAACTGAACCAGGAAGAAATAGAAAATTTAACAGACCCTTCACAAGCACAGAAATTGAAACTGTAATCAGAAATCTTCCAGCAAACAAAAGCCCAGGTGCAGATGGCTTCACAGCTGAATTCTACCAAAAATTTACAGAAGAGCTAACACCTATCCTACTCAAACTCTTCCAGAAAATTGCTGAGGAAGGGAAACTTCCAAATTCATTCTATGAGGCCACCATCACCCGAATCCCAAAACCTGGTAAAGATCCCACAAAAAAGAGAACTTCAGGCCAATATCACTGATGAACATAGATACAAAAATCCTTAACAAAATTCTAGCAATCAGAATCCAACAACACATTAAGAAGATCATACATCATGACCAAGTGGGCTTTATCCCAGGAATGCAAGGATTCTTCAATATCCGCAAATCAATGTAATACACCACATTAACAAACTGAAAAATAAAAATCATATTATTATCTCAATAGATGCAGAGAAAGCCTTCGACAAAATTCAACATCCATTTATGATAAAAACCCTCCAGAAGGTTTTTAGAAGGAATATAAGGAACATTCCTCAACATAATAAAAGCTATATATGATAAACCCACAGCAAACATTATCCTCAATGGTGAAAAACTGAAAGCATTTCCCATAAAGTCACGAACAAGACAAGGGTGCCCACTCTCACCACTACTATTCAACATAGTTTTGGAAGTTTTGGCCACAGCAGTCAGAGCAGAAAAAGACACAAAAGGAATACAAATTGGAAAAGAAGAAGTAAAACTTTCACTGTTCGCTGATGACATGATCCTCTACACAGAAAACCCTAAAGACTCTACCAGGAAACTACTAGAGCTAATCAATGAATACAGTAAAGTGGCAGGATATAAAATCAACACACAGAAATCCCTTGCATTCCTATACACTAATAATGAGAAAACAGAAAGAGAAATTAAGGAAACTATTCCATTCACTGTTGCAACGAAAAGAATGAAATACTTAGGAATATATCTACCTAAAGAAACAAAAGACCTGTACATAGAGAACTATAAAGCACTGGTGAAAGAAACCAGAGAGGACACTAATAGATGGAGAAATATACCGTGTTCATGGATTGGAAGAATAAATAGTGTGAAAATGAGTATACTACCCAAAGTAATTTATACATTCAATGCAATGCCTATCAAGCTACCAACGATATTTTTCACAGAGCTAGAACAAATAATCTCACAATTTGTATGGAAGTACAAAAAACCTCAAATATCCAAAGTAATCTTGAGGAAGAAGAATGGAACTGGGGGAATCAACCTGCCGGACTTCAGGCTCTATTACAAAGCCACAGTCATCAAGACAGTGTGGTACTGGCATAAAGACAGAAATATAGAACAATGGAACAAAACAGAAAGCCCAGAGATAAATCCACGCACTTATGGACACCTCATCTTTGACAAAGGAGGCAAGAATATAAAATGGAGAAAAGACAGTCTCTTTAACAAGTGGTGCTGGGAAAACTGGTCAGCCACTTGTAAAAGAATGAAACTAGAACACTTCCTAACACCATACAGAAGAATAAACTCAAAATGGATGAAAGATCTAAATGTAAGACCAGAAACTATAAAACTCCTAGAGGAGAACATAGGCAAAACACTCTCTGACATAAATCACAGCAGGATCCTCCAAGACCCACCTCCCAGAATATTGGAAATAAAAGCAAAAATAAACAAATGGGACCTAATTAAAATTAAAAGCTTCTGCACAGCAAAGGAAACTATAAGTAAGGTGAAAAGACAGTCTTCAGAATGGGAGAAAATAATATCAAATGAAACAACTGACAAAGAATCTCTAAAATATACAAGTAGCTCCTTCAGCTCAATTCCAGAAAAATAAACGACCCAATCAAAAAATGGGCCAAAGAACTAAACAGACATTTCTCCAAAGAAGACATAAAGATGGCTAACAAACACATGAAAAAATGCTCAACATCCCTCATAATCAGAGAAATGCAAATCAAAACCACAATGAGATACCATTTCACACCAGTCAGAATGGCTGCTATCCAAAAGTCTACATGCAATAAATGCTGGAGAGGGTGTGGAGAGAAGGGAACCCTCTTACACTGTTGGGAGTGCAAACTAGTACAGCCACTATGAAGAACAGTGTGGAGATTCCTTAAAAAACTGGAAATAGAACTGCCATATGATCCAGCAGTCGCACTCTTGGGCATTCACACCGAGGAAACCAGAATTGAAAGACACACATGTACTCCAATGTTCATTGCAGCACTGTTTATGATAGCCAGGACATGGAAGCAACCTAGATGTCCATCCACAGACGAATGGATAAGAAAGCTTTGGTACATAAACACAATGGAGTATTCCTCATCCATTAAAAAGAATGCATTTGAATCAGTTCTAATGAGGTGGATGAAACTAGAGCCTATTATACAGAGTGAAGAAAGCCAGAAAGAAAAACACCAATACAGTATACTAATGTATATATATGGAATTTAGAAAGATGGAAATGATAACCCTGTATATGAGACAGCAAGAGACACAGATGTATAGAGCAGTCTTTGTGACTCTGTGGGAGAGGGTGAGGGTGGGATGATTTGGGAGAATGGCATTGAAACATGTATACTATCATATGTGAAATGAATCGCCAGTTCAGGGTCGATGCATGTTACAGGATGCTCGGGGCTGATGTGTGGGGATGACCCAGAGGGAGGATAAGGGGAGGAGGGAGGTGGGAAGGGCGTTCAGGAGGGGGATCTCATGTACACCTGGGGTGGATTCATGTCAATGTATGGCAAAACCAACCAATATAATATTGTAAAATAATTAGCCTCCAATAGAAAAGAAAAAAAGAAATAGAAATAATAATAAAAAAAGATCACAGCCTTTACTATTTTATTCTTGTATGAAAATCTCCACACAGGGCTTGCTAGCCTAGGCTGCAGCCCTCTCGTGGCAAAATAAATAAAACAAGCCTGCCTTCTTCCCTTCATCAAAACTTGGTAGAGAACTTGGTCTGTATTTGACACTCAAGTTTTGTGCCATGCCCGTGCACTTGTACAGGAAAGAAGTAGAGAAAATTCCATGACAGCCCTGTGTAGTGTACTGTACTTAGTCGCTCTTTTGTGTCTGACTCTTTGTAACAGTCTTCCAGGTTCCTCTGTCCATGGGTATTCCCCAGGCAAGAATACTAGGCTGGATTGCCATGCCCTCCTCCAGGGGCTTCCCAACCCAGGGATCGAACCCAGGTCTCCTGCATTACAGGAGTATTCTTTACCATCTGAGCCACCAGGGAAGCCCATGACAACCATGAGTAGTACCCTAAAACACTCTGAGAAACAGCAAGGTGCCTGTGTTGTGTGTGTTTTAACAATAAAGGGGTCATGGATTTCGGGACCTATTCTGGGGGAAGGGGCTCATCTGTGCCATCTTTGTCTGGGTTATATATGTTTACACTTGAAAAGAAAAAAGGCTAGAATACACACAGACATATTGTTTTTTCAAACATAGTTATTCTTGGTAAGGGGATCATGTGTGATTTTTGATTCATTTATTTTGGGGGGAATTTTCCAACTTTTATGAAATTAAGATGAATTAACTTTGTAATGAGGAAAAATATTTCAGCTTTTAAAACTAAATTATAGAATGGGGAGTGGAACCTAAGCTATGTCCACCAGTAGTGTTCAAAGCTTTCTGGTCGTATTTGGCATACTGATGCAACTAAAAGTCTTTTCACATGTAGAGCTGGGAGACCTCCGAGGAAAGAATTCACATTAAGGGAAGAGAAATCCTGCCAACATGTTAGCTCAGGAACAAAACCTAGGTTTTTTGAGGGGAGGAGAGGTTCTGGCTGTATGGGCTGTCGACTGATCTTCTAACCAAACTTCTCAAGACTTACAGACAGAGGGAGGCCTACAAGTATACTCTGAAAATTTTTTTTTTCAATTTTTATTATGAAAAATCTCAAACATATACAAAAGTATTGAGAATAGTATAACGAACTCCCAAATATCCATCACACAACTTCCATAATTATCAATTTATTGCCAATTTCATCTGTATGCTCACTCACCCCATCTAAACGAATATCAGTAGCTTATCTTTTCATCTGTTAAATTTACAGTATATTTCCCTAAAAGATAAGGATTTAAATAACATAACCACGGTGCAATATCATACCTAAAAAAATCACAATAGACCAGGGAGATGTGTTTTTATTTCAAATTCTATAAAAATTGGGGGAATAATCAACACATTTCACTGGTACCATGTGGAAGGGTGTAACACTCAAATGGAGCCCAAGCTTTTTTTCGATGTTACTGCTTTACAATGCAAAAAAAAGAAAACGACCTTATTAAGGCCCCTCTAGGGCCTCTGTCGGAGAAGGCAACGGCAAGCCACTCCAGTACTCTTGCCTAGAAAATCCCATGGACGGAGGAGCCTCGTAGGCTGCAGTCCATGCGGTCGCTACAAGTCAGACATGACTGAGCGACTTCACTTTCCCTTTTCACTTTCACACATTGGAGAAGGAAATGGCAACCCACTCCAGTGTTCTTGCCTGGAGAATCCCAGGGACGGGGGAGCCTGCTGGGCTGCCGTCTATGGGGTCACACAGAGTCGGACACGACTGAAGTGACTTAGCAGCAGCAGGGCCTCTGTAGGGAGATAAGGAAGAGTGCTGACATCACAAACCCCATAGCAGAACTCCATAAAATTTCCTCTAAGCATCTCTGTCATTTTCTTAAAGTTGATCTCTTGGAGGTAGCTGACCCAAGTCCGTTAACTTTTCCAGGTGACAACAATGTAGCTGTCTTTCAATCCTCTGCATTTTCACATACAGAATCCAGGTGGGATGAGGATCTAGCTGAGTGTATTGGAAAAGGGGATGAAAACTGTGGCCAACTGAACCAGTAAGAGATAATAAAGAAACCTAGGCAAACTAAGTGGCATGATTAACTTTGGAAACTGCCTGTTGCAGTTTTTGTTGCCTCTGACATCAAATAATACAGTATACTGAATCTGTACAATTAGAAAAGCAATCTTTTCTTCAAAGAAATGTTAAGATTACATTAAAGAAGTGGTTAGGGCAGTGCAAAAACATTAACTTTATTATTTGTATATCGTAAAATTTTTATAAAAAGCACATCATCTTATTATGGTCATTGTATTTATTTTTATAATTAGTTTTACAGCAAGTGCTATTCTTGAATAAAATTTTAAGCAAATTAACAACAGTACAAAAACACTGAAGTTGTTACACAAAGGACTGATTCTATAAAATGTTGCCCTAAGTGATGTTAAAACTGCTAGCCATTGCATGGTATGACATAGCAATAGGAGTAGTAATTCTTGTCCTTGAATATCCTACAACTGCCTTGAAAAGTTTCCAAAATGTCTTATTCAGAAAAGCCACACACATGGTGCATGGAGAGCATACATCACCAGATTGGAAGCGGAATGTTTTGCCATTATATGTAGTGATTATAAAATATTAATTGAATCAAAGAACCTTGAGTGATGTCAACCATATTTCAAGTAGTGTCTCAGGTGCAGAATATGCAAAGAATAAGGAGATGTGGTTCTTGCTTTCAAGGATATCATAGTCTAATAAAGAAGGCAGACATATCAAAAAAAAAACACACAACAAAAGGCTACAGGTGCTGAATAAGAGTCTGTTCATGTACAACAGTACAATCACCAGGGCAAGAGAAGTCAGCAAAACAGACAGGGAAGGAGTGTCTCAAGATGCAGGAAGAAAACCAGATGAGCTGTCTCCTTGGAAGCATGGAAGTGCTCACCTATACTCGACAATTCCATTTATTAATGGCTCACATCAATGATTCTTTCAAACAATCCTGGACATCTTTGCTGTTCATCTGGAGAAACAAACCAACATACAATTAGAAGGCTTTACTAATTTAACAATTCTTCCAATTGATAAATTTACAAAGGCTTTATTATCTGCATCATTCACTTCACATTTGGAAAGCCTTCACAGAATTATGTAATGCAGCTGCAATGTAAGTCTGGATGAGCAGCTAAGGAAGTTATAAGTCAATATATGTTACAAAACAAAAAAGTCTGGAAAGCAGTGATACCAGAAGTTTTGCAAAAGGGGGAGTGGTCATCTAAGACATAAAAAAATCCTAAATTTCATGTTCTGGACTCTAGGCTTATGGGAATTATTGGTTCCTAGCCATCAAAAAGTTTGTGGTTTGTGGTGTAGTAGCCACACAACCATGCAAATAGGTAAGTAAAATAAATTGTAAAAACCATGACACACACAGGAGAGGGTATCCTGACCCAGGTGGTCAGGAAAGGATTTTCATAGGAAAAGTTTATGAAGTAACTATTTTTATTATCTTCAATTTTATATTTAAAACCCTGAGCATCAGATAGATAACTTGGCTGAAGTTACAGAATTAGCAAAAACTGGAAGCAATTGAAAACTGCTCATAAAAATATCAAGTTTTACTTCAGTACCATAGTGACCTTTCCGGTTCTCATAATGCTATTTGCCCATAAAATATTTAATATCTGTTAAATATAGTATAACAGTTTATCAGGAGACAACTACCAGGAAAATACTGGTGAAACTCTGGTAGTGCCTGGTGGCTTCCCATATGGGACACCTGGAGGTAAAAGATTTCCCCCCCAAATATATCTGTGTGTGTACATATACAGACACAATTTATTTAAAATTTTTATACATTATAGACATAGCACCAATTATTTTCAGTGTTTCTATGTATCTATATTAATCTAATGTTGTCTATAAATTAAAAGAATAAAATAATTTAGCAGCTGAAAATATATGCTGTTTATAAAACATGCAGAAAGTAAATTTGATTCATTGCTGCAAACTTCAATTATCTATGGAGAGTACTCTTTTTCCCTTTTTACCAAGGGGAAGGCTGAAAAAACAACACATAAGTGACTTTTTAACACTCTTAGAAGGAAAAAAAAGCAACTGTACATCAATCTTTGGAGCGCTGAGGTGGTAGAAATTTTCTACATGATCTTTGCTCATCTGTTTAGCTTGAAAGGCTTGGTCTTAAAGAGAAAAAGAGAAGTCTCCTTGGAGCTTTAAACTATTTCGACTAGGCTAAGTTCCAGAGAATATTTCACAAAATCTACTTAGATGAACCTAACAGTCAATCCAAAAATTTAGCATGACATATTCTAAATGTTTCTGGCAAAAGCAAACAAACCCACAATGTATTTATATGCTAAATTCTTAACAACGGGTTAGTATGAATACTGTATATTTTTGCCTTTGTCAGACACTTAATTTAAGAATCAAATAAGATGATGCATTATTACCTCTAAGAATAACAAGTTAAGGCTCCAAAGTATTTGTGACAGCATTTCAGATGGAAGGGGTTTTTATCTGCAAAAATATCTGTAAAATAAGAACCCAGTATATCTGCTGTGTTAATGTTAAGGTAGAATTTAAGAACCCTCTTGAATAACTAGGTTACTGGGGAAAAATATCTTTGGGTCTATTTGAGATTGAATAGTAAAGGTCAAGTTGTTTGGAATTAAACATATGTGCTCAAATATATATTTGATATAGATCACTTTTGCAGAGAAAAATTGAAAAATACACTATAATTAAATGAAATAATTCAGATAATAAACTGTCATTTGTTTTTAAAACACTTATTTTTTAGTTTACTTCAATGGTATTAGTACAGAAAATGTTTTGAGAACTGAAACTTGCACTTTATCTGTACTTGAAAGTGTAATAAGATTTGTTTTCAAAATAGTAGTACCAAATTTCTTTAGAAAGTGAAACAGAACTCACTTTTTAGAAGCAATCATATAAGCATGTTACTAATGTATAGAATTAAAATGCAACCAAATAGAGAAAAATATTTCAGTATTTTGAGGAACAAAACACATACAGCACACAAGGGAGCAGCACAAAAGAGTATATGATCTAAAATTCAATATAAAGTTTAAAAGCAGAACTACTCTATGGTCTTAAAAGATAGAAGGGCAGAGTACTGATTAGGAAGAGGAATGCAATGGACTTTTGAGTTACAGGTAATGTTATTAATAATTTCAGGATCTGAACTCTAGTTACATGTATTGCTCACTATGTAAAGATTCATTAAGCTGTAAAGATTTGTCAACTGTTCTGCATGTATGTCGGAGAAGGCAATGGCAAGCCACTCCAGTACTCCTGCCTGGAAAATCCCATGGATGGAGGAGCCTGGTGGGCTTCCGTCTATGGGGTCACACAGAGTCGGACACGACTGAAGTGACTTAGCAGCAGCAGCAGCAGCAGCTGCATGTATGTTGCACAACAGTAAAATATGAATTAATTTAACAAAGGATAACTTCCATTAAATCTTTAGCAGTAATTGTGTTTAAAACAGACTACTATCAGGACTAACAAAATGTTTGAAATAACTATTACTTTCTACCTTATTATTTACTACAAAGATGTTTTAAAAATGCTTAAGTATTATGTATGGAATGACTTTTCCAACCTGATGCCCAATTTAGAAAGAAGATTTTCCATCTACCTAACTGCCGACATGGCTAGAGGAATAAAGGTAGTTCCAGAAGACAGACCTATACATTTTAGATAGGATCCCTGATTTCAAACAAGTCCTGAAGCAAATGTAAGTAAAAGCTTTTACTTAGACACCCAAAAGAGTTTGTCATGTGACACAAAACCTTATCCAAAATCTTCACAAGAAATTGTTCAGGCATCTTAACAGTTTGAGAAGTCAGTAGTAGCTGAGTATCAAGCAAGCTAACTCCCTCAATTGGGATGAAACTACCATATAATATTCCACTTCTTTGACTACTGATATTCAGACAAGTTTAAGTTGACTATCACAGATTCAAATATGCAAACTATCTTTCAAAGACTAGTTTATACTGAGAGAACCATAGTTGTTCTAGGGCACTGAGAAAAGAGCAATGGAAGTTGAGCATGCTAAATCACACTCGGAATACAGTTTTCATAATATGTCCATTATCAGGACAGTAAATAACAACGTTCTCGAGAGGGTGTTAACTATAAAATGATATTTTGCTAAGCTACATTTGGGTTAAAAAGGTAATGGTTATGTCAAGTAAGAAGTAAAAAAATATACTAGTTGTGAAAATATTCTGAAACTCGAATTAACAACATAAATAAAGCAATTTCTGAAAAGGGAAAATTAGATCACATATCCGAACATGCAATTATTGCTCAGTGCAGAAAGAGCAAATGATGTAAAATTTCTTAAATACTTTTTTGAAATTCAAAACTGGTCCCTCAAACCAATTCCCATCACAGAAAGGCTTGCTGACAGGACTAAAGCTGTGAATGAGAAAACAACCTAAAAAAAAATTAATGAAAATGCCACACAACCAAGGTGATCAGATTTTAAAGGACCTGAATACAATACAAGCCACAAGACTGGTACCAAAAGTACACATGCACACAAGCGCGTGCATGCACATACACACACATCCCAAACTCTGGGTGAGCAGTTAAGGCAACTTAAAAAACAACCCACGTGGCTTTGGCTTTCTGAAAT
This sequence comes from Moschus berezovskii, assembly GCF_049115385.1. Classification (NCBI taxonomy): domain Eukaryota; kingdom Metazoa; phylum Chordata; class Mammalia; order Artiodactyla; family Moschidae; genus Moschus; species Moschus berezovskii. The sequence goes on along the minus strand of NC_142488.1, from coordinate 52,683,770 downwards.
GTTTTGCAGTGCTACCAAGAAGCGATTCTGAAAGCATCTGAAAAACGTGCAAAGTGCCTGAATACAGTGCCTGGCAAATGAGAGTTTGCAAGCGTGATTCAGAGGTCTGCCAAGGAAACAAAAGAAGCCTCCCTCCTCCCGGTGAGACCGCACAGGCAACAAGAGAGTCGCTCCGGGCACTACTTATTGTCAGGTAGGCGGAAAGCAGAAGTCTGTGCACGAGCGGTACATACTAGGGATCGCCCTCCGGCAGGGACGGGGCCACGGAGTTTCCATTGGTTGGGGAACCGCCCAGCTTTAGTTTTTGCAGATATTCGGCATGCACGGGCTTGTGGCACTGGAGAACCTTGATCGCATCTTCGACTTTGAACCACTCTCGCTTCCTCCCAATGCTAACCGAATCTTCCCAATCCTCCAGAATCTCAGTGACAGTCAGTACATACACGTACGTTCTGTGCTTGCGATCTTGGTTCTGCTCGAAGATGCCCAGGAGCCGGCCTAACTTCCCCTTGACTCCCGCCTCTTCAAACACCTCGCGGACGGCCGCACCGCCCGGCTCCTCCTCGGGCTCCATGCCCCCGCCCGGCACGATCCAGCGGTCCGGGTACCGACTGCTACTCACTAACAGCACCTCGTCCTCGCGCTCGCTCCGGAAGCACAGGCACGCCGCCCGCTTCTTGAACCCCTCCGGGTCGTAGGTCCGCGTCTGGTTCGGCTTGCACTTCATCTTCGAGGCCGTCCGCCGCCGCTCAGGTGCCCGCCGCCGCCGCCGGGTCGAGGGGCGCCAAGGTGCTGGGGAGAGAAAGAGCCGCGGGAGGGGCAGAGGGTGAGAGAGAGACAGTGAGAGAGTGAGAAATAGAGAGAGAGAGAGAGAGAGAGGCGCCTCAGCCCACGAGCCCCAGGAGCTCAGGCAAGATAAGGCCGGGGCGGGGACGGGGGCGGGGGCGCGCGAGGTACGTCAGTCGGCCCGTCCCCTGCGCGGCCGGGGGTCCGGGGCACAGACGCCAGAGTGGAGGAGGCGCCGCCCCCGCCCCGAGCCCGCCACTCTGCGCGGAGCCCACTCGCGTCTGCGGTGCGCGTCTCCGTCCGTCCCTCCTTCCCTCCTCAGCCGGCGGGACCAGGGCTGAGCGAGGTGATGCGCATTCGCGCGCGCGTCCGCGTCCCCAGGCACGTGCGCGTTCCCGTCGGAGGGCGGGGGGCTGGGGTCTCACGGCTCCCGCGGTGCCGGGCGCCTCTGGCGCACGGCGCAGGCGCCTGGCACTTCGCCGGCTGGGGCTGTCCGTCCCCCAGGGTGAAATGCACCGCAGTGTGACTTGGGCCAGCTTGTTTCCACGTGTGCCTTTGACCCAGACGTGGCTGTGGCGCGGCCGGACGTTTCGCCTCACCCTCTCCATCAGGTCGCAGAAAACACACACGCCATCGTTTTACACACGGGAACCACGAGGCGGATGGTCAGGTGCCTAAGGTCGTAGTCATCTCCCACAGTGAAGAGTACCGGCTTACTTATAGGAAGGCCTCGCTTTTGTCAAGATGATCCTAGGTATTCTTGGGCGAAAGAGTACCGAATCGTTGCTGAGTCATTTCGTGCAGTTTTGTTTTTTCAACAGGTCCTTCGCTTCGCCAGGCATCTTGGCACAGTCCATGACCGAACAGCTTTCTTGAACCTACCCCTGTTGACATCTTCCCTAACCTCTGGTCCCTGGTTTCCTCGTCAGTAAACTCCTCACGTACTTGGTTCAGACCTTTGCACTTTAGGTCATATTCCCCCAACAGCTGGAGAGCCACCCGGAGCAGTGTTTTGTTCAGTCCCAGGACTCTCTCCCCTTCACACACTCCACACGTCTCTCTCTTTCTCATTGGGAAGCACTGGTTGAGGTTTTGGGAAACATGCCTCTGGCAGTCCCTTCATATTTTACATTTTGAGTTTCAGAAGCCTCCTGGCCTGGAACTCGAGCAAGGCCACTTGGTGATCTCTCACCTGTCTGCTGCTGCTGCTGCTAAGTCGCTTCGGTCGTGTCCGACTCTGTGCCACCCCATAGACGGCAGCCAACCAGGCTCCTTCGTCCCTGGGATTCTCCAGGCAAGAATGCTGGAATGGGTTGCCGTTTCCTTCTCCAATGCATGCATGCGTGCTAAGACGCTTCAGTCCTGTCTGACTCTCTGCGACCCCATGGACAGCAGCGCACCAGGCTCCTCTGTCCACGGGATTCTCTAGGCAAGAATACTGGAGTGGGTCTAGCCATCCTATACCCTTGGCCAAGAAGTGGCCTCCCCACAACCCCAGATATAACAACCTAAAGCCTTCCCCCTCCAGTTTATTTCTTCGTCTTTGTTTCCCTGCTCTCACAGTAACCTTACGGAGAAGACCTCTGATGTCCCCCAGATTTTGCCTTCTTGCAACTTAGGCATCTTTGTCTCTTTTACCTGCAGACACTCTGCTGGCATCAGGCAAGCCGGATCATGACAACTCACTTTTCCAAGGAAATAATCCATTCCTCAAGGGGAAATTGAATCGGAAAGGTATGTGGAAAATGGTTATGAAACATACAGTCCGGTTTTTAAATAACAAGTTTGTTCAGCTTCCCAGGGTCTGTTCCACTCCGTGTATACCCAAATAGCCCATAAAAATGACTCTGTTCCTGGTGGCAAGACCACCCTCGATATCTTGAGCATAATATGACAAAACTATGTGGGCATGCTAGAACAGAACTGTAGGAAGAAAAAGATAGCGATATACAGAGAATCACTGGAACCAGTAGCCATTCCACTGCTTATGACCATATTTCAATGATATATGGATGATCAAAGAACATTTGGTGGAATGCAACATACCATGACCAAAAACAAACTAGGAGGACTTCCCTGGAGATCCAGTGGTTAGGACTCTGCACGTCAAAGCAGGAGGCACGAGTTGGATCCATGTTCAGGAAAGTTTCCTGTGCTGCATGGTAGGACTTATGCCATAACTCCCCCCCCCCAAAAAAAAAAAAACTACACTAGGAAAATATAGAAATTTCAGCAAGATGTATTCCTCAGTGTGTTCATACTCACAATTAAAAAATCAGAAACAAAATTCATCATAATCAGAATCTAGGCAAATATATCAATTGTCACCCATATTATTACACGTCATTTTAAATTTTCTTTCCCATGTAATGAGATCGTAAAGAGAAAAATGCCTGCCATTTTGGTAAAGAAGACAAAATTCTCTTTTTTGCAGATAGTAGGAATATATTCTTGGGAAGCACCTGAGGAACGATGTAAAAATAATCTTCTTTAAGTGGGAGAAATTAATAAATGTTAAAATTTAAAATCCCAAGAGCTTTCACGTATGCCAGCAATAATCCTGTAGAAAATAGAATGGGTAAATGATGACATCACAGCAGTAGTATCAACCACCTCAAAGTAAATAAAACACCAAGGAATCCTAAAAATATGGTTAGGACCTTGTAGTAGAAAATGAGAAAACTCATACTCAGCTTTAAAAGATATTTGAGTAAATCAAGAGGCACTTTAGCAAAGTTGGGAGATTGGGCTGGTGTCTGCAGGGATTATTATTATTCATTTCTTGCTCAGTACTTTCTTGTTTTCAGTCACTTAGTCGTGTCATGACTCTCTGGGACCCCATAGACTGCAGTACGCCAGGTTTCCCTGTCCTTCACTATCTGCTTAGGACTTGAAAGTGTTAGTCCCTCAGTCTTGTCCTGCCAACTGCTCTGTCCATGGGATTCTCCAGGCAAGAATACTGGAATGGGTTGCCATTTCCTTCTCCTGTCTGCAGGGAGGTGTGGACCAAACAGGCTGCAGCTACATCACAGGTCTGCTTCACAATTGCCAGGTACTATCTCCTTGTCTTAGCAGAGGTGCCGTTTTATAGTCTATTCCACCATTCCCACATCAGATTACACCCATGTAATATGTCTGTGCTGGGGGTGGGGAATCGGTTTTGGAAGGTAGAGGAGAGGCAACATTAGAATATGGAAGGAGGCAGAGAGTGAATTCCTACTGGCAAAGTCATAGCATGTTTCTGGATAAAGAGATCCACCAGTTGCAGGTTTAGTGCAATGCCAAGGATATTTACAAATTAGTTTTTTCCCATGATTTTCATAAAATAGTTGTATTTTCCACCTGTTAAAACAATAGGGCAAGACAGTTTTGACTTTTTCTAAACAAGAGTGGAAGTCTTTTTTGAAAGACTAGCTGCAGTCTGTGCGGTTGCTAGGAGTTGGACACAACTGAGCGACTTCACTTTCACTTTCATGCATTGGAGAAGGAAATGGCAGCCCACTCCAGTGTTCTTGCCTGGAGAATCCCAGGGACGGGGAAGCCTAGTGGGCTGCTGTCTATGGGGTCGCACAGAGTCGGACTCGACTGATGTTACTTAGCAGCAGCAGCACTCCACTGTGATATGTGCATGCCTCCCACATTGTCATCTCCTTGGCCATGGAGCTTGCTTTGTCTGATGGGACAACAGCATGTGTGAAGCAAGCAGAGAGTTGAAAAGTGCTTGTGCACTGGGGTTTGCCCTCTCTAGCTGTTCTTGAAACAAGATGATAGCAATGTGAAGAAGCCTGGGCTAGGTGAATGATGCGAGATCCATGGTCCATGCATCGCTTTCACCCTAGCTGCCAGAGAATCATTTACCAGAAGTGTGGGTGAGACCATCCTATACATCCAGCCCCCAGCAGAGCCAGGTAGCTAACAGAGCACTGACCACGAATGCATTAAGTACGCCTTCTGAGAACAGCAGGACTGCTCAGTTGAGCCCAGCTGGACTCATTGAGCTGCAGAATTGTGTGCAAAAGAATCAGTTAGGTAAATTGTGGGGTGCATCAAGAGCTAGCTGACACAACCATGAACTGCCATCCATCAAATTCCAATCAAAACTAAAGAGAGAATGTATATTTCCTCGTAGAATTTCACCTCTTTTAAAGCGATTGACGTTGAACTGAGTCAGATCTTGACTTTGACTCCAAAGGTAATCTTCCCTTCACTATGACACATTGCACGTGTGCTGAGATTGCTGAGATGCACACACAGTACATGTCATTCCTTATGGTACAGACTTTCTCCTCTCTCTCTCTCTTTTTTTTTTAACCTGGGTGATCCAGGCACCCAGGAGACGATAGCTTCTATGTAATGTTCTAAAACTGAGAAGATCTGCCCTGAGAGCAACAGGTCAGGGATACATATTTCTGCACTTTCTCTGAGTTAGGAAGGAGCAGGCAGATTGGAAAGTGAGAGCAAGATTAGAAACGTGATCCTGCACAGTTGGGCACCTTTCTTGGTGAGATGGGCATGGAACCTCGAGTTGGCTCTTTTGTGATTAAATTTAAGTGGAATGCAGTTCTAAGAGGGAGGAGTTCTCCAGAACAGATGTCAGCTCAGATGGAGACAATTTCAGACCTTCTCAGAGCGTTATGGTATTCACAGCCGATCTCAACTTTCAGGACAGTTACCACCCATACCTGTGAGGATTTCTAGATGTATTAAAGGGAAGCAGAGTCAGGGAATGTGATTTTAGTAGTAGTCAATGAGTGGGGAAAATTGGTGTTTTGTTAACCATATGCCCTAGAATTTTAATCTCGCTCTCTCACTAGCTGTATAGTCTTAAATCAGTGAATATCTTGGACCTTGATAGTTCTCATCTGTAAAATGGGGATAATGAAAGTACCTACCTCTTTAATTTCTCCCTGCCGCAAAGGCTTTCCTAACCATTACTCACTCATCTGTTATACTGCGATTAAATTACCCTCCTCCTTTTTGCCAGGCTCCCTTGACTTGAATTCTGTCATGGTTTTAATCAGGGAGCGCTGTGATGATCTGTCTGCCTGTTTGAAAAAAATGTAAAGGTAGGGGCCAGCCAGATCCATACCTGTTCCCCGAGTCAGCACAGTGACCTGAACTTGGCATCCAGCAGGGATTCAAAATATATTGATTGAATGAAAGAGTGTGACAAAGGCTATTTGGATCATGAAGGATGGTTCTCATTACACCTAATAATTGTTTATTCCAAATATAAAATGAGAGATGAGTGAACACAGGCAACTCCATACGTGGCTTTTCATGTGGGGAGGCTTCATCGTGTTCCTTGCATTATCTCTATTTCCCTCAAGCGCAGAGAGGGGCTATAGCAGGTCATTCAGTAGAAACTTCTCAAACACCAAGTGATTAGAGCAAAACAGTGCCTCCCCAGTCTTTCTCTTTGATTAATCAATGAACCATGGGGATAAAAACAAGACTTCTAAGTTTGTGATTTTGTGAGTAACAGCACACGTGTGAACAATCAAGGGTGTGAGCACAGAGGTCAATGGAGTCAAGTCAGGTGAGTGTTTCCGCTCTCTCAAGGAGGCCGCGAGCACTCCTTGATTCCTCCTGCTGCTTTGGTCACTCCCTCTGGTTCCCTGACTGCAGTGTCCCTGTTTTTCACCGATACTGTCCTCTCTACCGACCTAAATTCAGCACCCAAACCCTTGCTAGTGCTGTCTCTAGAGTCAAATGCTAATCACTAAGAGAGGTGCTTGAGGTCCTATAGGATCTGACCCTGTCTCCTCTCTGACTGTACCCCCAGCAGCCTCCCTTCAGTCACTCAGCTCCAGGTCAGCTGGGCTCTGCAGTTTCTGGGTCATGTCAGCTAGGCGCCCTCCTCAGGGCCTTTGTTCCAGCTCTTCCCTTTGCCTGCATGCTCCTCACCCACATCTGCCTGGCTGACTTCTTCACTTCCATGCAGGCCTTGCTCAGTTCTCACCTGCTTTCTCTGTGAGGGCCACCCAGGCCACTGTATATCGGCAAGTGCACACACCTTTCCCACCATCCACCCTATCTCTCATCCCCTTTATCTTGCCCAAGATTGTCCTTTCGTTACCATACTCATCACCTAACAGACTGTGTTTTTTACTTCTTTGTTATGTTTGTACTTATTTCTGTCCTCCCCCATAGTTCCCAGCTGCAAGATCCTTGATCTTAGATATCTTTCTTCTTGCTCACTGGTCAATCTCCACCAGCCCAGAACATTACTGAGAGCACACTGTAGTCACGCAGATGATATCAGTTTATGTACTGAACGTATCTGCCTCCGTTGGTACATTGTGATACCCTTGAGGGCAAGGGCCGTGTTTGTCTTTGCAAACCATGGGTCTTTTTCAGTCCACTGTCCAGCAAACTTTCTGATACAGCTGGAGAGACACTACTGAATATTCACTGAATTAATGAATTAATTTGTGAAAGTGGCACTAATAGAGAAAAGATTCTGTTTCCAAATGGCAGTTCTTCCAGTAGGCACCATCTGTGTGAGAACCATGGACGTATCAGCACCATGCAAACTCTGCTAGTCAGTGCGGCCAGATGTCTGAGTCATTTTCTGTGGAAGTCTCGTAGGCTAGCACTCGGCTTACTACCCAGCCTGACTTAGGGTGGCATTTCTGGAACTCATGCCTTCGTCATCTAAGTAGACTTTGCTTTACCTGTGAGGAACATGCAGTAATTTACATATTTTCTTTCAATGAAATTATGTCTTTGAGAATAAAAGGTAATCATATACTCAGACATTGTGAGTGCAAAAGAAGGTAATGAACTAGTTGAACGAAAATTGAGACTACTGTGAAATAATAGTACACACAAAGATCGGCACCAAGCTAGGCTCTTCATGGATCTTCTGTAGTTGAATCCTATTAAAAACCCTCAAGAGGTAATATTGTCATTCCCATTTCACAAGGGAGAATATTGAGACCATGGACATTCTGTGAGTCGCCTGTGATCTGGCAGTAGACAGCCCAGTGAGAGCCCAATATAGGGCTCACTGGTGATAACACTCAGAGCGAGTCCAGCATAGACAGTTGTTGTTGTTGTTTAGTCACTAAGTCGTGTCTGAATCTTTTGCAACCAAGTGGACTATAGCCCACTAGAATCCTTGTCCATGGGATTTCCCAGGCAAGAATACTGGAGTGGGTTGCCGTTTTCCTCTCCAGGCCATCTTCCGGGCCCTGGGATTGAACCCGCATCTCCTGCATTAGCAAGTGGGTTCTTTACCACTGAGCCACCAGGGAAGCCCACAGCATACCCAGACACCCCCCTCCACAGACTTAATCTGCTCCCAGCAGTCCTGTTTGGTTCCCTTCCTTTTTTCACTGATCCACTCTCCAAAGCTTTCATCCCAGCTCATATCACTTGCACAAGTGCTTCATCCCAGAAATTTCGCCCCAGCTCCTTTGATCAAATGTTGGTATATTCAACATTGACCCCTGCTGTGGCAGATGGAAGGTGACTGTTTTGAGTCCTTGCGAAGGAACAAAGTGACTGTTATTTATACTTCTTCATGACTTTTGATGATTGTGTATGCTGGGGAGGGTCCTTTGCTGCAGAGCTAGTTTCCTTGTGTGAGAATCGTGTTCTTGGCAGGATGCCCTTTCCTTCCACAAAGACTTCAAACTGGCCCAGGAGGGAAGGTCAGGATCTTACTGATCAGTGCTGCTGTGTACCCACAGGCCCAAGCACCGCACCACGAGACCAGTTCCCTCAGAAGCAACACAGATCTCTCAGGGTTACCAAGCTGTTCTGCACATTTCACAGGCTCCTTTGATAAAGACAACAAGTGAGATCTGGAATCAAAATTGGGATCAGGAAAATGGCCACAGTCTTCCAGGACCTCAGTAAAATCTGGTTGTTCTGGGACGATGCACATTGGTGAGCAGCATGGTAGAGGGGCTCTGACCGTGTGTTCTACCCAGGCATCATTTCTCTGGAATTAGAGATTAGCAGACAATGGCTTCCCCTTAACTTTTTCCCCATCTTCTTCTCGGGTATTTATTTCAGGGCACATTTGAAAATCAGTGGTTCTGTTAGCAGTTTTCATAAAATAGAAGATCTCCTAGCAAAGGACACCAATTAGACTCTTAGTTTCTAAACTTCATTTTAACGTTGATCAGATTGCTTTTAGTACCAGCCTACACCTCACAGGAAGGTTCCTTGAGCTGTTGCTTTGGATGAATCTTCTGATGTGTGTAATTCCCAGAGTTCTTGTAAAGGAATCCTAGTTCTCTTGTTGCTGTTTCCTAACTACATATCAGAAAAGATGATAGAATCTCTTTGGGGGCTACTGCAGGTCAGCTATTTTCATAACTCGCTGACAATTTTCATAAAATCCCTGCAGCATAAGTACCGTTATTCTTGTGTCACAAATGAGGGAATTAAGGCCCGGGAGGATAGATGCCTTCCTCATCACAGAGTGAGGACGTGGCAGAGCTGGGATTTAGAACTGCTGTCACAATCCATTGTCTGCATATCTCCACAATTTAAAAATGTTTTTGAAGACATTCTTGTGTTTTTGAGAGTTTCCAATGTAAATAGAAAAATTCTATACTGTTTCTCTATCTCATCATTCTGTTTATTTTTAGAGTCTTTCTCATGACAAATAGTACTTTCCTTTACAGACAGTATTAAGCTTATAACATTATACTTGGGGGTGGCAGACGTGGAAAGGCATATACATGACTCAGTTCTGGAAAGCGTTGCATTTCACCATACTGTGGGCTAAAATCTGTGCCATATACTGTGTAGAGGCACATGGAGAAAAGAGCCAGGTCTTGTCCTCCAAAACCTCCTGAGTGTCTAGAAGAGTTTGCGTGGCACCTGATACTCATAAACCACAGCTGTGCTACCTGTGTAGAAAGCCTCTCCTGTACTACCCCCAGGTTGCGAATGGATGTTTTTGGCGTTTAAGTTTCAATATGAAAGAGTCGCATTCAACAAACCTTCAGCAATGCCTAAGATGTTTCCTGCAGTGTATGTCCTACATGATAAGCAAAGAGCAAAGCAACCATGGTGCCAGCCCTTAGGATCTCACAGGAAAACAAACCAAAAAAGAAGTGTACTTTCTGAATTAGAAGTATCCACGGAGTACATGTACAGTGCAAGATGGGAAAAGAGGAAGAGGAGACAAAGATTAGGGCTGAGAATGAAGAGAGGCAGTAGGGCCAGAAGTCAGATCATATTGTGACTGTGAACACTAACGCCTGTATTGGGAAATTCCACTGTTTGCGGGGGGATGCGATTCCTTAGTCCTGAATATTTGTGATTTTCAACAGAACGATTAAATAATCACTTTACCAGCCTTATCAGTTCAGTTCAGTTGCTAAATTGTGTCCGATTCTTTGCGACCCAGTGGACTGCAGCACGCCAGGCTTCCCTGTCCGTCACCAACTCCCAGAGCTTGCTCAAACTCATGTCCATCGAGTTGGTGATGCCATCTAACCATTTTATCCTCTGTCATCCCTTTCTATTATATTTTTATACCAGCCTTATATTCACTAATTAATCTCTTCAGTTACATTTTTTTTAATGATTTTTATGTTTCCGTCATTTTTTTATTTGCAACGCCTTGGCTTTCCAAAGGCTCCCATCATGAGGACATTTCAGAAACTGAGATGTTAGAAAGGCCAACAATGATGTTGAATCCAGGAAGTCGCCAGAACAGTAGTAATAGAGGCTCCTGAGTACAGGGAGCTGCTGTAAAAGTCTGGAGATGCATATGTTCCACGTGCCGTGGTAGCCACTGGGATTAGAGCCATTAGGCAAGCTTATCCAGGTCTCTGAGTAGAGAATCATGCAGTCATATCTTAAACCCAGTGGTCTGGAAAGATTTGTCAGGACTTTTGATGGAGGAGGTATCTTACCTGCACACAAGCACACAGACACACTCACACACAGTTAATAAATTAGAATTCTGAAAGCTAGCTAAGATCACAGTTTTGGAGCCAGTCTGTCTGCCTCCAAAGCCTCAAAGAATGTAATAATAATTTATTTCAATTTAATTGAGAACTACTACCTGCAGTTCCCCTGACTGTGCTTGCCTGTTGTTGCCCTTAAGAGGAACTGGGAACTGAATGTTCTGCCTTATTTAAAGGGTAGGGACTGAGTGGGCAGCTCCTGCGCCCAAGCCCTTCATGTTGAGTATGGCCCCATCTGAAAGCCATGTGACCTCATGTTGCTGTCCCACTGCAGGCTGCCTGTTTTTGCCTCTATTTTGCAGTTAGTCTTCACTACAATTAGAGTTAGAGTTCTCTGCACTGTGACTTTGGTGATACTTATTTTAATTGGTACTTTTTGAGGTACGTGTGATTATCACTGGGCCAGAAATGATTCCTTAACCTCCCCAGTATATTAGATAATGCAGAGAATTACCTTACGCTCAACAGATTCAATACACCAGTAACTTAAATACCTGTGATCAGTTTTTGATTGCTGCACAGCAAATTGCCTCGAATTTGGCAGCTTAAACCAGCCCATATGTATTATTTCCCAGTTCCCATAGATAATACATGCTGATCAAGTGAGTTGTCTGCTTAGGGTCTTACGAGGCTGCAGTCAAGGTGTCAGTGGGGCTGGAATCTTACCCGAAGGCTCTGGGGAAGAAGAAGCTTTTAAGCTCATCCAGGTGATTGGCAGAAGTTCTCTGTTACGGTGGCGGGACTGAACTATGTCTTTGCAGGGTGTTGTCGAAGCGGCTCTCAGATCCTAGAAGCTGCCTGTTTTTCTCATCCTATGGTTCCTTCAATCTTCAAGCAAATGATGTGTGTCAAAACCTTGTGCTTCAAATTTCTCTTGCTTTCCTCCGCTGCAAGCCGGGGAAAACTCTGCTTTTAAAGGACTGCTGTTATTATGTTAGGCCCCTTTGGATAATCCAGGATAACCCAATTTTGAGGTCAGTGCTTTAATAATCTCAGTTACCACTGCAAAATCCCATTAGCCATGCAAATATAACACAAATGTGCATTTGATTCCTCCTCTAATTCACAGTACCTGGGATTATGGTGAGATATCTTGGGAGACCAGTTTTAGGATTCTGTCTACCATAGCCTTTAATAACCATCAGATAATTATTTATTAAAACCCTGTTTTGTGACCCTGATGGAGTATCTGTAAATTCTGTGATCATACTGCAGGTCTTCACTGAGTTCCATCATGTCATCATGTAATTTTATTTGCACCAGTGACTAGTGCCTTCACAAGTGTATTGGTCAGGGTTCCAGAGGAACAGAACCAATAGGATATTTAGAGAAAGAGGAGAGAAAGAGATTTTTTTTTATTAGGAATTGGCTCACATATTTATAAAGGCTGACAAGACCCCAAGATATGCATTCAGCAAGGTGGAGACCTAGGGGAGCCGATGGTACAGTTCTTTTGAGTCCAAAGGCTGAGAACCAGGAGAGCCAGTGGTGTAAGTTCTAATCCAAAAGTGCTGAGATCGAGCCTCAAGAAGATGTGCTTTTTCAGTTCAAGTCCACAGGCAGGAAAAGACCAGTTCCACCTCAAGCAGTCAGACTTGATTCCCTCCTGCTTGAAGGAAGCTCAGCTTTTTTGTTCTATTCAGGCTTTCAACTGTTTGGTATGGGACATCCCCATTAGAGGGCAACCTGCTTTACTCAGTCCACTTTTTCCAGGGCTGATATTATCTAAAACTCCCTCACAGACACATTCACAATAATGGTTGACCTACTGTCTGGGCACTTTCTGTGGCCCAATCACATTGATGCAAAATATTGCACATCAGACCAGGCATCTTGACACAGTCCATACATTATCATTTACTTTAAAATTCCTATTCTTTGTTAATTAACTGCTTAGTTTCCCAGCTTCCTTGACTATAAGAGAGAGCTGTGGATAAGTTCACTTTGTTAGTTGAATTTTGACCAATTACCTTTAAGGTACATGTGTGAAAGGGAAACACTGATCAGGAAGCAGTGTACAGTCTATACGATAAAGGAGAATTTTGCATCATGTAGCATGCAGATTTAATAACACCTAATATTTATGAAATAGTTACCATATAGCACATCCTTTTGTATGTTTTTAAAGTGCTTTACCTCATTTGTTCAGAAAAACCCCACGAGATACATGCCATTGTTATTCCTCTTTCCATATGAAGAAACTGAGGCACAGAAATAATTTGCTGCAGATGTCAACTGTTAAGTGGCAGGCCCAGGGTTGGAATCTATGGCTTCAGAACCAATGTCCATAACTAGTTAGTATGAGCATATAATTTATCATCCACACCAGAATGAGAGCACTATGAAAAATTATACCTCAGTGGACATAAAACAGAAAAGACACATGTGAAGAAACTGTTCACTCCATTAATGAAAATCCTTTGGGTTGCAAGGAGCAGAAAATTATTTTCTAGGTTGGCCCAATGGAAAAGGAAGTTCATGATCTCAGAGCATTTGTAACATCTGCATCACTTTCTTTCCCTCTGGTAGATTACTCCTATCAAAATAAAAATTGATTTATTGTTATTATTTAAAAAACAAACAGAAAAAGACCTTCTTTTTGCCTCCCTATTTCTTACTCCCTATGGGGACATTTTTCCTCCCCTTGGTAGCCTACCTCACATAGTGAGGGTCTACACTCACTGTCTCCAGTTCCCTATCCTTCCATTTTCTGTTAATCTCACTGTGATTGAGCGAGGACATCTTCACCTGAACTGAAACTGTTCTAATCAACGTAATAATGACATCAGTATTTCTAAGTCAGTGGCTATGTCACAGTTCCTTCTTAATTTTCCTGTCTATTATTTTGGGCCAAGTCAATCACTCCTTCCACCTGGAACTACTTTCTCCCCTGGTGTATCATTTAGCATTTTCTGGAGACATGGAAACAATAGGATATATATACAGGAAGAGATTCTTTAAAGGAATTGGCTTATGCAGTTGTGGAGGCAGAGAAATCCCCCAATCTTGTGTCTGCAAGCTGGAGTCCCAGAAAAGCTTGGTGGCTTAATTCATTTCAACTCCAGCGGCCTGAGAACCAAGAGAACTAATGAGGTAGATTCCAGTCAGGGTCTGAAGACCTGAGAAACTGTAGCACCAAGAACAGTAGAAGATCAATGTCCCCGTTCATTCAGTCAGGTAGGAAAGGCCCAGATTTTCCTTCCTCCACCTTTTTGTTGTATTCAGCATTGTTTGCCCTCACATTGGGAAGGGCAAACTTCTTTTCTGAGTCCAGTCCAAATTAAATTCAGATGTTAATTTCACCTGGAAATAGCCTTGCAGACATACCCAGAAATAATGTTTAGCCAAATATTTGGATACCCTGTGATCCAGTCAAGTTGATGCATACACACCTGGGTTCCAGGACAACACTTTCCTGGTTTTTCCCTGATGTCATGTAACTGTAGCTGCTCAGTGTCCTTGACTTGTTCTTCTCCTTTCCTTGTGTTCTCTCCATATTGACAAACCTCAGAACTGAATCCTTATCCTCTTCTTCTCCTACCTACACTCATTCATTTCGTGATCTCATCCAGGACCGTGGCTTTCTATGCCATCTATACCCTCTTCTCTCCCCAGCTTTGATATCCAACTTAGGCTCCAGAGTCTGTTGTCACTGTCCACCTGGAAGTACAAATGGATATCCAATAGACATTATATTTCAATCATGCAAAAAATGAACTTATTTCATTTCAGTCAATCAAATTCTGTTGGTTGTCATCTCAGTCAACATCAGCCTTCCAGATACTCACTTAAAATTATTGGGGTCAGGGGAATCCGTGGTGGTTCTGTGCTCCCAATGCAGGGGGCCTGGCTTCGATTTCCTGATCAGGGAACTAGATCCCACATGCCCCAACTAAAAATCCCACATGTTGCACAAAGATTGAAGATCTAACATGCTCCAACTAAGTCCTGGCACAGCCAAATAAATAAATATTTTAAAATGTTGGAATCAAAACTCATGTACACCCGGGGCGGATTCATGTCAATGTATGGCAAAACCAACCAATATAATATTGTAAAATAATTAGCCTCTAATAAAAAAATAAATTAAAAAAATAAAAAAAATGTTGGAATCAGTCTTACCATTATATCCATCCAGAAATCCTGTTGCTTCTGTGGTCTAAGTAGATTGGGAGTATGAAAAATTTTGCCTTCCCCACTCCTACCACTTGATTCTAAGCCACTATAATTTCTTGCCTTGATTAGTGCAACAACGTAACATCAAAATATTTACATGACCTACAAGTTTCTGCAAGATTTGATGTGTTATTTCTCTGAAATGCAACTATGAAAGGAAAGTGAAAGTGAAAATGAAGTCGCTCAGTCGTGTCCGACTCTTTGCGACCCCATGGACAGTAGCCTACCAGGCTCCACCATCCATGGGATTTTCCAGGCAAGAATACTGCAGTGGGCTGCCATTTCCTTCTCCTTCCAACTATACTACCACGAAATCCCTCCATATCTACTTTAAGTTAAGTAATCACACTTTACCTGAAGGCTTTTCAGCTGGCTGTTGTCTGTGTTTAAAATGTTCTTCCTCTACATATTTAATGGCTCATCCCACCAACTCCTTCAAATCTTTGCTTAAATACACTTTCTGAGTGAGGCTTATCCTGACTACTTAACAAAATTTCCAATTTCTCAACATTCCAGATCTTTCTTTGTTGTTGTTATAGTTCAGTGGCTAAATCGTGTCTATAAATATAGAAATATATATACTTTGTCTATAACTCACGCTTCCAGTTTTCACAGTCTTCCAGTTGTTCAGTTGCTCAGTTGTGTCTGACTCTTTGCAACCCCATGGATTGCAGCATGCTAGGCTTCCCTGTCCTTCACCATCTCCTGGACTTTGCTCAAACACATGTCCATTGAGTCGGTGATGCCATCCAACCATCTCATCCTCTGCCATCCCTTCTCATCCTGCCTTCAGTCTTTCCCAGCATCAGTGTATTTTCCAATGAATCAGCTCTTCACATCAGGTGGCAAAAGTATGGGAACTTCAGCTTCAGCATCAGTCCTTCCAATGAATATTCAGGACTGATTTCCTTTAGGATGGGCTGGTTTGATCTCCTTGCAGTCCAAGGGACTCTCAAGAGTCTTCTTCAGCACTACAGTTAGAAAACATCAATTCTTCAGTGCTCAGCCTTCTTTATTGTCCAGCTCTCACATCCATACATGACTACTGGAAAAACCATAGCTTTGATTATACAGACCTTTGTAGGGAGAGTGATGTCTCTGCTTTTTAATATGCTGTCTATGTTTGTCATAACTTTTCTTACAAGAAGCAATCCTCTTAATTTCATGGTTGCAATTACCATCAACAGTGATTTTGGAGCCCCCTAAAATAAAATCTGTCATTGTTTCCACATTTTCCCCTTCTATTTGCCTTGAAGTGATGGAACTGGATGCCATGGTCTTAGTTTTTTGAATGTTGTGTTTTAAGCCAGCTTTTTCACTCTTCTCTTTCACCTTCATCAAGAGGCTTTTTAGTTCCTCTTCACTTTCTGCCATTCGAGTGGTATCATCTGCATACCTGAGGTTGTTTATATTTCTCCCAGCAATCTTGATTCCAGCCTGTGATTCATCTAGTTGACATTTCATGTGATATACTCTGAGTATAAGTTAAATAAACAGGGTGACAATATAAAGACTTGTCTTACTCCTTTTCCAATTTTGAACCAGTCAGTTCTGGCATGTAAACTTCTAACTGTTGCTTCTTGACCCACATATAGGTTTCTCAGGAGATAGGTCAGGTGGTCTGGTATTCCCATCTCTAAGTAATTTCCATAGTTTGTCATGATACACACAGTCAAAGGCTTTAGTGTAGTCAATGAAGCAGAAGTAGGTGTTTTTCTAGAATTTCCTTGCTTTCTCTATGATCCAGCGAATGTTGTCAATTTGATCTCTGGTTTCTCTGCCTTTTCTAAACCCTTGCTTGTACATCTGAAAGTTTTCAGTTCATATACTGCTGAAGACTAACTTGTAGACTTTGAGAATTACCTTATTAGCATGGAAAATGAGTGCAGTTGTGCAGTAGTTTGAGCATTCTTTCTGCCCCCTTCTGATGTCTATATCAGAAACTTTATCTCTTTTATACTTTAATAAAACTTTATTACACAAAAGCTCTGAGCAGTCAAACCTCATCACTGGCCCCGGATTGAATTCTTTTCTAGAGGCCAAGAATGCTGGCATCTTTTGTGGTTTAGCAGCAACCTTTCATCTTGGGGGCTTGTCTGGGATTCTTCAGGACAAGTAAGGATGCTTGGAGCTCCAGTTCTTTGTTCTCCTAGTGAACATGCTTTCGGCTGTACTTTACTAACTCTACAGTGTGCTTGTGTGAATGAATGACATGTCCTGTGCGAAGCAAGTGAGGAGCCCTGCTCTGCAGTTCCACAGTTCCACAGTGACCTCATACGGCTTATGGCAGAAACCCTGTTAGGGGTTTATACTGACCTGCCAATGGACTTCCCTGGTGGCTCAGATGGTAAAGTGTCTGCCTATAATGCGGGAGACCCAGGTTCAATCCCTGGGCTGGGAAGATCTCCTTGAGAAGGAATGGCAACCCACTCTAGTATTCTTGCCTGGAAAATGCCATAGATGGAGGATCCTGGTAGTCTACAGTCCATGGGGTCCCAAAGAGTTTGACTTGGCTGAGTGACTTCACTTTCACTTTCTTTCACTTTGTGCATTCTTTAGCACTGCCCTCCTTTGAGATTGGAATGAAAACTGACATTTTCCATCCTGTAGCCACTGCTGGGTTTTCCAAATTTCCTGGCATATTGAGTGCAGCATTTTATGAGCATCATCTTTTAGAATTTGAAATAGCTCAACTGGCATTCCACCACCTGCACTAGCTTTGTTTTTAGTGATGCTTCCTGAGGCCCACTTGACTTCAAACTCCAGGATGTCTGGCTTTAGGTGAGTGACCACACCATCGTTGAAAACCTGGTCATTAAGACCTTTATCATATAGTTATTCAGTGTATTCTTGCCACCTCTTCTTAATCTCTTCTGCCTCTGTTAGGTTCTTGCCATTTCTATCCTTTATTGTGCCCATCCTTGCATGAAATCTTCCCTTGATGGCTCCAATTTTCTTGAAGAAATCTCTAGTCTTTCCCACTCTATTGTTTTCCTCTACTTCTTTGCATTCCTCATTTAAGAAGGCCTTCTTATTGCCCCTCGCTGTTCTCTAGAACTCTACGTTCAGTTGGTTATCTTTCCCTTTTTATCCCTTGCTTTTCACTTCTGTTCTTTCCTTGACAGTTTATAAAGCCTGCTAAACTTGCTCTAATCTACTTTCCATAGCAGTATAATATTCCTACTTACAGTGTAATTCAGTCATTTATTTTATTTATTGTTTATATAGGTACCCCAAAATATGAGTTCTGTGAAGGCAGAGACAGATGTCCATTTTGTTTACTTTAGTATTTTCAGGGTCAACAGTAGTGCCTGGCAGGTAGCTATTAGTTATTGCATATTTGATCTAATTGCCAAGTAGACTGGAAGTACAAAGTAGGGTGGGTTCTAGACATGGAGAAGTCCAGTTCAGGGGTGTCATTAAGGGTTCAGATTCTTTCCCTCTTTTCTCATCCACCTCAGTGTCCTCCATCATTCTGGTCCCCAGATGTCTATAGCAATACAGAGCTCATATCTAGAAATGGTAATATTTAGGGAAAATGGAAAATATCTTCCAGTGTTCCTTTTCCAAGGGCAAGAAAACTGTGACATAATACTTTCCACCCCCATCATCCCAAGAATATGAGACTGAACCTGGTCACATGACCAACCCCAAATCAGTGATTGTCAATGATATTGGATGCATTATAACTGGCTTAGATAAACATGAGATGATGAGGATTTTATCACAATGTCCCCTGAAAGACATCCATATACTGTTATGATGACAGAGAGAGAGTGTGTGTGTGTTTGTGTGTATGTGATTGATAGGGGAGCAGAATTCTGATATGCAGTGGTTTCAGATCATAAAGAAGCAGATTATGGTAATTCAGGAGGCAGGAGATGGGGGAAGACTTGACATCTTGCATAGAAACTCCTGGTCTGCTAATGGCATGAGGCTAACATCATCTGATATGTCTATCTCAGACTAGATACTATGTTGACAAAAGTACCAGGAATACTCACAGTCAAGTTAGTAGAGACATTTTTGCACAAACAGTGGTTAGATTGGCATTAAAAGTTTTGTTTAATGAATGAGTAACCTACCCCTTCTGACTGATAACATCTTCTTCATGTAGCCATGTTAATGCATGTGTGCTCAGTCATGTCTTACTCTTGGTGACCTGATGGACTGTACCTACCATGCTCCTCTGTCCATGGAATTTTCCAGATAAGAATATTAGACTGGGTTGCCATTAATACCTTTATTCAAATCTCAGAATTTGTGTCTTAGGACCTTCATATTCCTTTTTGTTAGGTTCGGTTTTGAAGTAATATATAACATACATAAGAAGCATGAAACATATACAGAGATTAATAATGAATAATTATAATGTGAAAACCTATGTAACCACCACTCAAAACAGTGACTCAAATATTATTAAAACTCCAGAGCCCCCACAGCTCCCCTCTCTGACCACAATGGTGTCTCCTTAATAAAGAAATCTGCCATCCTGATCTTTGCGCAGTATCTCTTCCTTGCAGCTTATTATAGCTTCACCTACTGCCTATGTAAACTACACTAACTATCTAGTTTCATTAAAAATAAACCTTGTGTAAACAAATATCACGTTTGATTTTTTTAGTGTACACTTAGAGAACCACCTCATGTAACTTGTTTCTAGAAGCTCTCTGAAATGTTGAAAGGAACCCCTCTTTCCAGGTTAAAGGGAGAAATCCTCTCCCCAAGTATGTGCTTGAGAGTGAATTTAGTGTGAGAGTATACATGAGAGCTAAGCAGTATTTTTTACCTCCAGTGAGTCTATAGGCCAGTTAGGAAGATGGTGTAGGCTGTAGGCTGCTAGAGCTAACGGTAGCAGTAAGGCAATGGGTGAGGCATTCCTTGTGCCACCTCTTACTGGTTTGTGATTTGGGGCAAATCTCTCTACCTCTCTGAGCCTGTGAACTTCTTTTTTAAAAAGTTTTTATATTTAACTGAATACTTGCTTTACAATATTGTATTGGTTTCTGCCACACATCAACATGAATATAGGTATACATATGGCCCCTCCCACTTAAACCTCCCTCCGACTTTCCACCCCATCCCACCCCTCTAGGTTGTCACAGAGCCCTGGTTTGAATTCCATGAGTCACACAAGAAATTCTCACTGGCTGTCTATTTCACAAATGGTAGTGTATATGTTTCCATGCTATTCTCCATTCGTTCCACAATCTCCTTACCCCTCTGTGTCCACAAGTCTGTTCTCTATGTCTGCAACTTCATTGCTGCCCTGCAAATAGGTTCATTAGTACCATATTTCTAGATTCCATATGTATGCATTAATATATGATATTTGTTTTACTCTTCTGACTTACTTCACTCTGTAAAATAAACTCTAGCTTCATCCACCTCATTAGAACTGACTCAAATGCATTTCATTTTATGGCTGAGTAATATTCCATTCTATATATGTACCACTACTTCTTTATTCATTCATCTGTTGGTGAACATCAAGGTTGCTTCCATGTCCTAGCTATTGTAAATAGTGCTTCAGTGAACATTGGGGTACATGTGTTCTTTCAAATAATTTATGGTTTCCTCAGGGTATATGCACTCATCTCATACACTAGTAAAGTGATGCTTAAAATTCTCCAAGCCAGGCTTCAGCAATACATGAACCGTGAAGTTCCAGATGTTCAAGCTGGTTTTAGAAAAGGCAGAGGAACCAGAGATAAAATTGCCAACATCCGCTGGATCGTGGAAAAAGCAAGAGAGTTCCAGAAAAACATCTATTTCAGCTTTATTGACTATGCCAAAGCCTTTGACTGTGTGGATCACAGTAATCTGTGGAAAATGCTGAAAGAGATGGGCATACCAGACCACCTGACCTGCCTCTTGAGAAACCTGTATGCAAGTCAGGAAGCAACAGTTAGAACTGGACATGGAACAACAGACTGGTTCCAAATCGGGAAAGGAGTACGTCAAGGTTGTATATTGTCACCCTGCTTATTTAACTTATATGCAGAGTACATCATGAGAAATGCTGAGCTGGAGGAAGCACAAGCTGGAATCAAGATTGCTGGGATAAATATCAATAACCTCAGATATGCAGATGACACCACTCTTTTTTTTGTAATTAATTTATTTTTTATTGGAGGTAAATTATTTTACAATATTATATTGGTTGGTTTTGCCATACATTGACATGAATTCGCCCCGGGTTTACATAAGTTCCCCCTCCTGAACCCCCCTCCCACCTCCCTCCTCCCTTTATCCTCCCTCTGGGTCATCCCCGCATGCCAGCCCTGAGCATCCTATAACATGCATTGACTCTGAACTAGTGATTCATTTCACACATGACAACATACGTGTTTCAATGACATTCTCCCAAATCATCCCACCCTCACCCTCTCCCACAGAGTCCCAAAGACTGATCTATACATCTGTGGATGACACCACTCTTATGGCAGAAAGTGAAGAGGAACTAAAAAGCCTCTTGATGAAAGTGAAAGAGGAGAGTGAAAAAGTTGGCTTAAAGCTCAACATTCAGAAAACTAAGATCATGGCATCTGGTCCCATCACTTCATGGGAAATAGATGGAAAAACAGTGGAAACAGTGTCAGACTTTATTTTTGGGGGCTCCAAAATCACTGCAGATGCTGATTGCAGCCATGAAATTAAAAGACGCTTACTCCTTGGAAGGATAGTTATGACCAACTTAGATAGCATATTCAAAAGCAGAGACATTACATTGCCAACCAAGGTCCTTCTAGTCAAGGCTATGGTTTTTCCCATGGTCATGTATGGATGTGAGAGTTGGACTGTGAGGAAAGCTGATCGCCAAAGAATTGATGCTTTTGAACTGTGGTGTTGGAGAAGACTCTTGAGAGTCCCTTGGACTGCAAGGAGATCCAACCAGTCCATCCTAAAGGAGATCAGTCCTGGGTGTTCATTGGAAGGACTGATGCTAAAGCTGAAACTCCAATAGTTTGGCCACCTCATGGGACGAGTTGACTCACTGGAAAAGAGTCTGATGCTGGGAGGGATTGGGGACAGGAGGAGCAGGGGACGACAGAGAATGAGATGGCTGGATGGCATTACTGACTCGATGGACGTGAGTTTGAGTGAACTCTGGGAGTTGGTGATGGACAGGGAGGCCTGGCGTGCTGTGATTCATGGGGTGACAGAGAGTCGGACATGACTGAGCAACTGAACTGAACATGAGATAGAAACCCAAAGTGTGGGATAGCCAGAGAGAGAGAGAAAAAAAAAAGAACTATCCCACGAAAAGCCCTAACCTAAGACACTGCCAGGCACTCTAAGAGAACAAAGGACTGAACAAATACCAGAGGAGAGCTAGCAGGCTACAGATTGGCCCATCCCCTGCCAGAGACAGGCAGGCGGGGGACAGCCAGAGCCAGAAAGGGACATTCTTGGCCCCAGAGAGGCATCCTCTACCAAACTGCAAGCAGTCTCCATTGCTAACCAAGACTTCATGGGATTCAGGATGGTTGACATCTGCCGGGAGGATTGCAGCCAGAGATCAGCTCCCCAGAAGAGACACACGGCACACCTGAGAAGGCACGCCCACTGCACACCCAGAAAACTGAGAGGCTGGGACAGGGGAGTCAGTAAGATGCAGCCCCCACCAGGGAGAGATTTAGTTCACCAAGAACCTGGTGACCTGAGCTGCTCTGACCTGGGAAGGGAGTACAAAATGCACACCCAACCGAGTCTGTGCTTTTGGGGAGTACCCAAGAACCTGAATCTGAGTGACTTAGACCTGGGAGGTGCATGCAACCCAGAGCCTGCCTCAGAGAGTTCCCCAGCAGAGCAACCTAGAGCCTGAGAACTATAGACAATGAAAGCGCACACGCCATGAGCAGGGGTAAAACGAGTGCGGCTGAGAAACTGTGAACACTTCCCACACACGCCAGTGATATTTGTTTGCAAGTGAGCCTAAATAAGTGACCACCTTTGCCCCCTTGTGTCAGGGCAGATATTAGACACTGAAGAGACCAGCAAACTGAAGAAGCTAAAATAAACAGAGGGAACCACTTTGGAAGTGACAGGTGCAACAAATTAAAACCCTGTAGTTAGCACTGACTACATTGGAAGGGGCCTATAGATCTTGAGAAGTATACACTGGAAGAGGAAGAGATAGGGAGTCTACATGAAAAATAATAGTGAAAATGATCCAAAATCTTGAAAACAAAATGGAGGTACAGCTAAATAGCCTGGAGACAAGGATCGAGAAGATGCAAGAAAGGTTTAACAAGGACCTGGAAGAAATAAAAGAGTCAATACATAAAGACTAATGCAATAAATGAGATCAAAAACACTCTGGAGGAAACCAACAGTAGAATAATGGAGGCAGAAGATAGGATAAGTGAGGTGGAAGATAGAATGGTAGAAATAAATGAAACAGAGAGGAAAAAAGAAAAATGAATTAAAAGAAATGAGGACAAACTCAGAGACTTCTGGGACAATGTTAAATGCCACAACATTCGAATCAAAGGAGTCCCAGAAGAAGACAACATGAAAGACCATGAGGAAATACTTGAGGAGATAATAGTTGAAAACTTCCCTAAAATGGGGAAGGAAATAACCACCCAAGTCCGAGAAAACCAGAGAGTCTGAAACAGGAAAAACCCAAGGCGAAACACCCCCAAGATACATATTAATCAAATTAACAAAGATCAAACACAAAGAACAAATATTAAAAGCAGCCAGGGAAAAGCAACAAATAACACACAAGGGGATCCCCGTAAGGATAACAGCTGACCTTTCAATAGAAACTCTTCAGGCCAGAAAGAAAGGCAGGACATACTTAAAGTGATGAAAGAGAAAAACCTGCAATCCAGATTACTATACCCAGCAAGGATATCATTCAGATATGAAGGAGAAATCAAAAGCTTTACAGACAAGCAAAAGCTCAAAGAATTCAGCACCACCAAACCAGCTCTCCAACAAATGCTAAAGGATCTTCTCAAACAAGAAAAACAGAAAGGGTGTATAAACTCGAACCCAAAACAACAAAGTGACAATAGGATCATGCTTATCAGTAACTACCTTAATTGTAAATGGGTTGAATGACCCAACCAAAAGACAAAGACTGGCTGAATGGATACAAAAACAAGACCCCTATATATGCTGTCTACAAGAGACCCACCTTAAAACAAGGGACACATACAGACTGAAAGTGAAGGGCTGGTAAAAGTTATTCCATGCAAATAGAGACCAAAAGAAAGCAGGAGTAGCAATACTCATATCAGATAAAATAGACTTTGAAATAAAGGCTGTGAAAAGAGACAAAGAAGGACACTACATAATGATCAAAGGATCAATCCAAGAAGAAGATATAACATTATAAATATATATGCACCCAACATAGCAGCACTGCAATATGAAAGGCAAATGCTAACAAATATGAAAGGGTAAATTAAGAGTAACACACTAATAGTGGTGGGAGACTTTAATACCCCACTCAAACCTATGGATAGGTCAACTAAACAGAAAATTAACAAGGAAACACAAACTTTAAATGATACAATGGACCAGTTAGACCTAATTGATATCTATAGGACATTTCACCCCAAAAGAATGAACTTCACCTTTTTCTCAAGTGCACATGGAACCTTCTCCAGGATACATCACATTCTGGGCCATAAATCTAGCCTTGGTAAAGTCAAAAAATTGAAACCATTCCAAACATCTTTTCTGATCACAATGCAGTAAGATTAGATGAAAAATACAAACATATGGAGGCTAAACAACACACTTCTGAATAACCAGCAAATCACAGAAGAAATCAAAATATGCATAGAAATGAAGGAAAATGAAAACAAAAGAATCCAAAACCTATGTGATTCACTAAAAGCAGTTCTAAGGGGAATATTCATAGTAATACAAGCCTACCTCAAGAAACAGGGGAAAAATCAAATAAATAACTCTACACCTAAGGCAACTAGAAAAGGAAGAAATGAAGAACCCCAGGGTTAGTAGAAGGAAAGAAATCACAAAAACTAGGACAGAAATAAATGCAAATGAAACAAAAGAAACCATAGCCAAAAGCAACAATGCTAAAAGCCGGTTCTTCGAGAGGATAATAAAATAGACAAACCATTAGCCAGACTCATCAAGATACAAAGGGAGAAGAATCAGATCAACAAAATTAGAAATGAGAATGGGGAAATCACAACAGACAACACAGAAATACAAAGGATCATAAGAGACTACTATGCCAGACTACTACTACTACAGCAACTCTGTGCCAATAAAACAGACAACTTGAAAGAAATAGACAAATTCTTACAAAAGTACAACTTTCCAAAACTGAACCAAGAAACAGAAAATCTTAGCAGACCCATCACAAGAACAGAAATCAAAACTGTAATCATAAACCTCCAGCAAACAAAAGCCTAGGACGTGATCACTTCACAGCTGAATTCTACCAAAAATTTAGAGAAGAGCTAACACCTATCCTACTCAAACTCTTCCAGAAAATTGCAGAGGAATGTAAACTTCCAAACTCATTCTATGAGGGCACCATCACCCTAATACCAAACCTGACAAAGGTGCTACAAAAAAAGAAAACTACAGGCCAATATCACTGATGAACATAGATGCAAAAATCCTTAACAAAATTCTAGCAAACAGAATACAACAACATATTAAAAGATCATACATCATGACCAAGTGTGCTTTATCCCAGGGATGCAAGGATTCTTCAGTATCCACATATCAATCAATGTAATACACCACATTAACCAATTGAAAGATAAAGACCATATGATTATCTCAATAGATGCAGAGAAAGCCTTTGACAAAATTCAACATCCGTTTATGATAAAAACCCTCCAGAAAAGAGGAATAGAAGGAAAATACCTCAACGTAATAAAAGCTATATATGGGAAACCCACAGCAAACATCCTCAGTGCTGAAAAATTGAAAGCATTTCCCCTAAAGTCAGGAACAAAACAAGGGTGCCCACTCTCACCACTACTATTCAACATAGTTTTGGGAGTTTTGGCCACAGCAGTTAGAGCAGAAAAAGAAATAAAAGGAATCCAGATTGGAAAAGAAGAAGTAAAACTCTCATTATTTGCACATGACATGATCCTCTACATAAAAAACCGTAAAGACTCCACAAGAAAATTACTAGAGCTAATCAATGAATATAGTAAAGTTGCAGGATATAAAATCAACACACAGAAGTCCCTTGCATTCCTATACACTAATAATGAGAAAATAGAGAAATTAAGGAAACAATTCCATTCACCATTGCAACGAAAAGAATAAAATATTTAGGAATAAATCTACCTAAAGAAACAAAAGACCTATATATAGAAAACTATAAAACACTGATTAAAGAAATCAAAGAGGACACAAATAGATGGAGAAATATACCATGTTCATGGATTGGAAGAATCAATACAGTGAAAATGAGTATACTACCTAAAGCAATCTATAAATTCAATGCAATCCCTATCACACTGCCAATGGTATTTTTCCGAGAACTAGGACAAATAATTTCCCAATTTGTATAGAAATACAAAAAACCCTGAATAGCCAAAGCAATCTTGAGAAAGAAGAATGGAACTGGAGGAATCAACCTGCCTTACTTCAGGCTATAGTACAAAGCTACAGTCATCAAGACAGTATGGTACTGGCACAAAGACAGAAATATAGATCAATGGAAAAAAGTAGGAAGCCCAGAGGTAAATCCATGCACCTGTGGACACCTTATCATTGACAAAGGAGGCAAGAATATACAATGGAATAAAGACAATCTCTTTAACAAGTGGTGCTGGGAGAACTGGTAAACCACTCGTACAAAAATGAAACTAGAACACTTTCTAACACCATACATAAAAATAAACTCAAAATGGATTAAAGATCTAAACATAAGACCAGAAACTATAAAACTCCTAGAGGAAAACATAGACAAAACACTCCCCGACATAAATCACAGCAGGATCCTCTATGACCCACCTCCCAGAGTTATGGAAATAAAAGCAAAAATAAACAAATGGGACCTAATTAAACTTAAAAGTTTTGGCACAACAAAGGAAACTATAAGCCAGGTGAAAAGACAGCCTTCAGAATGGAGAAAATAATAGCAAATGAAGCAGTTGACGAACAATTAATCTCAAAAACATACAAGCAGCTCATGCAGCTCAATTCCAGAAAAATAAACGACCCAATCAAAAAATGGGCCAAAGGATTAAACAGACATTTCTCCAAAGAAGACATATAGATGGCTAACAAACACATGAAAAGATGCTCAACATCACTCATTATCAGAGAAATGCAAATCAAAGCCACAATGAAGTACCATCTCACACCAGTCAGAATGGCTGCTGTCCTAAAGTCTACAAAGCAATAAATGCTGGAGAGGGTGTGGAGCAGAGGGAACCCTCTTACACTGTTGGTAGGAATGTAAACTAGTACAGCCACTATGGAGAACAGTGTGGCGATTCCTTATAAAACTGGAAATAGAACTGCAATATGACCCAGCAATCCCACTGCTGGGCATACACACCAAGGAAATCAGAGTTGAAAGAGATACATGTACCCCAATGTTCATTGCAGCACTGTTTATAATAGTGAGGACATGGAAGCAACCTAGATGTCCATCTGCATACGAATGGATAAGAAAGCTGTGGTACATATACACAATGGAGTATTACTCAGCAATTAAAAAGAATACATTTGAATCAGTTCTAATGAGGTGGATGAAACTGGAGACTATTATACAGACTGACGTAAGCCAGAAAGAAAAACACCAATACAATATACTAATGCGTATACATGGAATTTAGAAAGATGGTAATGATAACCCTATATGTGAGACAGCAAAAGAGACATAGATGTATAGAACAGTCTTTTGGACTCTGTGGGAGGAGGCGAGGGTGGGATGACTTGAGAGAATAACATTGAAACATATATATTATCATATGTGAAACAGATCGCCAGTCCAGGTCCGATGCATGAGACAAGCTGCTCAGGGCTGGTGCACTGGGATGACTCAGAGCGATAAGATGGGGAGGGAGGTGGGAGGGGTTTCAGGATGGGGAATACATGTACACCTATGGCTGATTCATGTCAGTGTATGGCAAAACCACTACAATATTTTAAAGTAATTAGCCTCCAATTAAAATAAATAAATTAAAAATTATATATTAGCTCAAAACAAGAAAATGAAAAGAAAACCCTAAAGACAGTATCAGAAATTTACTAGAGCTAATCAGTGAGTTTAGCAAAGTTGCAGGATACAAAATCAATACACAGAGATCACTTGGATTCCTATATACTAACAATGGAAAATCAGAAAAAGAAATTAAGGAATCAATCCCATTCAGCATTGCAACAAAAAGAATAAAATATCTTGGAATTAACTTGCCTAAGTAGACAAAAGAGCTGTATACAGAAATCTATAAGAAAGAAATCAAAGATTACATAAATAATGGAGAGATATTCCATGTTTGTGAGTAGGAAGAATCAATATTCTGAAAATGACTATACTAATTACCAATAGCGTTTTTCACAAAAGGAGAACAAAGAATTTCACAGTTCATATGGAAACAGAAAAGACTCCAAATAGCCAAAGCAGTCCTGAGAAAGAAGAATGGAGCTGAAGGGATTAACTTCAGGAATTTCCTGACTTCACATTATACTGCAAAACTATGGTCATCAAGACAGTATGGTACTGTCACAGAAACAGAAATATAGACCAATGGAGCAAGATAGAAAGCCCAGAAATAAACCCATGCACCTATGGTTACCTTATTTTTGACAAAGGAGGCAAGAATATACAATGGGGCAAAGACAGCCTCTTCAATAAATGGTGCTGTGAAAGCTGGACAACTACATGTAAAAGAATGAAATTAGAACACTTCCTAATACCACACACAAAGATAAACTCAAAATGGATTAAAGCCCTCAATGTAAGACCAGAAACTATAAAACTCTTAGAAGAACAGATAGGCAGAACACATGATGCCATAAATCAAAGAAAGATCCTCTATGACCCACCTCCTAGAATAATGGAAATAAAACTAAACAAGTGGGACCTGATTAAACCTAAAAGCTTTTGCATAGCAAAGGAAAGTATAAGCATAGTGAAAAGACAACCCTTATAATGGGAGAAAATAGCAAATGAAACAACTGACAAAGGATTAATTTCCAAAATAAACAAGCAGCTCATAGAAGCCACTACCAGAAAAAACAAATAACCCAATAAAAGTGTGGGAGAAAGACCTAAACAGACTTTTCTCCAAAGGAAACATACAGATTGCTAAGGAACACGTGAAAAGACTCTCAACATCGTTCATTATTAGAGAAATGCAAATCAAAACTACAATGAGATATCACCTCACAAAGTAAGAATGGCCATCATCAAGTCTGCATAATAAATGCTAGAGAGGGTATGAAGAAAAGGGAACCGTCTTTCACTGTTGCTGGGAATGTAAATTGATGCAACCATTATGGAAGACTGTATGGAGATTCCTCAAAAGGCTAGGAATAAAACCACCATATTGACCCAGCGATCCCACTCCTAGGTATATAGCCTGAGGAAACCAAAGTTGAAAGTAAACACATGTATCCCCTTGTTCATTGCAGCACTGTTTACAGTGGGTAGAACTTGGAAGCAATCTAAATGTCAATTGACAGATGAATGGTAAAGAAGTTGTGGTACATATCGACAATGGAATATTACTCAGCCATAAAAAAGAATGCATTTGAGTCCGTTCTAATGAGGTGGATGAACCTAGAGCCTATTATATAAAGTAAGTCAGAAAAAGCAAGATGAATATTATATACTAACACATATATATATGGAGTTTAGAAAGATGATACTGAAGAATTTATTTGCAGGGCAGCAGTGGAAAAAGAGACATAGAGAACAGACTTATGGGCATGGGGAGAGGTGGGGAGAGGGTGAGATATATGGAGAGAGTAACATGGAAACTTATATTACCATATGTAAAATAGACAGCCAATGGGAATTTGCTGTATATCTCAGGAAACTCAAACAGGGGCTCTGTATCAACCTAGAAGGGTGAGATGGGGAGATGGATGGGAGGAAGATTCAAGAGGGAGGGGATATATGTATACCTATGGCTGATTCATGCTGAGGTTTGACAGAAAACAACAAAATTCTGTAAAGCAATTAACCTTCAATTAATAAATAAATTTAAAAATTGCATTTGTTAATATTAGAATAAGTTATCAGATGAGTCCTTAAGTATGAAGAAGAAAAAAAAAAAGCTTGGGTTGTAAACTGGATATTTGAGATAATATATTGTAGCAATTCTGGATTTGGTTTTAACTTTATGAGTTTTTTTTCTAGAGAGTTACCTAGCTTTAGCATTATAATTTCTTACTCCATGGTAAGCAGCCAATGAGATTTCTGTTCAGTTTTTTTATTTTAATTTTTTATTCTGACTTCCTATTGTTCCTTGTTTCTACATAGCTTAGTGATCAGGCAATGATTTTGGAAGAGGTTGTTCTCAGATATCTTGAGCCTGTAAGGCTCCCACCCTCAGCTGATCTGGGAAGCACAATCAACATTTCAGTCAGTTCTCAAGTCTACTTTCAGTTTTACTTTTTCTTTGCTTTTCTTGGATCTCTTTCATAGGTGTGCATATTTTTCCAGTCAGCCAGAGATATGTAGAACCCTAGTATGGTACTTTAATTTTCAAACTCTCCCCATCAAATTCTTGCTTGTTCCACTGGAACCTCAAACGTGGGCTACCAAATGAACAGATTTTACCATTTGTTTTTTAATGAGTTTATAAGTATTAGCTAACAGTCTTTCACTATCTGACCCAAATGGAATTTACTTCCTCTCAGAGTTAAGCTACTAATTTGGGGGGCCAGCCCATAGTTTGGTAAAACTATTCTTCTCACCTTCATAGCTGAAGGGGAATGAAGGGGGTGCTTGATGGGAACAGCCTCATGCAAGGCCACAGACTCTTATTCCTGCACACTTCTCTAGTAGTTTTGCAAGGCTAACTGCTTCAGTAAGTTCTTTGCCTTCAGTCGACTTTCAGAGACATAAAATGGTTGGTTGTTTTGTATTGATTTCAGCCTATAAATAGTGGTATTCTTGGGTACAAATGCCTAGAGGCACTCATCTTGACCCCTGATAATTGTGGGACACCCCCACAGAAATTTTCCCAACCAGAGCTAATGTTGTGGCTGAACTGGCCCTTATGATTTTTATTATTAATGATATGATGTGATAGCATGACACCTCAGGAACAACCATCAAGGAACTTTGAAAAATACAAGGTTTATTATTTACAAGTCCTGGAGAGCACATGACATACCCAGGGCCTCACAGGGAGGTCATTGGGAGAGACAGAGAGAGAGAAAACCTGAACCTAAGGTTCTGCCTTTATTTGGGGTTGAGGTTGAGGCATCTAGGATTTTGTATGTTCACTCTTTATGGGTGAACTTAAAAAAGGAGAGTAGGAATTAAAGTGTGGAAAGGAAAGCAGGATCACTCAAATGGTCAGTAATCTCTGTCAACCAGGGATGTCTAAAATGGGTGGGGCAGCCTGGCTCCTTCTCTAGTTGTGTGTTGGGCAATGTGCTTGTTGGAGATGGATGTTGGAAATAGATGCTGTAGCAATCAAAAGTTTAATGTCAGGCACTTACATTATGATCAGCAAAGCTAACTGTCTGGCACTTACTATGCTGCTTTTAACAGCTTTTTCCAGCTTTATATTTGATTTTCGCAGAGAGAATTAGTCAAACCCTCCAGCTATCATAACCAGAGTTTTCACTCTATCAGGTAGAATTCTTCTCATTTTCTCACAACCAAACCTAAAAATTTTGCCACATTCATTCTTCTATCAGTTGGTTATTGCTGTATAATAAATAAGCCCTATATTTATTGGCTTAAAATGACACCCATTTATTTAGCTCTTCTTACTCTGGTTGAGCAGTTAAGGCTTAGCTCAAATAATCTAGTCTCAGTTGAACCCATTCATATTCCTGTGGTGAACTGTCAGATAAACCAGGGAATGGATATTTTAAGATGGCCCCAGATGCTATGAGTTGTATATTTGCCACTTGTCGTCTCTCATCCTTCAGTCAACTGGCCCAGGATCATTCACGTGGAAACTGAGCAGGCTCCAAGAGTGAAAGGTGAAGTACACAAGAATTGCTGACCCGTGCCTCCACAGGAAACATTCAAACACTCAAAGGCAGGTCTAGCTCAGACTCTTGTGGGGGTCACTGCTCCTTTCTCTGGGTCCTGGAATGCACAAGGTTTTGTTTGCACCCTCCAGGCATCTCTGGTAGGTATGAGGTTTGATTCTAA
Organism: Moschus berezovskii; assembly: GCF_049115385.1. NCBI lineage: Eukaryota > Metazoa > Chordata > Mammalia > Artiodactyla > Moschidae > Moschus > Moschus berezovskii. The sequence goes on along the minus strand of NC_142488.1, from coordinate 52,651,556 downwards.
ACGCAATTGTGCCCCTCCTACCATCTTGTTGAAGCTTCTCCTTTACTGTTGGACATGGGGTATCTTTTTTAGGTGGGATCCAACATTTTTATGTTGATGGTTGTTCAGCAGCTAGGTGAGATTTTGGTGTTCTTGCCAGACAAGATGAGCGCACATCCTTCTACTCCGCCATCTTGTATCACCTCCATTTCTTAAAGAGATGGGAATACCAGACCACCTTACCTGCCTCCTGAGAAACCTGTATGCAGGTCAAGAAGCAACAGTTAGAACTAGACATGGAACAATGTACTAGTTCAAACTTGGGAAAGAAGTACATCAAGGCTGTATATTGTCACCCTGCTTATTTAACTTATATCCAGAGTACATCATGTGAAATGCTTCACTGAATGAAGCACAAGCTGGAATCAATATTTCTGGGAAAAAATTCAATAACCTCAGATATGCAGATGACATCACCCTTATGGCAGAAAGTGAAGAGGAACTAAAGAGCCTCTTGATGAAAGTGAAAGAGGAGAGTGAAAAAATTGGCGTAAAACTTAATATTCAAAAAACGAAGATCATGGCATCTGGTCCCATCACTTCATGGCAAATAGATGGGGAAACAATGGAAACAGTGACAGACTTTATTTTCTTGGGCTCCAAAAATCACTGCAGATGGTGGCTGCAGTCATGAAATTAAACAATGCTTGCTCCTTAGAAGAAAAGCTATGACCAACCTAGACAGGATATTAAAAAGCAGAGACTACTTTGCTGAGAAAGGTCCATCTAGTCAAAGCTATGGATTTTCTAGTAGTCATGTATGGATGTGAGAGTTGGACTCTAAAGAAAGCCGAGCAAGAAAGAATTGATGCTTTTGAACTGTGGTGTTGGAGAAGACTCTTGAGAGTCCCTTGGATTGCAAGGAGATCAAAGCAGTCAATCCTAAAGGAAATCAACCCTGAATATTCATTGGAAGGACTGATGCTGAAGCTCCAAAACTTTGGCCACCTGATGTGAAGAGATGACTCATTAGAAAAGACCCTGATGCTGGAAAAGATTGAAGGCAGGAGGAGAAGGGGAAACAGAGGATGAGATGGTTGCATGATGTCACCAGCTCAATGGACAGGAGTATGAGCAGGCTCTGGGAGATGGTGAAGATCAGGAGGCCTGGAATGCTGTAGTCCATGGGGTTGCAGAGAGTCGGACATGACTGAGTGACTGAACAGCAATACTCGAATTAACACAATACCATTTATTCAGCACTTTATTAGTCAAACCAAGCCACAAGACCAGCCCCAATTCAAGCACGGAGAAAAAGACTACACCTCTTGATGTGAGGAGCTTCAAAGTCATGTTGGAAAGGGATGTAACCCTTTCTGGAGCGGGGTGAGGTAAGGAATTCCATTTTGAAATAGATCACAACATCCATCCTTGTACTTGAAAGGCATTCAAGTACAGTGGAAGAGATTTCCTTTCTCCCACCTAAGACAGTTCCCTCCACTTGTGCTCTGTATGCTACTTCTTCTACCTTTTAACTCTCTAGAGGGAAGGTAACATCCTTAGTTGTCTTTCCTTCCATTCCCAGTATGAAATGGATCAGTGAGGCAAAAAAAAAAAAATGATTTTATGTATGGTATTTCTGTGAGAGATCATGATAATGGATGTGTTTGTCCTTTATGTGTGAATTTCCAGTTACTCTCTTGTTCATTTGTAAGTATGAAAATGATGTCCTTGCCAAATATGGATGTTTTGTGTTACTCGATATTTTCCTTCATTTCAAGAATAGTCAAGGGTAGTATTGATAAACAAGTATGCTTCCTAGGTCCTGATTACATTGTTTCTCTAATAATTATTATTGGCCCATTTTACAGATGAAGAAGAAGAAAATGAGGCTCAGCAAGGCACTGCTCCGAGGTTAAGAAATGGGTAAGTACATATTTGAATCAATATATGCTCTTCCAGATTTGTGTTTTCTTCATCACACATTTCAAGTGATATACTGAGAGTTTTGAGAAAAACTATCACAACTGAAGTCCATTTTGAGGGATGGAGGTAAACAGAAATGAAGACTTTGTCACATTCCTGTTCATGTTCTAGATTTCATTTGCTGCTCATCATAAAAGCTTGAAATTTCACTGACTGGAGCTTGATGGAGGTTAATTTTATAACTATCTAGAATGGACCAGTATCTAATTCCTGTTCCAATAAAGATCACTGGAAATGAAGTCTGTTAGAATGATTGATATATGTAGTCCCAAACATTACTTGTTAGCTTTTTTCTGTTTCAGTCTGCCACATTAATGAGTGACAAAGATAATTTTTATTTGTTTGACTAACTTTAGTAATATTATTTTAGTTATGAGAATAGAAAATCATTAATATATTTAGAAATGGGAAAAAAAAGCAAAGCAACCATTCATAACATCTTCATATATTCCCGTTCAATCATTTTTTCTGTTTATTTATAATGGGTGAATATTTTTATATTTTACCTTTTTAGCAAATATGCAATATATAGTTTTTTTCTTGGATATTTTAGTTCATTTTTTTATTAAAACATTAATTTTTAAAGTAAAACATAAGCAATGGAGATTTGGGGGGAATAAAGCATAAACTGTTCATATAGGTTTCCCCACAAAATTAAAATATGTACTAACAAGCATAACACTGGTTAAGTAATTCATTATTTATAAGTAATTTGATGGTATACTGAGAAAAATGAGAGTTAATGGAGAAATAAATCTCTTAGTCAAAGTGCTTGGCAAATCATCTGTACACATGACTCCAAGATTGCTATTTCCCAATATACCATAACTAATAACTTAGTGACACTAGCAATAAAAATAAAATATCTAAGAATAATGTAAAAGAGATGTGGGTCCTATGTGAAAACAAATATTAAATGGAGTAAGAATAAAAGATGATTTGAACAAACTGAAATATTTATTGTGCAACTAGATTTGAAGATTGTATTATACAGATTTAAATTATTTTAAGTACACAATAGATTTTCCAAAGGCACTCAAAAATAATTCAGTACCTATTCACATTTTTTTTAAAAAAACACTGTGTACTTTAAAAGTAGATTTGTAGAGGGCTACATTTTATTTTTTCCTGTAAAAAGACACAAAATGATTTTATAACCACCACTGGAGGAAGTTCCATTAAAATTAGGAACAAGACAAATATGCTTATTATCTCCACTACCTAATATTGCTTTAGAAATTCTCTCCACCATGAAAAGATATTAAAAAGAAATGAAACCTATAACTTTCAGGATGGAGAAAAAGTAATCATTGCTCAAGGATGATAAGAGTGTATTATTGGAAAACACATTAGAAACAACACTAAATGCCTTGGTACATATGTATTCTATAAAAGGCTAGAATAAACAGCAGCTATTTAAACTATCAATAACTTTTATGTGTACAGCAAGAACCACATACAAAACATAATAGAAAAACGATGGCATTCACAGTCGTTAAAGAGAAGTGATAAAATTGAGAGTTTTGAAACAAGGTTTGAATGATAAATAGAGAGACAGTTTATCAGTTTTGCAGAGCCAAGGATGATGGAGGTGGTGACTAGGGTGATAAGGAAAGAATCACAGATTATAATCTCAGATTATAAAGTCTCCAGGTTCTAGACAGGGATCCCTTATAGTCATCAGGCAGGGTTCCCATGTCTCATCTATGTGTCCTTTTGTATAATTCGTTATAATTGAAAAATTCAACACTTTCACAACCCATTATGCCCTTCCAATCTTTACAAATGTCTGTGCCAAATGCAGGGGGAAGAAACTGACACAACATTGTAAAGCAACTCTACTCCAATAAATGTTAATTTTAAAAAGGGAAGGGAAAGGAAGAGAAAGACATGCTAACACAGGAGGGGAGTTACAGGATAGACGGGTGATCTAATAATAATGGTAGACAAAACCTTATTTCCAGAGCACAAGGGTTATAAACTTCACAATAATCCAAATCAAAATGTCAATGGTATTTTATTTGCAAAACTCAACATAACCATATTAATATTCACCTATTAGAAGAGCATTGAAAGAATGAATAATTTTAAGAAGAGTAAAATAATTTTTAAAACCTTGGCATTCAAATGTCTGGATTTGCAATAATTATTAAATAATTTGATAATGTTGCTTAAGTATTATTTGCCAACTGCTTTGAACTTTAACTCCCACCTTTTAACTTCACCACAAAGGAGAGAGACGAAAATGACCACAAGACTTATCTTTGTTGTAGAAATTAAATCTGTGGTCAAGGGGTTCAATGCTTAACATTGGCTAGGTAGAAGGAAAGGGAAGAATTTAAGTCATTCAGTATTGGTTGAGGACAATCTATGTGCCAGGTCCTGTGGTAAGCACTTCATCATTAATTCTCATAACATTTTGCTATTACTGCTAATTGTATAAAAGGAGACCAAAGATTAGAAGGTAGTTGGAATTTGATTTCAAGCTTTTCTGGCTCCCCAGCCTGTGACTTGCACCACCACCATGACTTATCTAGAGAATTATTTCACTGAGTAGTTTTTTTGTTATGATATTTTTGGTGGTGTATAGAGGCTTGCAACTTAAATAAGGCCCTCGCTTCCTTAAAAACACTACATCCCTGGATGGTGTTGACTATGTTGGTTTTTTCTTCTTCCACAGGATATAATGAATGATCTTGAGTTTTATCATAATACTGATCTGCATTCCAGTTACATTCCTAGCAGTTAATAGCTGTGTAAATAGCTGGACAAACTGTTTAAACAGTTGGAGCCTCAGTTCCGTCAGCATGTATAAAACTTCACGTAATTACTCAGAAAAGAGGATAGTCTGTTTTGCCATCACCCCATAACCCACTCCAGTGTTCTTGCCTGGAGAATCCCAGAGATGAGGGAGTCTGGTGGGCTGCCGTCTATGGGGTCACACAGAGTCGGACACGACTGAAGTGACTTAGCAGCAGCAGCAGCAGCAGCGTGCAGCCATTTTGATAAAATCTTAACCTTCACAAGGGATTCTGTGACATTTTGGGGTATGATGATATTGTCATCATAGTTTCCTTTATATACCTTAACTACTGGTGTGTTTATCACCCAGCCTAGTGTAGAATGGAAAGAGACAAATCTGACCCACATCTAGCAACATCCAAATCAAAGTCTCAAGTAAAAATAACCAAGTTAAAAGTTTTCTGTTTGGTGGGTTAGTTAGTTAATATTCATAGAAGCATTGGATACAAGCTTTGAAAAGAACTTTCTAATGGAATCATATTATCTTGCACAGGAAGAGATCCTCTTTGTACTTGATCAGCTAGAATACACTGACAGCAAGTACATATTAGGTGCTGTGCTAGGTGTGGAGGTGCAGATATGAATTATATAGAAATCCTTCCATCATGATGTTATGAGTAGTTGGGGGAGGAACATAAACAGATTAACAAATCATAACATTTTTGATGATCTACTCTGTGCCATGCAAATTTGCATATCATTTATTACATATAATTATACATATATATATAGCATATACATATTTTTTTCTCAATGGGGTTTTCTCAGTGTTGCTGAGAGGGTAAATAACTAAATAGTGAGTGGTGGAACTGAGACTTACACTAAATATGTGGACACTAAAGGTGATCCTTTTTCCACTCATTATGGCAACAATTATTTCATACATAGTGGCAGGTATAATTTACCAATGAGACAGTCATCCTGTTTCCAAAAGGACTCATGTCTGTAAAAATCCAGGCATACAGCAAGGCTTAGCTTCTCCATAAAGAACTAGGTCACTCAGTCAAAACACAGATAAGTAGTGTGTTTTATATTAGTGTCAACTTAAAGAAAAATGTACAATGTAGAAGTTGTGAGTTGAGTTTTATTCAGGGACCTTACTGAGGACTATAGCCCCAGAGACAGCTTCTCAGATAGCTCTGAGGAGCTGCTCTGAAGAAGTATGGGAGGAGCCAGTATATATATAAATTTTTTTTGGCTGGGAAATGCCTGTAGTCAAGCATATATCTTGGTAGAAAATGACTTCTAATTACAAAGAACATACTTCAAGTGAATGCATCTAATGCTTTTCTATGTATGAAAAGATGCAAGAATCTGGGATCATTGAAATTCTTCCTTAGTTATGCATCTTAACTATGTGGGGCCCATATATCCAAAGCACAGAATATTTCATCCTTTTTTTCCCATCCTGTATTCTCCTAAGTGTACATTGTCAGTGGGCTACTGCAGTGGGCTGCAACTTAGCCCTCTGCATAACGAGATGATGAGCAACACTATTTGCTCTTTTTGTTTACAGTAGGAATGAGTGGAGAGCTTGGAAAGTGAGAGCTACAATAGTGGACCCTTCTGTGGAAGGGATTTTACCAAGTAGAAAGGGCTGTAAAACTCCAGTTGCCCCTTTGTTTCTGCCATCTCAGTGGGGCCCAATGCTAAGAGAACAGTTTCTCAGAAACAGTTGTTATTTTGTAAAGGGGCAATGAAAGACCTGGCTCGGTGCCTTCAGCCACTTACAGCTAGCCCAATCTTTCGTCTCCAGGGTTCCCCTGTGAGAGGTGCCAGGAAGTTTCTTTAGAGACATCAACAGATTTTAAGTAGAACCAAAAGAGCCATGGGACATCTTTTGGAGGCTAGAAATGAAAACATACTGCAGGTTGGAGTCAAGAGACCCAGAACTGAAAATTGGCTTTAGCACTACCACTAGCTAACTAGCTGTGTGATATTGATTATAGAACAGTTCCTGACATTGTTTTCACTCAATAAATACTCATTGATTATAGGTGTTTGTTTCCCCTACTTGATTATGAGATCCTTGAGGGCAGGGGCAAAATTTAGTTGGTCTTTGTAAATCTAGCATCCAGTTCACTAAGTCCTGTTGAGCTCCACTAAATTTTGAACTAGTTATTATTTTTTTTGAGTAACATTGATAAGAAAATCCTTCACCCAGTAAGGACACAGTTCAGAAGTTCTTATGGATGTAGGCACCACATAGTTTACTCTTAAGTACAGGTATCAAGCAAATTATTCTTTTTAATCAGCTGTGAGTTTTTGAGAGCAAAGAAATGCTCATTATCTTTGGCATTCCACACTGAAGCTAGTATTTATAGTACATGTAATGATTTACTTCAGCTTTTCTTTTATCTCAATCATTCAAGTGTCACTCTTAATGGTTTTTGCTTTATCTGTGCACAATCTGTACTTTTATTAAATGTTTTCATTTTTGAAATAAAAAATCTTTTAAAGTGAAATATAACTCTAAGATTAAAAATTAAGAACACAAAATAATGTTATGAAATATTTTAAAGTGAAATTAAGATTCAGTACAAGTAATAGTAGGCTAGTACGTGCATGCATGTGTATGCGTGCTCAGTCATGTTCAACTCTGCGACCCTATGGAGTGTAGCCTGCCAGGTTTCTCTGCCCATGGGATTCTCCAGGCAAAAATACTGGAGAAGGTTGCCATGTCCTTCTCCAGGGGATCTTCCTGACCCAAGGACCAAATCTGCATCTCCTGCATTGGCAGGTGGATTCTTTACCACTGAGCCACCTGGGAAGCCCAAGCTAGTATGCACATTATACTAACTATATACCTTTTCTCTTTCAATAGTTATGATAGCTCTTCTAGAAAAGTGTTCTTCCCATGACCACAGTTGAGATTAAGAGCCAGGGAAGTTAGGCAGTAGTCCAGTGTCACACAGCTAGGATAAGGGAGAATCTGAAGTCTAACTCAAGATTTTTAGATGCTAAGACCCACATGGATTACTCTGTCCCTAACTTTATTACAGTAAGTCCCCTACAGATGAATGAGTTCTGTTCTGAGAGCATGCTCATAAGTCCAATTTGTTCACAAATCCAACAAAGTTAGCCTAAATACTCAACTAACACAATCAGCTATACAGTACTGTACTATAATGTGTTTATAAAACTTTTCACAAAAACAATATGTACATAAAAAACAAACACAAAAAATAAACATTTTCAATCTTATAGTACAGTGCCTTGAAAAGTACAATAGTAGTACAACAGCTGGCATACAGGGGCTGGCATCAGGTGAAGATTTACTGACTGGAGGAGGGAATTCTTTCCCTTTTTTAATCACTGATCCAGGCTTCCTTGGTTTTCAGGTCATCTCCTCTTTATACTTTCAGCAGCTCCTCATCCCATAGGCACTCCCCAGATCCTGTGGCCCACTGTCGATATATTCAGCACTGAGGCCTGCTGGAACAGAGGAAAAAATGAATATTTTAAAGCCTTTCTGAGAACACAAAATAATTGTTATCTACACCTTCCTGAGAAGTATTAAGAAGTGAGCATCTGAGGAGGGCTCTTTGTGACCTAGTTTCCTGCAGTGAGAATGCAGATCAGAGTTCAAATTATCTTCCTTGTGTAAAGGACTAGGGGAGGAGATAGAGTCTAGAAGATCTAGAGGCTGCTATGGAGGGAGGGAGTAGGGACAGTGAGCTGCTGACCTGCAGGAAATGTAGGAGATAAGGAAGGGCACAAGACTCAGTTCATGGTGGGCACACAGTAAATGTTCATAGATTTTTAACTGGAAAGAGATGTGGTAAATTGTGGGGAACCATATAATCAGGAAATTGCCTTCTAAACTGAAGCTGTGGCCAGAAACTTTGCCTTTGGGTTAACAAAAATCTTTCTTCTGTTTTTAGAAACTGACTAGCCAGATCAAGGAAACTTGAAGCAGCAGTGATTTGAGATGAGATAAGCTTCAAGGAATAGTGAATCTGAGCTCGTAGCTGAAGCCAAGGGATAGAATATGCAGTAAGAGAAAGAGAAGAGGGAATTATGTTGTTTATTGGCACCCTTCCTCCACCATGTCAAATAATTTATGTATATTACTCCATGAAGTCTTCAGAACCAATCTGCAGGGCAGGTGTTCCCCCCACATGACAGATGAAGAAATAGGCTCAGAGTGATTGAATGTCTTGTTAAAGGTCACAGAGATTGGAAACGTCAGAGCCTTGGGGTGTTACCTCTAGTTGTTTGTGACCCAAAGAAAAAGTTGATGAGAGCTCCTGGATTCTAGAGTAGGAAGGTGGGTTTGATAAAGGTTTCTCTATTTCCTTGGCAGAGAGCAGTCTGATTCCCTGAATCAGGCTCTAGAATAACCACAGGAGTGACCCAGGATGTGTCTGGATTCCTTAGACTCACATAATTCTTAGGCTGTAGTTTTTGTTTTCAATTTTTATAGTTATAATGAATGTTGCAATAAATTCCTTCATTACAAAGGTTTTATTAAAACCCCTTTGCCAGCAAAACATCTAATATAATTCAGTTTATGTGTCAGTTTATATGTATATGTGTGTGTGTCTGCTTATGTGTATACATCCTAGTTATTCTATTTGAACATATTTGGATACATCAGAGATGCTTAATGAATACTTACACGTTTATTTATTTAAAAAATAAAATTTATTTCCAAATCCTTTAGTGAATAAATGACTTATAGAAAATAAGAACAATTTCAAAAATGAGGAAAAATTCTTAATTCTTTGCTACTTTAGGCAGCCTCCATATACAACATTGTAATTAAAATGTAGGCCACATAGTTATATTTCTGGAATTATGACAGAGACCAAGGCCTATTGAAAAGAACTCAAAATGCTATGGTAAATAACCCTGTAACTTATCATTTTGGAGTATTTTGTCTGAGATTTTGTCCCTATAAGAAAATAAGAATTGATTTTCATTTTGTTCTAATTCAACCGTCATTCAGATGGCCCCAAGTCATTCTAATATTTTGTGAAAAGGGGCACTTCGTTGGCTTTTCCTAGACCAGCTCAGGAAGGTGTTGGTCCCTGGTGGCTCAGATGGTAAACAATCTGCCTGCAGTGCAGGAGACCCGGCTTCGATCCCCGGGTTGGGAAGATCCCCTGGAGAAGGGAATGGCAACCTACTCCAGTATTCTTGCCTGGAGAATTCCATGAGCCAAGACTACATACAGTCCATGGGGTTGCAAAGAGTCAGACACAACTGAGCAACTAACACTTTCACATACTGTTAATATGCATATTAAAGAAAGTGGTTCTGACGTCGACGGGAAGATGGCGGAGGAATAGGACAGGGCGGCCACTTTCCCCCCAACAAAATCAACAAAAGAACATTTGAACGCTGAGTAAATCCCACAAAAAATCTTCTGAATACCGGCAGAGGACATCAGGCACTCAGAAAAGCAGCCCATAGTCGTCGAAAGGAGGTAGGAAATAGATAAAAAGATAAAAAGAGAGACAAAAGAGGGAGGGACGGAGCTCCCTCCCGGGAAGGGAGGCTTAAAAAAAAAAAAAAAGAGAGAGAGAGAAGTTTCCTAACACCTGGAAACACTGGCGAGTGGATCCTCAGAGGGCCGCATAACTGGGAGACAAAAGACATAAATAATTAAAACTCACAGACTAAGTGCCCAGAGGAAACTCTCAGCGGAGAAGCGGCGCAGACTCCCGCGCCCCTCACTAGCAGGCGGGGGCTGGGCAGGGAGGCGCCGGCAGCAGCACTCAGAGGGAGAGCCAGCGGCGGCGGTGCTTAGAGGGAGAGCAGGCGCCCGCGCGTGGAGGGAGAGCAGGCGCCCGCGCGTGGAGGGAGAGCCGGCGCCCGCGCTTGGAGGGAGAGCCGGCGCCCGCGCGTAGAAGGAGAGCCGGCGCCCGCGCGTAGAGGGAGAGCCCGCGCCCGCGCTTGGAGGGAGAACCGGGCTTGGGCGCCCCAGCCCCCGCCGACGCGGGCGGGGAGGGCAGCCAGCGCCGGGGCGGGGGCAGCCGCGGCCCCAGAGAGGCTTCCCGTGCCAAGCTGCAGGCAAGCTTCCTTGCTGGCCAGGACTTCTTGGGTTCGGGCCGGTCGATATCCACCTGAGAAACTGCACCGGTTGTACTCCCAGAAAACCGAGCGGCGGGGACCGGGAAGGCGATAAGTCGCAGCGACTGCGCTCGCCAAACGCCTGGTCACCTGAGCTGCTAGGACCGGGGAAGGCACAAAACGCAGGCCCAGCCAAGTCTGCCTTTGTCGAGTACCCGAGGACCTGAACCTGAGCCAATCAGACCTGGGAAGTGCATGCAACCCAGCGCCAGCCGCGGACAGCTTGCAGCAGAGCAAACTAAAGCCTAAGCAGCATAAACAGGGAAAGCACACACGCCTCGAGCGGGAGCATTCCCAGTGTAGCCGAGACACCGCAAGCACTCCCCACAGACGCCAGGGGTATTTGTTAGTTGTTCCTCCCTCCCTACAGCAGGACTGAATAGGAGAGCCTGGGGGAAAAAAAAAAAAAAGTGTCCACCACCGCATCCTGGAGTCAGGACGGTAATTAGACACTGAGGAGACCAGAAAACAGAAGAGGGAGAAGCCTTGAGCCTCCTGCAAGAATAAGACTGAAAACCAGAGGCAGAGGCTTAAGGCCAAATCCTGAGAACACCAGAGATCTCCGGTTCCAGAGAACATTAATTGATAGGTACTCATCAAAGGCCTCCATACATACACTGAAACCAGGCACCACCCAAGGGTCAACAAGTTTCAGTGAAAGACATACTACGCAAGCTATCCAGCAACACAGGAGAATAGCACTGAGCTTCAATATACAGGCTGCCCAAAGCCACCCCAAACCCACAGACATCTCAAACTCATTATTGGACACTTCCTTGCACTCCAGAGAGAAGAAATCCAGTTCCACCCACCAGAACATCTACTCAAGCTTCCCTAACCAGGGAACCTTGGCAAGTCACCCATCCAACCCCACACATAACGAGGCAACTACATAATAAAGAGAACTCCACAGACTGTCAGAAGACAGAAAGGCCACCCGAACACAGCAATATAAGCAAGATGAAGAGGCAGAGAAATACCCAACAAGTAAAGGAACAGGATAAATGCCCACCAACACAAACAAAAGAGGAAGATATAGGGAACCTACCCGATAAAGAATTTCGAATTTTAATTGTGAAAATGATTCAAAATCTGGAAAGCAAAATGGAGTTACAGATAAATAAACTGGAGAAAAGGATGGAGAAGATGGAAGAAATGTTCAATAAAGAATTAGAGGAAATAAAAAAGAGTCAATATACAATGAATAATACAATAGACGAGATCAAAAACACTCTCGAGGGCACAAACAGTAGAATAACGGAGGCAGAAGACAGGATAAGCGAGCTAGAAGATAGAATTGTAGAAATAAATGAAACAGAGACGGAAAAAGAAAAACGAATTAAAAGAAATGAGCACAATATTAGAGACATATGGGACAATATTAAACGCCCCAACATTCGAATCATAGGAGTCCCAGAAGAAGAAGACAAAAAGAAAGACCATGAGAGAATACTCGAGGAGATAATAGTTGAAAATTTCCCTAAAATGGGGAAGGAAATAATCACCCAAGTCCAAGAAACACAGAGAGTCCCTAACAGGATAAACCCAAGGCGAAATACCCCAAGGCACATATTAATCAAATTAACAAAGATCAAACACAAAGAAAAAATATTACAAGCAGCAAGGGAAAAACAACAAATAACACACAAGGGGATCCCCATAAGGATAACAGCTGATCTTTCAGCAGAAACTCTTCAGGCCAGGAGGGAATGGCAAGACATATTTAAAGTGATGAAAGAAAATAACCTACAGCCCAGATTACTATACCCAGCAAGGATCTCATTCAAATGTGAAGGAGAAATCAAAAGCTTTACAGACAAGCAAAAGCTGAGAGAATTCAGCATCACCAAACCAGCTCTCCAACAAATACTAAAGCATCTTCTCTAGACTGGAAACACAGAAAGGGTATATAAACTTGAACCCAAACAATAATGAAAATGGCAACAGGATCATACTTATCAATTATCACCTTAAACGTAAATGGGTTGAATGCCCCAACCAAAAGACAAAGGCTGGTTGAATGGATACAAAAACAAGACCCCCTTATATGTTGTCTACAAGAGACCCACCTCAAATCGAGGGACACATACAGACTGAAAGTGAAGGGCTGGAAAAAGATATTCCACGCAAATAGAGACCAAAAGAAAGCAGGAGTAGCAATACTCATATCAGATAAAATTGATTTTAAAACAAAGGCTGTGAAAAGAGACAAAGAAGGAAACTACATAATGATCAAAGGATCAATCCAAGATAAAGATATAACAATTCTAAATATTTATGCACCCAACATTGGAGCACCGCAATATGTAAAACAATTACTAACAATTATGAAAGGGTAAATTAACAATAACACAATAATAATGGGAGATTTTAATACCCCACTTACATCTATGGATAGATCAACTAAACAGAAAATTAACAAAGAAACACAAACTTTAAATGATACAATAGACCAGTTAGACCTAATAGATATCTATAGGACATTTCACCCCAAAACAATGAACTTCACCTTTTTCTCAAGCGCACACGGAACCTTTTCCAGGATAGATCACATCCTGGGCCATAAATCCAGCCTTGGTAAATTCAAAAAAATTGAAATCATTCCAAGCATCTTTTCTGACCACAATGCAGTAAGACTAGATCTCAATTACGGGAGAAAAACTATTAAAAATGCCAACATATGGAGGCTGAACAACACGCTGCTGAATAATGAACAAATCATAGAAGAAATCAAAAGAGAAATTAAAATATGCATAGAAATGAATGAAAATGAAAACACAACAACCCAAAACCTCTGGGACACTGTAAAAGCAGTGCTAAGGGGGAAGTTCATAGCAATACAGGCACACCTCAAGAAACAAGAAAAAAGTCAACTAAATAACCTAACTCTACATCTAAAGAAACTAGAAAAGGAAGAAATGGAGAACCCCAGGGTTAGCAGAAGGAAAGAAATCATAAAAATTAGGGCAGAGATAAATGCAAAAGAAACAAAAGAGACCATAGCAAAAATCAACAAAGCCAAAAGCTGGTTCTTTGAGAAGGTAAATAAAATTGACAAACCACTAGCCAGACTTATCAAGAAAGAAAGGGAGAAGAACCAAATCAATAAAATTAGAAATGAAAAGGGAGAAATCACAACTGACAACACAGAAATACAAAGGATTATTAGAGAATACTATCAGCAATTATATGGCAATAAAATGAATAACTTGGAAGAAATGGACAAATTCCTAGAAAAGTACACCTTGCCAAAACTGAACCAGGAAGAAATAGAAAATCTGAACAGACCCATCACAAGCACGGAAATAGAGGAAGTAATCGGAAAGCTTCCAGCAAACAAAAGCCCAGGTCCAGACGGCTTCACAGCTGAATTCTACCAAAAATTTAGTGAAGAGCTAACACCTATTCTACTCAAACTCTTTCAGAAAATTGCTGAGGAAGGAAAACTTCCAAACTCATTCTATGAGGCCACTATCACCCTAATCCCAAAACCTGGTAAAGATCCCACAAAAAAAGAAAACTACAGGCCAATATCACTGATGAACATAGATGCAAAAATCCTTAACAAAATTCTAGCAATCAGAATCCAACAACATATTAAAAAGATCATACATCATGACCAAGTGGGCTTTATCCCAGGAATGCAAGGATTCTTCAATATCCGCAAATCAATCAACGTAATACACCACATTAACAAACTGAAAAATAAAAATCATATGATTATCTCAATAGATGCAGAGAAAGCCTTTGATAAAATACAACATCCATTTATGATAAAAACTCTCCAGAAAGTGGGAATAGAAGGGACATATCTCAACATAATAAAAGCTATATACGACAAACCCATAGCAAACATTATCCTCAATGGTGAAAAACTGAAAGCATTTCCCCTAAAGTCAGGAACAAGACAAGGGTGCCCACTCTCACCACTACTATTCAACATAGTTCTGGAAGTTTTGGCTACAGCAATCAGAGCAGAAAAAGACATAAAAGGAATACAAATTGGAAAAGAAGAAGTAAAACTTTCACTGTTCACTGATGACATGATCCTCTACACAGAAAACCCTAAAGACTCTACCAGAAAACTACTAGAGCTAATCAATGAATACAGTAAAGTTGCAGGATATAAAATCAACACACAGAAATCCCTTGCATTCCTATACACTAATAATGAGAAAATAGAAAGAGACATTAAAGAAACTATTCCATTCACTGTTGCAACGAAAAGAATTAAATACTTAGGAATATATCTACCTAAGGAAACAAAAGACTTGTACATAGAAAACTACAAAACACTAGTGAAAGTAATCAAAGAGGACACTAATAGATGGAGAAATATACCGTGTTCGTGGATTGGAAGAATAAATATTGTGAAAATGAGTATACTACCCAAAGTAATTTATACATTCAATGCAATCCCTATCAAGCTACCAACGATATTTTTCACAGAATTAGAACAAATAATCTCACAGTTTGTATGGAAATACAAAAAACCTCGAATAGCCAAAGCAATCTTGAAGAAGAAAAATGGAACTGGAGGAATTAACCTGCCAGACTTCAGGCTCTACTACAAAGCCACAGTCATCAAGACAGTATGGTACTGGCATAAAGACAGAAATATAGATCAATGGAACAAAATAGAAAGCCCAGAGATAAACCCACGCACCTATGGACACCTTATCTTTGACAAAGGAGGCAAGAATATAAAATGGACAAAAGACAGTCTCTTTAACAAGTGGTGCTGGGAAAACTGGTCAGCCACTTGTAAAAGAATGAAATTAGAACACTTCCTAACACCATACACAAAAATAAACTCAAAATGGATTAGAGAGCTAAATGTAAGGCCAGATACTATAAAACTCCTAGAGGAGAACGTAGGCAAAACACTCTCTGACATAAATCACAGCAGGATCCTCCAAGACCCACCTCCCAGAATATTGGAAATAAAAGCAAAAATAAACAAATGGGACCTAATTAAAATCAAAAGCTTCTGCACAGCAAAAGAAACTCTAAGCAAGGTGAAAAGACAGCCTTCAGAATGGGAGAAAATAATAGCAAATGAAGCAACTGATAAAGGATTAATCTCCAAAATATACAAGCAGCTCCTGCAGCTCAATTCCAGAAAACTAAGTGACCCAATCAAAAAATGGGCCAAAGAACTAAACAGACATTTCTCCAAAGAAGACATTAAGATGGCTAACAAACACATGAAAAAATGCTCAACATCCCTCATAATCAGAGAAATGCCAATCAAAACCACAATGAGATACCATTTCACACCAGTCAGAATGGCTGCTATCCAAAAGTCTACATGCAATAAATGCTGGAGAGGGTGTGGAGAGAAAGGAACCCTCTTACACTGTTGGTGGGAATGCAAACTAGTACAGCCACTTTGGAGAACAGTGTGGAGATTCCTCAAAAAACTGGAAATAGAACTGCCATATGATCCAGCAATTGCACTCCTGGGCATACACACCGAGGAAACCAGAATTGAAAGAGACACATGTATGCCAATGTTCATTGCAGCACTGTTTATAATAGCCAGGGCATGGAAGCAACCTAGATGTCCATCTGCAGATGAATGGATAAGAAAGCTTTGGTACATATACACAATGGAGTATTTTTCAGCCATCAAGAAAAATGCATTTGAATCAGTTTTAATGAGGTGGATGAAATTGGAGCCAATTATACAGAGTGAAGTAAGCCAGAAAGAAAAACATCAATATAGTATACTGACGCATATATATGGAATTTAGAAAGATGGAAACCTGAAACCTGTGTACGAGACTGCAAAAGAGACATAGACATATAGAACAGTCTTTGGGACTCTGTGGGAGAGGGTGAAGGTGGGATGATTGGGGAGAATGGCATTGTAGCATGTATATTAGCATATGTGACCAGTCCAGGTTCGACGCATGATGCAGGATGCCTGGGGCTGGTGCAGGGGAATGACATGGGGGGAGGATATGGGGAGGAGGGAGGTGGGAGGGGGGTTCGGGAGGGAGAGCACATGTACACCCGGGGCGGATTCATGTCAATGAATCGCAAAACCAACCAATATATTAATGAAAGGTAATTTGCCTCCAATAAAATAAATTAAAATTATAAAAAATAAAAATAAAAAAGCAGAGATATTACTTTGCCAACAACAAAAAAAAAAAAATAAAGAAAGTGGTTCTGACAGATATTTGGCCAATGAGTGCTTCAAGTGCTCCTCCTCTATAGTATAGTCTCTTCCTGATGGTTTTAGCATGTTACATCCACTGAATGCACAAAGTCTTTAATCAGACTTTTTCGTGGTAGATTTTTCTGGAGAAAGTTGAAAAATGGCTATTTATAGGATGTTAACTATATTCGGGAACTGGCTTAATTTACTGCCAAATCCAAGGGAATACAAACTGTTAAATCCACATAATGACATAGACAATACAATTAATTACTGATTTGAAATATTAGGAAAGTGAAGCTCAGAGAGGATAAACAATTTACCTGAGATCATATAGTTAATAGCTGAAAAAACTAAAGTTGGAACTTAACTTGGTCAGTGATATGCTGGTAAATGTTTAAAAACCAGCAAGGGAAGAAGGAGAGGCCTGGGAGTACATGTTTTATAGTTTTATGGTTTGCATGGTGGAAATAGTCCACCAAAATAGCCAACTTCAAGGAAGAGATGCACACAATCAGCTCTCAAGAGCCAGTGTGAGCCAGCTCTGGCATACCACTACAATGTGGCAGGCCATTAAACAGTCAGCATCATAATTTCTTCACTGTAAAGTGAGAATGATAATCATTGCACTGAAGGAATGCTCTGAAGGCCTACTGGGATAACAATGGGAGAGTGCGTAACACTAGGCTTGGCAGGAACTCAAAGAAAATTTTTTAGAGTAATACTAATGACAGAAATAACTTTTCTGTGTACCAATAAAACAAGACCATTACCATTTTCCTTAACTCCTGAATTGAATCTACTCTTTCTGAGCAAAAACTAACATATTTATGAGAATATTCCTGTATGGGCCTTTCCCTAGAAACAAATTTAAAAAGTAACATTTGAACAATACTTTATAACATGTAGCACAGAAAATCATAGACTGACCAGGTTCTGAGTGCATGCCTTAACTAGTGGTTATCTGACCTCTCTGAGTCATAGCTCCTTATTTAAACAGGCATCATATGAGTTACACTTCAAGTCTGGTAGGATAGTGACAGAATTTGGTGGCACATCTGGCACAGAGTCTGATACATAGTGCAAACACTGTATATGGTACCTGCAGACTGACATAATAATTCACACTCTGAAGCTTTTCCTGATATAGTCATTTTTAATCTGAAAGTAGGGAGGATGTTTTTCTTTCCCCCAGGGACACCAAACAAGACTAGGAGAAAAGAGGGTTTATATTTCCCAGGGTCATCAGGCAGCTTCAGAAATCTCACAGAGTCCTGAAATTGGAAAAAAAAAGAAGAAAAGAAAGAAAGAAAAGCTCACACAAGTATGCTTATCCTTTTGGTCCCAGAATGTGAGGTCAGTAAGTAAAGTGGCTTGCATTCCCTGTTCATTTGTAAAAGCTTTTAAATGTTTTTCTGTACAATCAACCTATTCTAGAGTGATGCCTCATTCAGTTCAGTTCAGTTCAGTCGCTCAGTCGTGTCCGACTCTCCGCGACCCCATGAATCACAGCACGCCAGGCCTCCCTGTCCATCACCAACTCCCGGAGTTCACTCAAACTCATCTCCATCGAGTCGGTGATGCCATCCAGCCATCTCACTCTCTGTCGTCCCCGTCTCCTCCCACCCCCAATCCTTCCCAGCATCAGTCTTCTCCAGTGAGTCAACTCGTCGCATGAGGTGGCCAAAGTATTGGAGTTTCAGCTTTAGCATCAGTCCTTCCAGTGAACACCCACAATTGATCTATTAGCAGGCACTAATTGTAGAGAAGTTATGACCACAGGCTTTGATTTAGGCATTATTTTTTTGGAATCTGTCTGGAAGGAAAGCAGCTCATCCCTTTTTATTTCAGGCTGTGTATTTCAGGACCATTTTTTCCCAATAGGTAGCTGTGTTTTAGTCTTCCCAAATTACAGCAGTGGTCTGTAGGAGATGGTATTGAAACCATTCACCTCAGACTGGGACCCATATGCTAGGACTCAGCAAAAATCCTGCTTGGGACTCAGAACACAATCTTTTAATTAGAATCACTCACCTAGTGTCTGGACTTCCTGAGGTTCATGATCTTTGTGTCTCAGTGCAGAAGGAATTCAGTGAGAGGCAAGAAATAGATTTATTAACATAGGATGCTTTTAAGAGAAGCAAGCAGGCAGGTGAGGGAGCGCTGCCCAGAGGATTAAGTCTGCTATAGTTTTATAAGGAAAGGGGAAGGGGAAAATATCACCTTCTTCAAGTAGACATGAAGCTTAAATCACTAATTCCTCATTTGCCGTATCAGGCAGGAGAGTGTCTGATCCTATGAGGTCAGACTAGGTTTATCATATCAGTAGAAGGGTTGTGACATTTTTCTTTCATTAATGGACTTGGGATTATCTCATGCTTTTATTTATGGGTTTATAGTTAGGCAAGCCTGCGTCATTCCACAATATGCCCATAGGTTTCTTGAGCCATCATTAACTTACAGTTCAGTTCAGTTCATTCACTCATTCGTGTCCGACTCTTTGCGACCCCATGAACCACAGTACACCAGGCCTCCCTGTCCATCACCAACTCCCAGAGTTTACCCAAACTCATGTCCATTGAGTCAGTGATGCCATCCAACCATCTCATCCTCTGTCACCCCCTTCTCTCCCTGCCCTCAATCTTTCCCAGCATCAGGGTCTTTTCCAATGAGTCAGCTCTTCTCATCAGGTGGCCAAAGTATTGGAGTTTCAGCTTCAACATCAGTCCTTCCAATGAACACCCAGGACTGATCTCCTTTAGGATGGACTGGTTGGATCTCCTTGCAGTCCAAGGGACTCTCAAGAGTCTTCTCCAACACCACAGTTCAAAAGATTCAATTCTTCGGTGATCAGCTTTCTTTATAGTCCAACTCTCACGTCCATACATGACCACTGGAAAAACCATAGCCTTGACTAGATGGACCTTTGTTGGCAAAGTAATATCTCTGCTTTTTACTATGCTGTCTAGGTTGGTCATAACTTTCCTTCCAAGGAGTAAGCGTCTTTTAATTTCATGGCTGCAATCACCATCTGCAGTGATTTTGGAGCCCCCCAAAATAAAGTCTGACACTGTTTCCACTGTTTCCCCATCTATCTGCCTTGAAGTGCTGGGACCGAATGCCATGATCTTAGTTTTCTGAATGTTGAGCTTTAAGCCAACTTTTTCACTCTCCTCTTTCACTTTCATCAAGACGCTCTTTAGTTCTTCACTTTCTGCCATAAGGGTGGTGTCATCTGCATATCTGAGGTTGTTGATATTTCTCCCAGCAATCTTCATTCTAGCTTGTGCTTCTTCCAGCCCAGCGTTTCTCATGATGTACTCTGCATATAAGTTAAATAAGCAGGGTGACAATATACAGCCTTGACGTACTCCTTTTCCTATTTGGAACCAGTCTGTTGTTCCATGTCCAATTCTAACTGTTGCTTCCTGACCTGCATACAGGTTTCTCAAGAGGCAGGTCAGGTGGTCTGGTATTCCCATCTCTTTCAGAATTTTGAACAGCTTACTGTGATCCACACAGTCAAAGGCTTTGGCATAGTCAATGAAGCAGAAATAGATGTTTTTCTGGAACTCTCTTGCTTTTTCCATGATCCAGCGGATGTTGGCAGTTTGATCTCTGGTTCCTCTGCCTTTTCTAAAACCAACTTGAATATCTGGAAGTTCACGGTTCACATATTGTTGAAGGCTGGCTTGGAGAATTTTGAGCATAACTTTACTAGTGTGTGAAATGAGTGCAATTGTGTAGTAGTTTGAGCATTCTTTGGCATTGTCTTTCTTTGGGATTGGAATGAAGACTGACCTTTTCCAGTCCTGTAGCCACTGCTGAGTTTTCCAGATTTGCTGGCATATTGAGTGTAGCACTTTCACAGCATCATCTTTCAGGATTTGAAATAGCTCATCTGGAATTCCATCACCTCCACTAGTTTTGTTCATAGTGATGCTTCCTAAGGTCCACTTGACTTCACATTCCAGGATGTCTGGCTCTAGGTGAGTGATCACACCATCGTGATTATCTGGGTCATGAAGATCTTTTTTGTATAGTTCTTCTGTGTATTCTTGCCACCTCTTCTTAATATCTTCTGCTTCTGTTAGGTCCATACCATTTCTGTCCTTTATTGAGCCCATCTTTAGATGAAATGTTCCCTTGGTATCTCTAATTGTCTTCGTCTTCATAAGTTTCCTAGGTTTCCCTCTCTATCTATATTACCCTACTGGGACTTCTACAACTACCTGTGAAGTGAAGTGAAGTGAAGTTGCTCAGTCGTGTCCAACTCTTTGTGGTCCAATAGACTATAGCCTACCAGGCTCCTCTGTTCATGGAATTCTCCAAGCAAGAATTCTGGAGTGGGTTGCCATTTCCTTCTCCAGGGGATCTTCCCGACCCAGGGATCGAACCCAGGTCTCCTGCATTGCAGGCAGACGCCTTACCGTCTGAGCTACCAGGGAAGACCCACAACTACCTGTATAACTATCCTATTCTATCCCTATCAGTGTCAATTAGATATTTAATTTATGAGCTTCTCTTTTGCTTTAATCTGATAGTTTTCAATATCAACCTACATCTCAGAAGTAATCACCCTCAACTTAAAACTTTTTTTTCTGTTTTTGTAATTATCAAGATGCCTATTTAAAAATTCCAGCCATATGACAGAAACTGTGGATCTGTGATATAATATCTAAAATTTAGCCTCAATATTATGTATTGCCTTGACATATGGTGAAATTAGGAGGACCTTGAATGACTGAACCATCAGTTCCCCTCCCCAGTTACCCCATGGATATGATCCCTTAGCCAAACAGCCTTCCTGATCAGAATGATACAGTTCCTGATTATCCCTGAATAGCATGTTTCACTTCTGTGAATGCCTGCGGAATTATTCAAACAAGGCAATCAAATCCTCTAATGGGAAATAGGCACTCTACCCTGTTATTACTACAAAACCTGCTTCACACAGCACTAGTTGTCTACTCTGTTCCCGTGTGCAAGCCCTGTGTGAGCCTGCATGGCATGAGGTGTCCTCCTCCCCCAGGTTGTGAATATAGGCAACTGATAAACTACTGTTGATCTCATCTGGTCAGTGTTGGGTGTCATGCATTTGGCCATCTCCATAACCAAAGCACAAGATTCTGTCTCTCTCAGCAAGGTAGTGAATAGGAGGCAGTCTTACTGCTAAATATCACAAAAACACTGTGGCATAACTGTTCTTTTATTACAATTTTACTGATGTCAAGAAATTAAGATTCAGAAAAGAAAGATAACTTTCCCCAAGTCACACAGCTAGGAAGGTGCCACACTAAGGTTTAACTCAGTCCTTTCATACTTCAAAACCTGTGCTCATGTTAGCTAATATATGTCAAATGTCCAAAAAATTGAGAAAAAATCTGCTTATTTTAAATATCCAATGTCATAAACTTATTTTAAAGAGTACATATTAAAACAAGAAAACATAACCTAGATACTAGACACACTCACTGTAGGGTAAGGTCTTGTCAAAATGAAACCATATTTGCATGTAACTATATTTCCCAAAATACTGTAAAAGAGATAGTGTGTTTTCCTTGCAATGAACATTCATTCCCAGTCATTTCTTTTTTTTCCTCCCATGAATCTCAGTGGCTGGAGACCTAGAAAATATATATTTTCCCCTAGACTTTGACCTTCTTGTCAGCAGGAATGTCAATGTTTTTATATATTCAGCTAAAAGGATGACCTCATGTGAGGTTTGGAAGGTGCAAGGGAAGTGAAAGCCATTTTTTCCCAGCTATCATGGCTTATACATTGGTTTTGGTAAATATGGGTTTTGCAGGGGTTTCTATTTTCTCTTACCAGTCATCCACCTCAGAGATGCAAAGGATTCATGGAGTTTGCTACAATTTTCTGATCTCTGGAAGATAACAGAAACTTCTGTTTTTTCAGTTCTGACAAAGAACCTAAAAACTAGAGATGACCTCTCTATCAGCCTCACTCACCTAATTCCACATATTAAATCTCATCCACTGATAGCTTAATTCTTTTCCCTATGTCCACTGCATCTTCAGAATTTATATCTGTCTAAGCCCCGTATAGCATGATCACTCCCCAAACTAGGTCTTCAACAAGGGATCCTTCTCAGAATCTTTCCTTCTTATAGGAGGCACCTGGAAACATAGTTCTTATTCACTTTCACAAAAGTTGAAAATAAATTTCCCTGACACAACATAACTAAAACACTGATATAGGTCAGGTTGAAAACTAGTTTAATTTAATCAGACAGTTGCTGAAGATTTTGAGAAGTCTCTAGAATAAAGAGCTGATAAAAACTCTTAAGAGGAAATTAGATTGCAAACTTTGGAGAATTTCTTAGTGAGGGAAGAGAAGGGAATCAAGGCTAATGGTGGGACAATAATCAAGTTGGGGACTGGCTGTGCAACTCTTGAGCACAGAAGCAAAAAATGTTATTGAATATTTTGTCTGAGCCTAGAGTTGATTATAATATTTTTTTATTATCCTATAAACTCTGTAGAGTCTATAGCAATAGCCCCTCATTTATTCCTGATATTGGTATTTGATGTCTTCTCTCTTTCTAGTCAGTCTGGTAAGAGATTTATGAATTTTATTGATCTTGTCAACATAATAGCTTTTACTTTTATTGATTTTTGTGTGTTATTTTTATGTTATCAATGATAATAATTTCTAAATTTTTTCTTCCATTTGCCTACTTAATTTTTCTTTTTAAATGTGAATTTCCAGTTGTCCTAGCACCATTTTTTCCAGCTCTATTGAAGTAATATTTACATATAATGCTGTGTAAGTTTAAAGTATACAGTAGGATAATTTGTATGATGTATACAGGTCAGGAAGCAACAGTTAGAACTGAACATGGAACAACAGACTGGTTCCAAATAGGAAAAGGAGTACGTCAAGGCTGTATATTGTCACCCTGCTTATTTAACTTATATGCAGAGTACATCATGAGAAACGCTGGGCTGGAAGAAGCACAAGCTGGAATCAAGATTGCCGGGAGAAATATCAATAACCTCAGATATGCAGATGACACTACCCTTATGGCAGAAAGTGAGGAAGAACTAAAGAGCGTCTTGATGAAAGTGAAAGAGGAGAGTGAAAAAGTTGGCTTAAAGCTCAACATTCAGAAAACTAAGATCATGGCATTCGGTCCCAGCACTTCAAGGCAGATAGATGGGGAAACAGTGGAAACAGTGTCAGACTTTATTTTGGGGGGCTCCAAAATCACTGCAGATGGTGATTGCAGCCATGAAATTAAAAGACGCTTACTCCTTGGAAGGAAAGTTATGACCAACCTAGACAGCATAGTAAAAAGCAGAGATATTACTTTGCCAACAAAGGTCCATCTAGTCAAGGCTATGGTTTTTCCAGTGGTCATGTATGGACGTGAGAGTTGGACTATAAAGAAAGCTGATCACCGAAGAATTGAATCTTTTGAACTGTGGTGTTGGAGAAGACTCTTGAGAGTCCCTTGGACTGCAAGGAGATCCAACCAGTCCATCCTAAAGGAGATCAGTCCTGGGTGTTCATTGGAAGGACTGATGTTGAAGCTGAAACTCCAATACTTTGGCCACCTGATGAGAAGAGCTGACTCATTGGAAAAGACCCTGATGCTGGGAAAGATTGAGGGCAGGGAGAGAAGGGGGTGACAGAGGATGAGATGGTTGGATGGCATCACTGACTCAATGGACATGAGTTTGGGTAAACTCTAAGAGTTGGTGATGGACAGGGAGGCCTGGTGTACTGTGGTTCATGGGGTCGCAGAGTTGGACATGACTAAGCGAGTGAACTGAACTGAACTGGGATGATTGGATACATTTATATATTAAAAATAATTACCATAGTAGAATTAGTGAACATGTTCATCATCTTGCATAATTACAATTTCTTATTTATGGTGAGAACATTTAAGATGTACTGTTTTCAGTTCAGTCGCTCAGTTGCGTCTGACTCTTTGCAACACCATGGAATGCAGCATGCCAGGCTTCCCTGTCCATCATCAACTCCTGGAGCCTATTCAAACTCATGTCCATCAGGTCGGTGATGTCATCCAACCATCTCATCCTCTGTTGTCCCCTGTTCGTCCTGCCTTCAATCTTTCCCAGCATCAGGGTCTTTTCCAATGAGTCAGTTCTTCGCATCAGGTGGCCAAAGTATTGGAATTTCAGCTTCAGCATCAGTCCTTCCAATGAATCAGTTCAGTTCAGTTCAGTTCAGTCGCTCAGTCGTGACCGACTCTTTGCGACCCCATGAATCACAGCACGCCAGGCCTCCCTGTCCATCACCAACTCCCGGAGTTCACTCAAACTCATGTCCACAGAGTCGGTGATGCCATCCAGCCATCTCATTCTCCGTCGTCCCCTTCTCCTCCCGCCCCCAACCTTTCCCAGCATCAGAGTCTTTTCCAGTGAGTCAACTCGTCGCATGAGGTGGCCAAAGTATTGGAGTTTCAGCTTTAGCATCAGTCCCTCCAATGAATATCCAGGATTGATCTCCTCTAGAATGGACTGGTTGGATCTCCTTGCAGTATAAGGGACTCTCAAGAGTCTTCTCCAACACCACAGTTCAAAAGCATCGATTCTTCGGCGGTCAGCCTTCTTCACAGTCCAACTCTCACATCCATACATGACCACGGGAAAAACCATTGCCTTGACTAGACGGACCTTGGTTGGCAAAGTAATGTCTCTGCTTTTTAATATACTATCAAGGTTGGTCATAACTTTCCTTCCAAAGAGCAAGCGTCTTTTAATTTCATGGCTGCAGTCAGCATCTGCAGTGATTTTGGAGCCCAAAAAAACAAAGTCTGACACTGTTTCCACTGTTTTTCCATCTATTTCCCATGAAGTGATGGGACCAGATGCCATGATCTTTGTTTTCTGAATGTTGAGCTTCAAGCCAACCTTTTCACTCTCCTCTTTCACTTTCATCAAGAGGCTTTTGAGTTCCTCTTCACTTTCTGCCATAAGGGTAGTGTCATCTGCATATCTGAGGTTATTGATATTTCTCCCGGCAATCTTGATTCCAGCTTGTGCTTCTTCCAGCCCAGCGTTCCTCATGATGTACTCTGCATATAAGTTAAATAAGCAAGGTGACAATATACAACCTTGACGTACACCTTTTCCTATTTGGAACCAGTCTGTTGTTCCATGTCCAGTTCTAACAGTTGCTTCCTGACCTGCATACAGGTTTCTCAAGAGGCAGGTCAGGTGGTCTGGGATTCCCATCTCTTTCAGAATGTTCCACAGTTGATTGTGATCCACACAGTCAAAGGCTTTGGCATAGTCAATAAATTATATTCAGGACTTATTTCCTATAGGATTGACTGGTTTGACATCCTTGCATTCCAAGGGACTCTGAAGAGTCTTCTCCAGCACCACAGTTCAAAAGCATCAATTCTTTGGTGATCAGCTTTCATTATAGTCCAACTCTCACATCCATACATGACTACTGGAAAAATTATAGCTTTGACTAGGTGGACCTTTGTTAGTAAAGTGCTGTTTCTGCTTTTTAATATGATGTCTAGGTTGGCCACGGCTTTTCTTCCAAGGAGCAAGTGTCTTTTAATTTCATGGCTGCAATCGCCATGTGCAGTGATTTTGGAGCCCCCTAAAATAAAGTCTCTGTTTCTCCATCTATTTGCCATGAAGTGATGGGACTGGATGGCACAATCTTAGTTTTCTGAACGTTGAGTTTTAAGCCAACTTTTTCACTCTCCTCTTTCACTTTCATCAAGAGGCTCTTCTCTTCTTTGCTTTTTGCAGTAAGGGTGGTGTCATCTGCATATCTGAGGTTATTAATATTTCTCCTGGCAGTCTTGATTCCAGCTTGTTCTTCATCCAACCCAGCATTTCACATGATGTATTCTTGGACTTCAAGGAGATCCAACCAGTCCATTCTAAAGGAGATTAATCCTGGGTGTTCATTGGAAGGACTGAAACTAAAGCTGAAACCCCAATACCTTGGCCACCTCATGCGATGAGTTGACTCACTGCAAAAGACTCTGATGCTGGGAAGGATTGGGGGTGGGAGGAGACGGGGACGACAGAGGATGAGATGGCTGGATGGCATCAGCGACTCAATGGACATGAGTGTGAGTGAACTCCGGGAGTTGGTGATGGACAGGGAGGCCTGGCGTGCTGTGATTCATGGGGTCGCAAAGAGTCAGACACGACTGAGAGACTGAACTGAACTGAACTGAACTGAACTCTGGATATAAGTTAAATAAGCAGGGTGACAACATATAGCCTTGAGGTACTCCATTCCTGGTTTGGAACCAGTCAGTTGTTCCATGTCCAGTTCTGACTGTTGCTTCTTGACCTGCTTACAGATGTCTCAGGAGGCAGATCATGTGGTCTGGTATTCCCATATCTTGAAAAATTTTACACAGCTTGTTGTGATGCACACAGTCAAAGGATTTGGTGTAGCCAATAAAGCAGAAGTAGATGTTTTTCTGGAACTCTCTTGCATTTTCGATGATCCAGTGGATGTTGGCAATTTGATCTCTGGGTCCTCTGCCTTTTCTAAAACCAGGTTGAACATCTGGAAATTAACAGTTCATGTACTGTTGGAGCCTGGCTTGGAGATGGCACACAGCCTGGCATGTGAGATGAGTGCAATTGTGCAGTAGTTTGAACATTCTTTGGAATTGCCTTTCTTTGGGATTGGAATGAAAACTGGCCTTTTCCCATCCTGTGGCCACTGCTGAGTTTTCCAGATTTGCTGGCTTATTGAGTGCAGCATGTTCACAGCATCATCTTTTAGGATTTGAAATAGCTCAACTTGAATTCCATCTCCTCCACTAGGTTTGTTGGTAGTGATGCTTCTAAGGCCCACTTGACTTCGCATTCCAGGATGTCTGGCTCTAGGTGAGAGATCACACCATCGTGGTTATCTGGGTCATGAAGATCTTCTTTGTGTAGCTCTTCTGTTTATTCTTGTGACCTCTTCTTAATATCTTCTGCTTCTGTTAGGTCCATACCATTTCTGTCCTTCGTTGAGCCCATCTTTGCATGAAATGTTCGCTTGGTATCTGTAATTTTCTTGAAGAGATCTCTAGTCTTTCCCATTCTATTGTTTTCTTCTATTTCTTCGCATTGATCACTGATCAAATATATAAGATAGTATCATTTAACTATAGTCACCATGCTATAATTAGCTCTCCCAAGTTTATTCATCTTGTAACTGGAACCTTGTATCTGTTGACCAACATTTCCCCATTTTTCTCTGTTCCCAACCTCTGGTAAACACCATTCTACTCTTTGTTTTTATTAGTTCAGCTTTTTTAGATTCCACATATAAATGATAGCATGCAGTATTTGTCTTTCTCTCTCTGACGTTTCATTTAGCATAATGCCTTCAAGGTTCATCCATGTTGTCACACATCGCATGATTTCCTTCTTTCCCATGGTCTAAGGTGTATGTATTCCATTATGTGTGTGTGTGTGTGTGTGTGTGTATACACATACCACATCTTCTTTATCCATACACAGACACTTAGGTTGTTGCTGTATCTTGGCTGCTGTGAATAATGCTACAATGAACATAGGCGTGCAGGTGTTTCTTCAAGATCCTAATTTAATTTTCTTTGGGTGTATACCCAGAAGTTGGTTGATGGATCATGGTTCAGTTCAGTTCAGTCACTCAGTAGTGTCCGACTCTTTGCGACCCCATGAATCACAGAACACCAGGCCTCCCTGTCCATCACCAACCCTGGGAGTTCACCTCAAACTCGTGTCCATTGAGTCGGTGATGCCGTCCAGTCATATAGTAGTTCTATTTTTATTATTTTTAGGAATGTCCTTGCTGTTTTCCATGATGCTATTTCAATTTATGGGCTTCCCAAGGTGGTGTTAGTGGTAAAGAACCCGCCTGCCAATGCAGTATATGTAAGAGATGTGTGGGTTTGATGCCTGGGTCAGGAAGATCTCCTGGAGGAGGGCATAGAAACCCACTCCAGTATTCTTGCCTGGAGAATCCCAGCGACAGAGGAGCTTGGAGGGCTGCAGTCCATAGGATCACAGAGTCAAACATGACTGAAGCAACTTAGCACACATGCATGCATACCAATTTATATTCCCACCAGCAGTATACAAAGGTTCTCTTCTCTCCAAACCTTTGCCAGCACTTGTAATCTCTTGTCTTTTTAATTATAGCCATTGTGAGGTGTGAGGTTATATCTCATGGTGGTTTTGATTTGCATTTCCCTGATCATTGGTGATGTTGAACAACTTTTCATGTACCTGTTGGCCATGTATATGTCTTCTTTGGAAAAATGTCTACTCAGTTCTGCTCATTTTAAAAACCACATTATTCCCTCAGGTTTTGTTTGTCTGGGAAAATTATTTAACTCTCTCTCATTTCTGAAGGACACCTTTGCCAGATAGCATATTCATGGTTGGCAGGTTTTTTTTTTTCCTTTTGAGTACTTTTAATATATCATTTCACAGTCTCCTAGCCTATAAAGATCTAGTAAGAAATCCTTTGATATGCTTATGAAGGTTTTCTTGTGAGTTACAAGCTTCTTTTGTCTTGATGTTTTTTTTTAATCAAGATGCATCTTTTTAATTTACTTATTTATTTATTTGGCCATATTGTGCAGCATATGGAACTTCCCTGACCAAGGATAAAACCCTTGTCCCCTGCAGTGGGAGAATGGAGTCAACCACTGGACCACTATGGAAGTCCTCTCTTGCTGCTTTTAAGAGTCTCTCTTTGTCTTTGATTGTTGACAGTTTTATTGTAATGTATCTTAGAGAAGATCTCTTTCAGTTGAGTTTGTTTGGGGACAGCTGAGCTTCATGAAGTTGGATGTTCAAATCTCTCCCCAGATTTGGGAAGTTTTCAGCTGTTTTTTCTTTAAATAAGCTTTATGCTACCTTCTCCTTTTCCCCCATGACTCCAATAATATACAGATTTTTTAAAATGATTTTCTATCAATCACATAGTGTTTCTTCACTCTTTCCATTGCTTTTCATTATTCTCTGACTGGATAGTTTCAAAGGTTCTGTCTTCTAACTTACATATTCTTTCCTCTGTTTGATCTATTCTGATGTTGATTCTCTTTATTGCATTTTTTATTTTATTCAGTGTACTATTCAGCTCCAGAATTTTTGTTTGGTTCTTTTTTTCCTTACTTCTAGCTGTTAAACTTCTCATTTTGTTAATGTACTCTTTTCCTGATATCATTATATTCTTTCTGTGTGTTTTCTTGTAGCTCAAAACAGCTATTTTTAATTCTTTATCAAATAAATCACTAATGTCCAGGTCTTTTATGTCATTACTAGAAGATAATTGTGATCCTTTGATGGTGTCATGTTACTTTTATTTACCATGCTCCTTGAAGTCTTGCATTGCTGTCTTCACATATGAAGTAGTTGTCACCTCCTACAGTGTTTATGACTGTCTTTGTGAGAGAAATACCTTCCATCTGCTCTGCTAGTGATGGAGAATTTTTCTCAGATCTTCTATGGATATGCCTGCCCCATACTTCTTGCTCCCTCCATTGTAAAATATTGAGCATATATTCTTTATTTTAATTTTCTTTTTTAAATTTTTTTAATTTTTAATTTTAATTTTTAAAAAATGTTTCTTTTAATTTTGTGACATATCAGGCTGAGTGCTGACATCTCCCCTTTGCTTTCTCAAGGGTGGTGGTAATTCTGAAGTTTGTGGTCTCTTGCTAACTCACACATTTGTGCTGTCTTTCTGCATGTGCTCACTAGCCATCTTATCGGCTTTCACTTGCCACATTCAAGCATGCACACAGTGAACTGACCACACAATGAAGTGGCCACAGGGTAGGGGATTGTGTACACATGGCTTGTGGAGTGCTAGAGGTGCCTGTATTTCATGAGGGGTGATCAGCAAGTTAGGTTTCATCAGTGTTTCATAGTCAGACTTCTTAATGGAGTCTTCAATGTAGTTAGTAGGATCTATTCCCTTTTAATGTTCTCTGAGAGTTCTATCTGCTGCTCGGCTGCTTCTTCCTTCTTTCTTCCTGCAGTCTTCAAATTAATGACTCTGCTCTGGTTGCAGTAAGAGAGAAATAAGCCTCTTTTGCAGCATCCCACACAGCTGGAGAAGCTGAACATAGCATATACTGACATGGTTTCACATTCCCCCATGGGAGAAATTACAAGCTGAGAAAGTCTCTCTTGGCACTAAACCATGCTGACTTAGGAGAGAAATGGCACAGGTAAAGTCAAACTGTTCCTTTCAACTTCTCCAGTGCATCCAAACTCATTTTTTCCTGCAGCAGTGTGCAGGAACTTCTCTACATAACTCCTGCACTCATGGACTTCCGTGAAAGCTCCTTTTCCATGTGTGGTTGTCTCAGACAGTGTTTTCCAAGGGCCTATAAAACTATGACTGGTGTCAGTTCATGGGCCACTGCAGGGTCTACAACCAGGATCAAGGTCTGTATGCCTATTACCCAATGCACAGATGGGTAGATATCCTCTCAGTTCCCTTGGTGTATGGTGTTGGATCCCAGAACTCCCACAGAAGCACTTGACTGTGGGTGGATGCCAAATTGTTATTGAGGGAGGATACGAGCAAGGGACATTTTATTCAGCCATTTTGCTGATATCACTCTTTCCAGCACCATTTTCTGAACAAACAAACAAAAACTATCCTTTCCCCATTGAATTGCTTTAGCATCTTTGTTAGAAATTAATCATAAATGTAAGAGATTATTTCTGAACTTTCCAATTTTATTCCATTGAACTATATTTCTGCCTTTATGCCAGTAATAATGTTTGATTACTGTAGGTTTATAAAAACCTTTTAAACTGAGTGATATAAATCCTCCAACTTTTTCTTCTTTTTCAATATTGTTCTGCCGATTTTAGATCTTTTATTTTCTATATTTTTAATAAGATTTCCATTTTCTATTTAAAAAAAAGACTACTTAAATTTTGGTATCAGGGTAATGGTGGCCTAATAGAATGAATTTGGGAGTGTTACCTCCTCTTCAATTTTTGGAATAATTTGAGACGATAGATTTTAGTTCTTCTTTATAACATTGGTAGAATTCCACTGTGAAGCCACCCAGTCCTGGACTTTTGTTTGCTGGGAATTTTAAAATTACAAGTTCAATTTCACTTCTAGTAATCAGGCTGTTTCAGCATTCTTTGGTGTTGCCTTTCTTTGGGATTGTAATGAAAACTGAACTTTTCCATTCCTGTGGCCACTGCTGAGTTTTCCAAATTTGCTGGCATATTGAGTGCCGCACTTTCACAGCATCATCTTTCAGGATTTGAAATAGCTCAACTGGAATTCCATCTCCTCCACTAGGTTTGTTGGTAGTGATGCTTCCTAAGGCCCACTTGACTTCACATTCCAGGATGTCTGGCTGTAGGTGAGTGATCACACCATTGTGATTATCTACGTCGTGGAAATCTTTTTTAATAGTCCTTCTGTGTATTCTTGCCACCTCTTCTTAATATCTTCTGCTTCTGTTAAGTCCTTACCATTTCTGTCCTTTACTGAGCCCATCTTTGCATGAAATGGTCCCTTGGTCTCTCTAATTTTCTTGAAGAGATCTCTAGTCTTCCCCGTTCTATTCTTTTCCTTTATTTCTTTGCACTGACTGCTGAGGAAGGCTTTCTTATCTCTCCTTGCTATTCTTTGGAACTCTGCATTCAAATGGGTATATCTTTCCTTTTCTCCTTTGCTTTTCGCTTCCCTTCTTTTCACAGCTATTTGTAAGGCCTCCTCAGAAAGCCATTTTGCTTTTTGCATTTTTCCATAGGGATGGTCTTGATTCCTGTCTCTTGTACAATGTCACGAACCTCCATTAATAGTTCATCAGGCACTCTTTCTATCAGATCTAGTCCCTTAAATCTATTTCTGACTTCCACAGTATAGTCATAAGGGATTTGATTTAAGTCATACCTGAATGGTCTAGTGGTTTTCTCCACTTTCTTCAATTTAAGTTGAATTTGGCAATTAGGAGTTCATGATCTGAGCCACAGTCAGCTCCCAGTCTTGTTTTTGCTGACTGTATAGAGGTATAGATCTTCTCCATCTTTGGCTGCAAAGAATATGATCAATCTGATTTTGGTGTCAATCATCTGTTGATGCCCATGTGTAGAGTCTTCTCTTGTGTTGTTGGAAGAAGGTGTTTGCTATGACCAGTGCATTCTCTTAGCAGAACTCTATTAGCATTTGCCCTGCTTCATTCTGTACACCAAAGCCAAATTTGCCTGTTACTCCAGGTGTTTCTTGACTTCCTACTTTTGCATTCCAGTCCCATATAATGAAAAGGACATCTTTGTATGGATGTTAGTTCTAGAAGGTCTTGTAGGTGTTCATAGAACCATTCATCTTCAGCTTCTTTAGTGTTACTGGTTGGGGCATAGACTTGGATTACCGTGATATTGAATGGTTTGCCTTGGAAACGAACAGAGATCACACTGTCGTTTTTGAGATTGCATCCAAGTACTGCATTTTGGACTCTTTTGTTGACCATGATGGCTACTCCATTTCTTCTAAGGGATTCCTGCCCACAGTAGTAGATATAATGGTCATCAGAGTTAAATTCACCCAATCCAGTCCATCTTAGTTCACTGATTCCTAGAATGTTGATGTTCACTCTTGTCATCTCCTGTTTGACCACTTCCAATTTGCCTTGATTCATGGACCTGACATTCCAGGTTCCTATGCAATATTGCTCTTTACAGCATCAAACCATGCTTTCATCACCAGTCCCATTCACAACTGGGTATTATTTTTGTTTTGACTCCATCCCTTCATTCTTACTGGAGTTATTTCTCCACCGGTCTCCAGTAGCATATTGGGTACCTACTGACCTGGGGAGTTCATCTTTCAGTGTCCTATCTTTTTGCCTTTTCATACTGTTCATGGGGTTCTCAAGGCAAGAATACTGAAGTGGTTTGCCATTCCCTTCTCCAGTGGACCACATTCTGTGAGATCTGTCCAACATGACCTGTCTGTCTTGGGTGGCCCCACATGGCATGGCTTAGTTTCATTGAGTTAGATAAGGCTGTGTTCCATGTGATCAGATTGGCTAGTTGTCTGCGATTGTAGTTGCTGTAATTTTACTTGTTTCACATGCTAGTAAAGTAATGCTTAAAATTCTCCAAGGCAGGATTTAGGAATACGTGAACCATGAACTTCCAGATGTTCACGCTGGTTTTAGAAAAGGCAGAGGAACAAGAGATCAAATTGCCAACATCTGCTGGATCATCAAAAGAGCAAGAGAGTTCAAGGAAAAACATCTATTTCTGCTTTATTGACTATGCCAAAGCATTTGACTGTGTGGATCACAATAAGCTGTTCAAAATTCTGAAAGAGATGGGCATAATAGACCACCTGACCTGCCACTTGGGAAACCTGTATGCAGGTCAGGAAAAAACAGTTAGAACTGGACGTAGAACAATAAACTGGTTCCAAATAGGAAAAGGAGTACGTCAAAACTGTATATTGTCACCCTGCTTATTTAAGTTATATGCAGAGTACATCATGAGAAACGCTGGGCTGGAAGAAGCACAAGCTGGAATTAATATTGCTGGAAGAAATATCAATAACCTCAGATATGCAGATGACACCACCCGTATGGCAGAAAGTGAAGAGGAACTCAAAAGCCTCTTGATGAAACTGAAAGAGGAAAGTGAAAAGGTTGGCTTGAAGCTCAACATTCAGAAAACTAAGATCATGGCATCTGGTCCCATCACTTCATGGCAGATAGATGGGGAAACAGTGGCTGACTTTGTCTTGGGGGGCTCCAAAATCAGTACAGATGGTGATGGCATCCATGAAATTAAAAGACGCTTACTCCTTGGAAGAAAAGTTATGACCAACCTAGACAGCATATTAAAAAGCAGAGACATTACTTTGCCAACAAAGGTCCATCTAGTCAGGGCTATGGTTTTTGAGTGGTCATGTATGGATGTGAGATTTGGACTCTGAAGAAAGCTGATCACCGAAGAATTGATGCTTTTGAACTGTGGTGTTGGAGAAGACTCGTGAAAGTCCCTTGGATTGCAAGGAGATCCAACCAGTCCATCCTAAAGGAGATCAGTCCTGGGTGTTCATTGGAAGGACTGATGTTGAAGCTGAAACTCCAATACTTTGGCCACCTGATGCAAAGAGCTGACTCTTTTGAAAAGACCTTGATGCTGGGAAAGATTGAGGGCACTTGGAGAAGGTGACGACAAAGGATGAGATGGTTAGATGGCATCACCGACTCAATGGACATGAGTTTGGGTAAACTCGAGGAGTTGGACATGCCAGGGAGGCCTGGCATGCTGCGGTTGATGGGGTTGCAAAAAGTCAGACACGACTGAGCGACTGAAATGAACTGAACTTACTTATTTTAATTGGAGGCTAATTACTTTATAATATTGTAGTAGGTTTTGCCATACATTGACATGAATCAGCCATGGGTGTACATGTGTTCCCCATCCTGACCCCCCTCCTACCTACCTCCCCATCCCATCCCTGTGGGTCACTCCAGTGCACCAGCCCTGAGCATCCTGTCTCATGCATTGAACCTGGACCGGCGATCTGTTTCACATATGGTAATATACATGTTTCAATGCTATTCTCTCAAATCATCCCACCCTCACCTTCTCCCGCAGAGTCTAAAAGTCTGTTCTTTACATCTGTGTCTCCTTTGCTGTCTCACATATAGGGTCATCGTTACCATCTTTCTAAATTCCATATATATGCATTAATATACTGTTTGGTGTTTTTCTTTTTTACTTACTTCGCTCAGTATAATAGGCTCCAGTTTTATCCACCTGATTAGAACTCATTCAAATGCATTCTTTTTAATAGCTGAGTAATATTCCATTGTGTATATGTACCACAGCTTTCTTACCTGTTCGTCTTCCGATGGAAACCTAGGTTCAACAGTGGTGCGATGAACATTGGGGTAGAGCTGTCTCTTTCAATTCTCCTTTCCTTGGTGTGTATGCCCAGCAGTGGGATTGCTGGGTCCTATGGCAGTTCTACTTCCAGTTTTTTAAGGAATCTCCACACTGTTCTCCACAGTGGTTGTACTAGTTTGCATTCCCACAGTGTAAGAGGGTTCCTTTTTCTCCGCACCCTCTCCAGCATTTATCGTTTGTAGACTATTTGATAGCAGCATTCTGACTGGCGTGAAATGGTACCTCATTGTGGTTTTGATTTGCATTTCTCTGATAATGAGTTATGTTGAGCATCTTTTCATGTGTTTGTTAGCCACCTGTATGTCTTCTTTGGAGAAATGTCTGTTTAGTTCTTTGGCCCATTTTTTGATTGGGTTACTTATTTTTCTGGAACTGAGCTATAGAAGCTACTTGTATGTTTTTGAGATTAATTCGTTGTCAGTTGCTTCGTTTGCTGTTATTTTCTCCCTTCTGAAGGCTGTCTTTTCACCTTGGTTTTAGTTTCCTTCGTTGGGCAAAAGCTTTTAAGTTTAATTAGGTCCCATTTGTTTATTTTTGCTTTTATTTCCATTACTTTGGAAGGTGGATCATAGAGGATCCTGCTGTGATTTATGTCGGAGAGTGTTTGGCCTATGTTTTCCTCTAGGAGTTTTATGTTTTCTGGTCTTACATTTAGATCATTAATCCATTGTGACTTTATTTTTGTTCATGGTGTTAGAAAGTATTCTAGTTTGATTCTTTTATAACTGGTTGACCAGTTTTCCCAGCACCACTTGTTAGACGGTCTTGACTCCATTGTATATTTGTCAAAGATAAAGTGTCCATAGGTGCTTAGATTTATCTCTGGGCTTTCTATTTTGTTCCATTGATCTATGTGTCTGTCTTTGTGCAAGTACCATGCTGTCTTCATGACTGTTGTTATGTAATATAGCCTGAAGTCAGGCAGGTTGATTCCTCCAGTTCTATTCTTCTTTTTCAAGATTGCTTTAGCTATTCAAGGTTTTTTGTAATCCATAAAAATTGTGAAGTTATTTCTTCCAGTTCTCTGAAAAATACCGTTGGTAGCTTGATAGGGATTACAATGAATCTATAGATTGCTTTGGATTGTATACTCATTTTTACTATATTGATTCTTCCAATCCATAAACATGGTCTGTTTCTCCATCTATTTGTGTCATCTTTGATTTCCTTCATCCGTGTTTTATACTTTTCTCTGTATAGGTCTTTTGTTTCTTTAGGTAGATTTACTCCTAAGCATTTTATTCTTTTCATTGCAATGGTGAATGGGATTGTTTCTTTAATTTATCTTTCTGTTTTCTCATTGTTAGTGTATAGGAATGCAAGGGATTTCTGTGTGCTAATTTTATATCCTGCAACTTTCCTGTATTCATTAATTAGCTCTAGTAACTTTCTGATGGACTCTTTAGGGTTTTCTATGTAGATAATCATATTGTCTCAAACAGTGAGAGTTTTATTTCTTCTTTTCCAATCTGGATTCCTTTTGTTTCTTTTTCTACTCTG
The DNA here is from genome assembly GCF_049115385.1 of Moschus berezovskii. Classification (NCBI taxonomy): domain Eukaryota; kingdom Metazoa; phylum Chordata; class Mammalia; order Artiodactyla; family Moschidae; genus Moschus; species Moschus berezovskii. Next base: position 52,614,125 of record NC_142488.1, on the reverse strand, counting down.
ATTGCTGTGGCCAAAGCTTCCAAAACTATGTTGAATAGTAGCAGTGAGAGTGGGCACCCTTGTCTTGTTCCTGAGTTTAGAGGAACTGCTTCCAATTTTTCACTATTGAGGATAATGTTTGCTGTGGGTTTATCATATATGGCTTTTATTATGTTAAGATATGTTCTTTCTATTCCTGCTTTCTGGAGGGTTTTTATCATAAGTGGATGTTGAATTTTGTCAAAGGCTTTCTCTGCATCTATTGAGATAATCATATGGTTTTTATCTTTCAATTTGTTAGTGTGGTGTATTGCTTTGATTGATTTGCTAATGTTGAAGAATCCTTGCATCCCTGGGATAAAGCACATTTGGTCATTTTGTATGATCTTTTAATATGTTGTTGGATTCTGTTTGCTAGAATTTTGTTAAGGATTTTTGCATCTATGTTCATCAGTGATATTAGCCTGAAGTTTTCTTTTTTTGTGGCATCTTTGTCTGGGTTTGGTATTAGAGTGATGGTGGCCTCATAGAACAAGTTTGGAAGTTTACCTTCCACTGCAATTTTCTGGAAGAGTTTAAGTAAGATAGGTGTTAGCTCTTCTCTAAATTTTTGGTGGAATTCAGCTGTGAATCCATTTGGTCCTGGGCTTTTGTTTGCTGGATGATTTCTGATTACAATTTCGATTTCTGTTCTTGTGATGGGTCTGCTAAGATTTTCTATTTCTTCCTGATTCAGTTTTGAAAAGTTGTACTTTTGCAAGAATTTGTACATTTTTTCCAAGTTGTCTGTTTTATTGGCATATAGTTGCTGATATAGTTTCTTATGATCCTTTGTATTTCTGTGTTGTCTGTTGTGATGTCTTCATTTTCATTTCTAATTTTGTTGATTTGATTCTTCTCCCTTTGTTTCTTGAGGAGTCTGGCTAATGGTTTGTCTATTTTATTTATCCTCTCGAAAAACCAGGTTTTAACTTTGTTGATTTTGGCTATGGTCTCTTTTATTTCTTTTTCTTTTATTTCTGCCCTTATTCTAGTAATTTCTTTTCTTCTACTAACCCTGGGATTCTTAATTTCTTCCTTTTCTAGTTCCTTTAGGTGTTGAGTTAGTTTATTTATTTGATTTCTCTCCTGTTTCTTGAGGTAGGCTTGTATTGTTATGAATCTTCCCCTTAGCACTGCTTTTACTGAATCCCATAGGTTTTGGGTTGTTGTTTTTCATTTTCATTCATTTCTATGCATATTTTGATTTCTTTCTTGATTTCTTCTGTGATTTTTTTGGTTATTCAGAATCGTGTTTTTTAGCCTCTATATGTTTGCATTTTTAGTAATTTTTTTTCCTGTAGTTATCATCTAATCTTACAGCATTGTGATCACAAAAGAGGCTTGAAATGATTTCAGTTTTTTTGAATTTACCAAGGCTAGTTTTATGGCCCAGGATGTAGTCTGTCCTCTGGAATGTACCATGTGCACTTGAGAAAAAAGGTGAAATTCATGGTTTTTCGTGAAATGTCCTATAGATATCAGATAAGTCTAACTAGTCCATTGTATCATTTAAAGTTTGTGTTTCGTGTACCACACAATGGAGTATTTCTCAGCCATCAAAAAGAATGCATTTGAATCAGTTTTAATGAGGTGGATGAAATTGGAGCCAATTATACAGAGTGAAGTAAGCCAGAAAGAAGAACATCAATACTGTATATTAACGCATATATATGGAATTTAGAAAAATGGTAACCTGAACCCTGTATAAGAGACTGCAAAAGAGACATAGGCATTTAGAACAGTCTTTGGGACTCTGTGGGAGAGGGTGAAGGTGGAATGATTGGGGAGAATGGAATTGTAGCATGTATATTATCATAAGTGACCAGCCCAGGTTCGACGCATACATTTTCCTCTGTTCATTTCTTTGCATTTGTGCTTTTTTAATAAAATTCTTTTTTAGAAATAAAAAATAAATAAATAAATAAAAAAATAAATAAAGTTTGTGTTTCCTTGCTAATTTTCTGTTTAGTTGATCTATCCATAGGTGTGAGTGGGGTATTGAAGTCTCCCACTATTATTGTGTTACTGTTAATTTCTCCTTTCATATTTGTTAGCATTTGCCTTCAATATTGTGGTGCTCCTATGTTGGGTGCATATATATTTATAATTGTTATATCTTCTTGGATTGATCCTCTGATCATTATGTAGTGTCCTTCTTTGTCTCTTTTCACAGCCTTTATTTCAAAGTCTATTTTTTCTGATGTGAGTATTGCTACTCCTGCTTTCTTTTGGTCTCCATTTGCGTGAAATATCTTTTCCATCCCATCACTTTCAGTCTGCATGTGTCCCTAGGTTTTGAGGCTGGTCTCTTGTAGACAGCATATATAGGGGTCTTGTTTTTGTATCCATTCAGCCAGTCTTTGTCTTTTGTTTGGGGCATTCAACCCATTTAGCTTTAAGGTAATTATTGATAAGTATGGAGAAGGAAATGGCACCCCACTCCAGTGTTCTTGCCTGGAGAATCCCAGGGACGGGGGACCCTGGTGGGCTTCTGTCTATGGGGTCACACAGAGTCGGACACAACTGAAGTGACTTAGCAGCAGCATGATCCCATGATCGGAGAAGGCAATGGCAAGCCACTCCAGTACTATTGCCTAGAAAACCCCATGGATGGAGGAGCCTGGTTGGCTATAGTCCGTGGGGTCGCTAAGGGTCGGACACGACTGAGCTACTTCACTTTCACTTTTCACTTTCACACATTGGAGAAGGAAATGGCAACCCACTCCAGTGTTCTTGCCTGGAGAATCCCAGGGACGGGGGAGCCTGGTGGGCTGCCGTCTATGGGGTCACACAGAGTCGGACACGACTGAAGTGACTTAGCTGCTTAGCATGATCCCATTGCCATTTACTTCGTTGTTTTGGGTGCGAGTTTATAAACCTTTTCTGTGTTTCCTGTCTAGACAAAATCCTTTAGCATTTGTTGAAGAACTGGTTTGGTGGTGCTGAATTCTCTGAGATTTTGCTTGTCTGTAAAGATTTTTATTTTTCCTTCATATTTTAATGATATCCTTGCTGGGTACAGTAATCTGGATTGTAAGTTTTTCTCTTCGTCATCACTTTAAGTATGTCCTGCCATTCCCTTCTGGCTTGAAGAGTTTCTGTTGAAAGATCAGCTGTTATCCTTATTGGGATCCCCTTGTATGCAATTTGTTGTTTTTCCCTTGCTGCTTTTAATATTTGTTGTTTGTGTCTGATCTTTATTAATTTGATTTATATGTGTCTTGGGGTGTTTTGCCTTGGGTTTATCCTGTTTGGGACTCTCTGAGTTTCTTGGACTTGGGTGACTATTTCCTTCCCCATTTTAGGGAAGTTTTCAGCTATCACATCAAGTATTTCCTTATGGCCTTTCTTTTTGTCTTCTTCTGGTACTTCTGTCATTCAAATTTTGGGGTGCTTAACATTGACCCAGAGGTCTCTGATGTTGTCCTCATTTCTTTTAATTATTTTTTTCTTTTTTCCTCTCTCCTTCATTTATTTCCACCATTCTATCTCCCTCCTCACTTATCCTATCATCTGCCTCAGTTATTCTACTGTTGGTTACCTTCAGAGTGCTTTTGATCTCAGTTATTGCATTATTTATTATTGATTGACTCTTTTATTTCTTCTAGGTCCTTGTTAAACTTTTCTGGCATCTTCTCAGTCCTTGTCTCCAGACTATTTTTCTGTAACTCCACTTTGTTTTCATGATTTGTATCAATTTTCCTATCATTATTCCGAATTCTTTTTCAGTTAGACTCCCTATCTCCTCCTCTTTTCTTTGGTTTGATGGACTTTTATCATGTTCCTTTACCCGCTGAATATTTCTCTGCCTTTTCATCTTGCTTAGTTTGCTGTGTTTGGGGTGGCCTTTCTGTGTGCTGGAAGTTTGTGGTTTCTCTTTATTTTGGAGGTTCCTCCCTTTCGGTGGGGTTGGATGGGTGGCTTGTCAAGGTTTCCTGGTTAGGAAAGCTTCTGTAGGTGTTCTGGTGGGTCGAGCTGGATCGCTTCTCTCTGGAGTGCAATGAAGTGTCCAGTAGTGAGTTTTGAGGTGTCTGTGGTTTTGGTGTGACTTTTAGCCACCTATATTTTTGTGCTCGGGTTATGTGCCTGCTTTGTTGGAGAATTAGCTTGATATGTCTTCCTCTGAAACTTTTTGGCTGTTGGGTGGAGCTTGGTTTCAATGTAGGTATGGAGGGTTTTGGATGAGCTTTTGTCAATTAGTGGTACCTGGAGTCAGGAGATTTCTGGTGATCTCAAGTTTTGGATTTAGCCCTCCTGCCTCTGGCTTTCAGTGTTATTCTTCTCGTAGCCTCAAGACTTCTCCATCCATACAGCACCGATGACAAAACATCTAGGTTAATGGTGAAAAGATTCTCCACAGTGAGGGACACCCACAGAGGTCCACGGAGTTACATGAAGAAGAGAAGAAGGAAGAGGGAGATAGAGGTGACCAGGAGGAAAAGAGGGGGAATCAAAAGGGGAGAGAGCAGTCTAGCCAGTAATCAATTCCCTATGTGCTCTCTGCAGTCGAACACTCAGAGAGGTTCATGGAGTTACATAGAGAAGAGAAAAGGGAGGAAGGAGATAGAGGTGACCAGGAAGAGAGGAGGGGGCGTCAAAAGAAGAGCGACAGATCTAGCCTGTGATCAGTTCCCTAAGTGTTCTCCACAGCCCGAAACACACAAAGTGATTCACAGAGTTGAGTAGAGAAGAGAAGGGGGAGGGAGGAGATAGAGTTGACCTGGGGGAGAGAAAGGAGAGTCAAAAGGGGAGAGACCAATCAAGCCAGTAATTATACTCCTAAGTAAAAATGGGTACTCAAGATTGGATTCTTAAAGGTACAGAATGGATAACAAATAACAAAAAGCAAAGAATAAAAATCTAGAGTAGAGGTTAGACTCTCAAATATACAATATTAAAAAAAACAAAATCGCAGAAGTTCTTACAAAATATATATGAAATTTGCTTTAAAAATAGGGTCTTTTTTTGCAAGGTAATAGTAGGTTTTAAAAATGAAAGTTAAGGGAGTAATAAAAAGTTTTAAAAATAAAAAATTAGAAAATGATATTAGTCAAATATATCTAGGAATTACTCTGGAGCTGTTGAGGGCAGTGTGAGGTCAGTTCAGTTTCAGATAGTTCCTTATTCCATCTTATTCTTCTTCTCAAGGTCTATAGGTCCCTTCCAATGTAACCAATGTTAACTATAGGGTTTTAATCTGTTGTACCTGTCACTTCCAAAGCGGTTCCCTCTTCTTTGTTTATTTTGGCTTCCTCTGTTTGCATTGATCACTGAGGAAGGCTTTCTTATCTCTCCTTGCTATTCTTTGGAACTCTGCATTCAGATGCTTATATCTTTCCTTTTCTCCTTTGCTTTTCGCCTCTCTTCTTTTTACAGCTATTTGTAAGGCCTCCTCAGACAGCCATTTCGCTCTTTTGCATTTCTTTTCCATGGGGATGGTCTTGGTCCCTGTCTCCTGTACAATGTCACGAACCTCCGTCCAGAGTTCATCAGGCACTCTATCAATCAGATCTAGTCCCTTAAATCTATTTCTCACTTCCACTGCATAATCATAAGGGATTTGATTGAGGTCATATCTGAATGGTCTAGTGGTTTTCCCTACTTTCTTCAATTTAAGTCTGAACTTCGCAATAAGGAGTTCATGATCTGAGCCACAGTCAGCTCCTGGTCTTGTTTTCGCTAACTGTATACAGCTTCTCCATCTTTGGTTGCAAAGAATATAATCAATCTGATTTCGGTGTTGACCATCTGGTGATGTCCATGTGTAGAGTCTTCTCTTGTGTTGTTGGAAGAGGGTGTTTGCTATGACCAGTGCATTCTCTTGACAAAACTCTATTAGCCTTTGCCCTGCTTCATTCCGTGCTCCAAGGCCAAATTTGCCAGTTACTCCAGGTGTTTCTTGACTTCCTACTTTTGCATTCCAGTCCCATATAATGAAAAGGACATCTTTTTTGGGTGTTAGTTCTAAAAGGTCTTGTAGGTCTTCATAGAACCGATTAACTTCGGCTTCTTCAGCATTACTGGTTGGGGCATAGGCCTGGATTACTGTAATATTGAATGGTTTGCCTTGGAAACGAACAGAAATCATCCTGTCATTTTTAAGATTGCATCCAAGTACTGCATTTCGGACTCTTTTGTTGACCATGATGGCTACTCCATTTCTTCTAAGGGATTCCTGCCCACAGTAGTAGATATAATGGTCATCCGAGTTAAATTCACCCATTCCAGTCCATTTTAATGCAGAGTTCCAAAGAATAGCAAGGAGAGATAAGAAAGCCTTCCTCAGTGATCAATGCAAAGAAATAGAGGAAAACAACAGAATAGGAAAAACAAGAGACCTCTTCAAGAAAATTAGAGATTCCAAGGGAACTTTTCATGCAAAGATGGGCTCGATAAAGGACAGAAATGGTATGGACCTAACAGAAGCAGAAGATATTAAGAAGAGGTGGCAGGAATACACAGAAGAACTGTACAAAAAAGATCTTCACGACCAAGATAGTCACGATAACGTGATCACTGACCTAGAGCCAGACATCTTGGAATGTGAAGTCAAGTGGGCCTTAGAAAGCATCACTACGAACAAAGCTAGTGGTGGTGATGGAATTCCAGTTGAGCTATTTCAAGTCTTGAAAGATGATGCTGTGAAAGTGCTGCACTCAATATGCCAGCAGATTTGGAAAACTCAGCAGTGGCCACAGGACTGGAAGAGGTCAGTCTTCATTCCAATCCCAAAGAAAGGCAATGCCAAAGAATGCTCAAACTACCGCACAATTGCACTCATCTCACACGCTAGTAAAGTCATGCTCAAAATTCTCCAAGCCAGGCTTCAGCAGTATGTAAACCGTGAACTCCCAGATGTTCAAGCAGGTTTTAGAAAAGGCAGAGGCACCAGAGATCAAATTGCCAACATCCGCTGGATCATGGAGAAAGCAAGAGAGTTTCAGAAAAACATCTATTTCTGCTTCATTGACTATGCCAAAGCCTTTGACTGTGTGGATCACAATAAACTGTGGAACATTCTGAAAGAGATGGGAATCCCAGACCACCTGACCTGCCTCTTGAGAAACCTGTATGCAGGTCAGGAAGCAACAGTTAGAACCGGTCATGGAACAACAGACTGGTTCCAAATAGGAAAAGGAGTGCGTCAAGGTTGTATATTGTCACCTTGCTTATTTAACTTACATGCAGAGTACATCATGAGGAACGCTGGGCTGGAAGAAGCACAAGCTGGAATCAAGATTGCTGGGAGAAATATCAATAACCTCAGATATGCAGATGACACTACCCTTATGGCAGAAAGTGAAGAGGAACTCAAAAGCCTCTTGATGAAAGTGAAAGAGGAGAGTGAAAAGGTTGGCTTGAAGCTCAACATTCAGAAAACAAAGATCATGGCATCTGGTCCCATCACTTCATGGGAAACAGATGGAAAAACAGTGGAAACAGTGTCAGACTTTGTTTTTTTGGGCTCCAAAATCACTGCAGATGCTGATTGCAGCCATGAAATTAAAAGACGCTTGCTCCTTGGAAGGAAAGTTATGACCAACCTTGATAGTATATTAAAAAGCAGAGACATTACTTTGCCGACCAAGGTCCGTCTAGTCAAGGCAATGGTTTTTCCCGTGGTCATGTATGGATGTGAGAGTTGGACTGTGAAGAAAGCTGATCGCCGAAGAATCGATGCTTTTGAACTGTGGTGTTGGAGAAGACTCTTGAGAGTCCCTTATACTGCAAGGAGATCCAACCAGTCCATTCTAAAGGAGATCAATCCTGGATGTTCATTGGAGGGACTGATGCTAAAGCTGAAACTCCAATACTTTGGCCACCTCATGAGACGAGTTGACTCACTGGAAAAGACTCTGATGCTGGGAAAGGTTGGGGGCGGGAGGAGAAGGGGACGACGGAGAATGAGATGGCTGGATGGCATCACCGACTCTGTGGACATGAGTTTGAGTGTACTCCGGGAGTTGGTGATGGACAGGGAGGCCTGGCGTGCTGTGATTCATGGGGTCGCGGAGAGTCGGACACGACTGAGCGACTGAACTGAACTGAACTGAACTGAACTGTTTGCAAGTCTCTTCAGTGTCTAATTTCCACCCTGACACAAGGGGGCGAAGGTGGCCATTTGTTTAGGCTCACCTGTTCAATTGTGCTGCGGGGAGGGAGGCACACTGCAAACAAATATCACTGGTGTGTGTGGGGAGTGCTCGCAGTGTCTGGGCCACACTGGGTTTGCCACTGTTCATGGCATGTGTGCTTTCCCAGTCTACACTGCTCAGGCTCCAGGTTGTTCTGTAGGGGAACTGTCTAAGGTGGGCCCTGGGTTACGTGCACTTCACAGGTCTATGCTGCTCAGGTTCAGGTTCTCGGGAACTCCACAAAGGCACAGACTCAGATGGGCCTGCATTTTGTGCCCTTCCCAAGTCCAAGCAACTCAGGCAACCAGGTGCTTGGCGAGTGCACACTCCCCAGGTAGGGCGGTGCATCTTATCACCTCCCCTGTCCCAGCTGCTCGGTTTCCTGGGTGCGCAGTGGGAGCACCGTCTCAGGTGTGCTGTGTGTCTCCTCTGGGGAGCTGATCTCTGGCTGTGACCCTCCTGACAGGTGTCAACCATCCAGGATCCCAGGAAGGCTTGGTTAGCAACTGGGAGCCTACTTGCAGTTTGGTAGAGGATGCCATCTCTGGGGCCGAGTTTGCCCCTGCCTTCTGGCTCTGGCTGTCACCCGCCTGCTTCCCTGCCTCCAGCAGGGGATGGGCCAGTCCACTGCCAGCTAGCTCTCCTTAGTCCTTTGTTCTGTGAGTGGACCCGGTAGTGCCTTAGGTTAGAGCTTTTCACCGGAAAGTTCTCTCTCTCTTTCCACTTTTTTTTTTCCTCTCTGGCTATCCCACAGTTTGGGTTGCTGTCTCACGTTAGTTCCCTCAGATTGTCCTGAGGGCATTCAGGCCCAGTCCTTACCCTAAGCAATGTAGCCCGCACCTCCCTGTTCAACCCCCTCTTGCTGGTAGCAGACGCGAGCATCTGGGCTACTTCTACACTGGGAGTTGCAGTTAGGTGTGTAATCTGTGGGTTTTATTTATTTATTTTTTCCCCCGGTTATGTTGCCCTCTGAGATTCCAAAACTCCCCACAGACCCACCAGTGAGAGGGTTTCCTGGTGTTTGGAAACTTCTCCTCTTTTACTCTTTTATGACTCCCTTCCCAGGATGGATCTCCCTAACTCTTTTGTCTTTCTTTTTATTTTTTATATTTTGTCCTACCTCCTTTCAAAGACAATGGGCTGCCTTTCTGTGTGCCTGGTGTCCTCCAGCAGTGTTCAGAAGTTTTTTTGTGGTATTTGCTCAGCGCTTAAATGGTCTTTTGATGACTTTGTAGGGGAGAAAGTGGTCTCCCCACCCTATTCCTCCTCCATCTTAGGATCGCCCTCAGTTTTGTTTTCTTGATTGTATTTTCTTATTTGTGTTGCGATTTTTCTGGTTCTTGGTATGACATTTGATTTTCTATTGTATATGGGACATATTAGGTATTATGAGGCACTAGATAATATTTATTTAATATTCCCCTTTTTAAAACAAGCGTAGCTTCTATTGAGGTGTTGCACAAAGGCCAGGTGAGCGTATATATGTTGAGCTTCTGCTGGGCCCTATCTATACTATCCTGGCAAAAGTAAGTTCTCACTCACACTACCTCATTGCAGACTGCTCAGGTAGAAATTTAGCTTCCCCTTTGACCCCACTAACTCCTTCCTAGTGGTAATAGACCACCAAGTCTCATTATATGTGTTTCCTCTGTGTGCTGGTGTAAGCCCAAATCTCAGTTTGGCCCGTTTGACATAAGGCCATGAGTATCAGGAAAGTGAAGTGCCAACTAGCTTCACCTCACAATATCATTCTGTCTCATTGATGGTGGAGACCTCAGCTCTTCATTCGGCTCTGCTGACACTGGCAAAGATGGCAGGTGAAGCATAGTGGTAACTAGCTCTATCTTGAACTCCCTTGTTTAAGTCTCTTTGCTTCCATGTGTAGTTGGATATCCAGCTCACTACCAGACCCACTGACTATATAGTGGCAGGAGAATCTGCATTGCCTACTTCCACCAAGTAAAGGATGGGAGATCAGCTTCCCTTCACACTGCCCAGAGACACAGTCTATGCATGGGAATCATTAGAGCATCACTGCCTGCTCCCTTCACATAGAAGTGGAAGATCATTTTCCTTCTTGGCACACTGAAACTTCAGTGGGGCAATATGAGCACAACCAGCTTCTATCACGTGGAAAATGTAACATTCGCTTTCTGCTCAGCTTCACCAATGAAGTGAAAGTGAAGTTGCTCAGTCGTGTCAGACTCTTTGTGACCCCATGGAATGTAGCCTACCAGGATCCTCCATCCATGGGATTTTCCAGGCAAGAGTATTGGAGTGGGTTGCTATTACCTTCTCCAGGGGATCCTCCTGACCTGGGATTCAAACCCAGGTTTGCCACATTGTAGGCAGACGCTTTACCATCTGAGCCACCAGGAAAGTCTCACCATAGAAGAGACAGAGCCAAAGCAAAAACAACGCTCAGTTGTGATGTGACCAGTGATGGAAGTAAAGTCCGATGCTGTAAAGAACAATACTGCATAGGAACCTGGAATGTTAGATCCGTGAATCAAGGCAAATTATAAGTGGTCAAACAGGAGATGGCAAGAGTGAACATCAAAATTTTAGGAATCAGTGAACTAAAATGGACAGGAATGGGTGAATTTAACTCAGATGACCATTATATCTACTACTGAGGGCAAGAATCCCTTAGAAGAAATAGAGTAGCCCTCAGAGTCAACGGAAGAGTCTGAAATGCAGTTCTTAGGTGTAATCTCAAAACTGACAGAAGGCTCTCCGTTCGTTTCTAAGGCAAACCATTCAATATCATGGTAACCCAAGTCTATGCCGCAAGTAATGCTGAAGAAGCTGAAGTAGAATAGTTTGATGAAGACCTACAAGACCTTCTAGAACTAATACCCCCCAAAGATGTCCTGTTCATTATAGGGAACTGGAATGCAAAAGAAGCCAAGAGATACCTGGAGTAACAGGCAAATTTGTCCTTGAAGTACAAAATGAAGCAGGGCAAAGGCTAACAGAGTTTGGCCAAGAGAACACACTGGTCATAGCAAACACCCTCTTCCAACAACATAACAGACAACTCTACACATGGACATCACCAGACAGTCAATACCAAAATCAGACTGATTATATTCTTTGCAGCCAAAGATGGAGAAGCTCTATATAGTCAGCAAAAACAAGACCAGGAGCTAACTGTGGCACAGATCATGAACTCCTTGTTGGAAAATGCAGACTTAAATTGAAGAAAGTAGGGAAGATCACTAGGCCATTCAGGTATGACATACATCAAATCCCATATGATTATACAGGGGAAGTGACAAATAGATTCAAGGGGTTAGATCTGATAGACAGAGTGCCTGAAGAACTATGGATGGAGGTTTGTGACATTGTACAGAAGGCAGTGATCAAGACCATCCCCAAGAAAAAGAAAGTCAAGATAGTTGTCTGAGGAGGCCTTACAAATAGCTGAGAAAAGAAGAGAAGCAAAAGGCAAAGGAGAAAAGGAAAGATATACCCATTTGAATGCAGAGTTCCAAAGAATAACAAGGAGAGATAAGAAAGCCTTCCTCTGTCATCAGTGCAAAGAAATAGAGGAAAACAGTAGGATGGGAAAGACTAGAGATCTCTTCGAGAAAATTAGAGATACCAAGGGAACATTTCATGCAAAGATGGGCACTATAAAGGACAGAAATGGTATGGACCTAACAGAAGCAGAAGGTATTATGAAGAGGTGGCAAGAATACACAGAAGAACTATACAAAAAAGATCTTCACGACCCAGATAATCACAATGGTGTGATCACTCACCTAGAGCCAGATATCCTGGAATGTGAAGTCAAGCGGGCCTTAGGAAGCATCACTACAAACAAAGCTAGTGGAGGTGATGGAATTCCAGTTGAGCTATTTCAAATCCTAAAAACTGATGCTGTGAAAGTGCTGCACTCAATATGCCAGCAAACCTGGAAAACTCAGCAATGGCCACTGCTGTTGCTGCTGCTGCTAAGTCACTGGACTGTAGCCTACCAGACTCCTCTGTCCATGGGATTTCCCAGGCAAGAGTACTGGACTGGGGTTCCATTGCCTTCTCTGGCAATGGCCACAGGACTGGAAAAATTCAGTTTTCATTCCAATCCCAAAGAAAGACAATGTCAAAGAATGTTCAAACTATTGCACAATTGCACTCATCTCACACACTAGCAAAGTAATGTTCAAAATTTCTCCAAGCCAGGCTTTAACAGCATGTAAACCATGAACTTCCAGATGTTCAAGCTAGTTTTAAAAAAGGCAAAAGAACCAGAGATCAAATTGCCAACAGCTGCTGGATCATCAAATCAAGAGAGTTCCAGAAAAATATCTACTTCTGCTTTATTGATTACGCCAAATCCTTTGACTGTGTGGTTCACCACAAACTGGAAAATTCTTCAACAGATGGGAATACCAGACCACCTGACCTGCCTCCTGTGAAATCTGTATGCAAGTCAAGAAGCAACATTTAGAACTGGGCATGGAACAACAGACTGATTCCAAATTGGGAAAGGAGTGCACTAAGGCTGTTTGTTGTCACCCTGCTTATTTAACTTATATGTAGAGTGTATCATGCAAAGTGTTGGTAGAAGGCTGGAAGAAGCGTGAGCTGGAATCAAGACTGGTGGGAGAAATATGAATAACCTCAGATACACAGATGACACCACCCTTATTGCAGAAAGCAAAGAGGAACTAAAGAACCTCTTGATGAAAGAGGAGAGTGAAAAAGTTGGCTTAAAACTCAACATTCATAAAACTATGGTCATGGTATCTGGTCCCATCATTTCATGGCCAATAGATGGGGAAACAGTGGAAACAGTGAGAGACTTTATTTCTTGGGCTCCAAAATCACTGCAGATGGTGACTGCAGTCATGCAGTTAAAAAACGCTTGCTCCTTGGGAGAAAAGGTATGACCAACTAGACAACATATCAAAAAGCAGAGGCATTACTTTACCCAGAAAGGTCCATCTAGTCAAAGCTATGGTTTATCCAGTAGTTATGTATGGATGTTAGTGTTGGACTTAAAGAAAGCTGAGTGCCGAAGGATTGATGCTTTTGAACTGTGGTGTTTGAGAAGACTCTTGAGAGTCCCTTGGATTTCAAGGAGATCCAACGAGTCAATCTAAAGGAAATCAGTCCTGAGTATTCATTGGAAGGACTGATGCTGAAGCTGAAGTTCCAATACTTTGGCCACCTGATGCAAAGAGCCAACTCAATGGAAAGGACTCTGATGCTGGGAAAGATTGAAGGCGGGAGGAGAAGGGGACGATAGAGGATGAGATGGCTGGATGTCATCACCGACTCAATGCAAATGAATTTGACTAGGTTCTGTGAGTTGGTGATGGACAGGGAAGCCTGGCTTACTGTGTTCCATGGGGTTGCAAATAGTCAGACAGGACCAAGCGACTGAACTGAACAGCTTCACCAATACCACTGGGTTAGAAAATTACAGTACTGTCACTATAGTGGGAGGGGTGCAGTTTTTTCTTTGGTGTTTTGCTGGAGTAGTGCCAATCTTGCAAGAAAAAAAAAGGTTTTCTATTATTAGGCCACACTTTTCTGGTCCTTTGCCTGTGAGGAACAGCTTTTTTTCTTGGAATTTTTGGTCTATACCTGTTCCTTCTAGGTTGAAGGTTCTATCTGTCTGTCTGGAATATAATGGAAGCAATAAGGAACTCACGAAATCACTATACATTTTGTTCCTTGAGTCTCAAGATCCATAAACAGCCTAGTATCTTTCCACCTTTCAGATTTTTTAATATTTACAGTATTATGTCTAGGTATTTTTAGTTGTAAGAAGGAGGACCTTAAAGCAGTGAAGTTACTCCATGTTGTATATCTCACACATTTTGAAAATGCTATATTTTCATTTTTATTCAGTTCCAAATAATTTTTTTGCTCTCCAAATAACAATTATTTTTTATTCTTCAAGCTTTTATTTTATATATTTTTAGTTTTTATTTTTTAATGTATTAGTTTTTTAATTGGAAGATAATTACAATAGTGTGATGTTTTGCCATATATATAAACAGGAATTGAAAGAGGATGAGATGGTTGGATGGCATCACCGACTCGATGGACATGTGTTTGAGCAAGCTCCAGGAGTTGGCGATGGACAGGATAGCCTGGTGTGCTGCAGTCCATGGGGTCGCAAAGAGTCGGACACAACTGAGTGCCTGAACTGATTGAACATGAATCGGCCACAGGTATACATGTGTCCCCCACATCCTGAAACCCCATCGCACCTCCCTTCCCACCCTATCTCTCTGAGTTGTCCCAGATCACCAGCTTTGAGTGCCCTGTTTCATGCATCAAACTTGTACTGGTCATCTGTTTCACATATGGTAATATACATGTTTCGGTGCTATTCTCTCAAATCATCCCATGCTTGCCTTCTCCTACTGAGTCCAAAAAGTCTGTTTTTCATATCTGTGTCTTCTTTGCTGCCCTGCATGTAGGATCATTGGTACTGTCTTTTTCTAAATTCCATATAAATGCATTAGTATACAGTATTAGTGTTTTTCTTTCTGACTTACTTCACTCTGTATAGGCTCCAGTTTCATCTACCTCATTAGAACTTACTTAGATGTGTTCCCTTTTATAGCTGAGTAATATTCCATTGTGTGTATGTACGACAACTTCCTTATCCATTCACCTGTTGATGGACATCTAGGTTGCTTCCATGTCCTGGCTATTGTAAATAGTGCTGCAGTGAACATTGGGGTACATGTGTCTCTTTCCACTCTGGTTTCCTTGGTGTGTATGCTCAGCAGTGGGATTGCTGGGTCATATGGCAGTTCTATTCCCAGTTTTTTAAGGAAACTCCACACTGTTCTCCATAGTAGCTGTACCAGTTTACATTCCCACCAACAGTGTAAGAGGCTTCCTTTTTCTTCACACCCTCTCCAGCATTTATTCTTTGTAGACATTTAGATGATGGCCATTCTGACCAGTGTGAGATGATACCTCATTGTGGTTTTGATTTGCATTTCTCTTATAATGGCAGTGTTGAGCATCTTTTCATGTGTTTATTAGCCATCTGTATGTCTTCTTTGGAGAAATGTCTGTGTAGGTCTAAAAATTTAATTTATTTTTTATTGAAGGATAATTGCTTTACAGAATTTTGCAGTTTTCTGTCAAACCTCAACATGGGAATTTACTGTATGGCTCAGGAAACTCAAACAGGGGCTCTGTATCAAGCTAGAGGGGTGGGATGGGGAGGAAGATGGGAGGGAGTTTCAAAAGGGAGGGGGTATATGTATATCTGCCCACTTTTTGACTGGATTGTTTCTCTGGTATTGAACTGCATGAGCTGCTTGTATATTTTGGAGATTAATTCTTTGTTCATTGTTTTGTTTGCTATTATTTTCTTCCATTCCAAGGGCTATTTTTTCACCTTACGCATAGTTTCCTTCATTGTACAAAAGCTTTTAAGTTTAATTAGGTCCCATTTGTTTTTGTTTTTTTTCCATTACTCTGGGAGATGGGTCCTAGAGGATCTTGCTGTGATTTATGTCGGAGAGTGTTCTGCCTATGCTTTTCTCTAAGAGTTTTATAGTTTCTGGTCTTGAGTTTATGTCTTTAATCCATTTTGAGTTTATTTTTGTGTATGGTGTTAGAAAGTGTTCTAATTTCATTCCTTTACACACAGTTGACCAGTTTTCCAAACACAATTTGTTGAAGAGACTGTCTTTTCTCCATTGTATATTTTTGCCTCCTTTGTCAAAGATAAGGTGTCGATAGGTGCGTGAATTTATCTCTGGACTTTCTATTTTGTTCCATTGATCTATATTTCTGTCTTTGTGCCAGTACCATACTGTCTTGATAGCTGTAGCTTTGTAGAATAGTCTGATGTCGGGAGGTTGATTTCTCAAGTTCTAGTTGTATGTCTTACATCTACATTCTATGATAACCCCACCAGTCAATGTTATAAGTTTTTCCTTTTTATAGCCATTCATATTTTTAAAAATTTAAGAGAAAAATAATCTACCGTATTTATCCAGAAATTTACTATTTCTATTTTTATTCATTCTGAATTTCAAAGTTTTCTACTCCTATCATTTTCTTTTAGTCTAAAAACTTTATTTAGCATTTACTTTAGATCTGTTTTTACAGTAACAGATTCTATTAACGTTCTCTTTATATGAGAAGGTCATTATTTAAATTTGTTATTGTTCAGTCACTAAGTCATGTTTGACTCTTTATGACCTCATGGACTGCAGTTCTAATTGTTGCTTCCTGACCTGCATACAGGTTTCTCAAGAGGCAGGTCAGGTGGTCTGGTATTCCCATCTCTTTCAGAATTTTCCAGTTTATTGTGATCCACACAGTCAAAGGCTTTGGCATAGTCAATGAAGCAGAAATAGATGTTTTTCTGGAACTTTCTTGCTTTCTCCATGATCCAGCAGATGTTGGCAATTTGATCTCTGGTGCCTCTGCCTTTCCTAAAACCTGCTTGAACATCTGGGAGTTCACGGTTCACATATTGCTGAAGGCTGGCTTGGAGAATTTTGAGCGTGACTTTACTAGCATGTGAGATGAGTGCAATTGTGCGGTAGTTTGAGCATTCTTTGGCGTTGCCTTTCTTTGGGATTGGAATGAAGACTGACATTTTCCAGTCCTGTGGCCACTGCTGAGTTTTCCAAATTGCTGGCATATTGAGTGCAGCACTTTCACAGCATCATCTTTCAAGATTTGAAATAGCTCAACTGGAATTCCATCACCTCCACTAGCTTTGTTCGTAGTGATGCTTTCTAAGGCCCACTTGACTTCATATTCCAAGATGTTTGGCTCTAGGTCAGTGATCACATTATTGTGATTATTTTGGTCGTAAAGATCTTTTTTGTACAGTTCTTCCGTGTATTCTTGCCACCTCTTCTTAATATCTTCTGCTTCTGTTAGGTCCATACCATTTCTGTCCTTTATCGAGCCCATCTTTGCATGAAATGTTCCCTTGGAATCTCTAATTTTCTTGAAGAGATCTCTTGTTTTTCCTTTTCTGTTGTTTTCCTCTATTTCTTTGCATTGATCACTGAGGAAGGCTTTCTTATCTCTCCTTGCTGTTCTTTGGAACTCTGCATTCAGATGCTTACATCTTTCCTTTCCTCCTTTGCTTTTCGCCTCTCTTCTTTTCACAGCTATTTGTAAGGCCTCCTCAGACAGCCATTTTGCTTTTTTGCATTTCTTTTCCATGGGGATGGTCTTGGTCCCTGTCTCCTGTACAATGTCACGAACCTCCTTCCAAAGTTCATCAGGCACTCTATCAGATCTAGTCCCTTAAGTCTATTTCTCACTTCCACTGTATAATCATAAGGGATTTGATTTAGGTCATATCTGAATGGTCTAGTGGTTTTCCCTACTTTCGTCAATTTAAGTCTGAATTTGGCAATAAGGAGTTCATGATCTGAGCCACAGTCAGCTCCTGGTCTTGTTTTTGCTAACTGTATAGAGCTTCTCCATCTTTGGCTACAAAGAATATAATCAATCTGATTTTGGTGTTGACCATCTGGTGATGTCCATGTGTAGAGTCTTCTCTTGTGTTGTTGGAAGAGGGTGTTTGCTATGACAAGTGCATTCTCTTGGAAAAACTCTATTAGCCTTTGCCCTGCTTCATTCCGTGCTCCAAGGCCAAATTTGCCTGTTAACTCCAGGTGTTTCTTGACTTCCTACTTTTGCATTCCAGTCCCCTATAATGAAAAGGACGTCTTTTTTGGGTGTTAGTTCTAAAAGGTCTTGTAGTCCTTCATAGAACCGTTCAACTTCGGCTTCTTCAGCATTACTGGTTGGGGCGTAGGCATGGATTACTGTAATATTGAATGGTTTGCCTTGGAAATGAACAGAAATCATTCTGTCGTTTTTAAGATTGCATTCAAGTACTGCATTTCGGACTCTTTTGTTGACCATGATGGCTACTCCATTTCTTCTAAGGGATTCCTGCCCAAAGTAGTAGATATAATGGTCATCTGAGTTAAATTCACCCATTCCAGTCCATTTTAGTTCACTGATTCCTAGAATGTATATGTTCCCTCTTGCCATCTCCTGTTTGACCACTTCCAATTTGCCTTGATTCATGGACCTAACATTCCAGGTTCCTGTGCAATATTGCTCTTTACAGCATCGGACCTTGCTTCTATCACCAGTCACATCCACAACTGGGTATTGGTTTTGCTTTGGCTCCATCCCTTCATTCCTTCTGGCCGTTTTTAAAGTTTTCTTTTAATCTTTGATTTTTGGAAGCTTGATTATGATTTTTCTGGGCATACTTTGTAATCTTTTAAGTTCACTGAGCTTCCTGAAATTGTATATTTATGTCTTTTACTTATTTTGGTATTTTTGGAAATTATTTCTTCAAATATATGTTCTACACCACTATCTTATTCCTCTCCTTTTGGAGTCCAGTGAATACTACAATTTATAAGTCTCTGTACATTTTTTTCATCTTTTTTCTCTTATGTTATTAGATAGCTTCTATTTAATTTCATGTTAGTCTGTCTTTATCATTTCTATTTTTCTATTAAGCCCCTCTTAATAGAAATTAGTGAACTTTGAAATTTCTGATATTATATTTTTGATTTATGAGATGTTCATTTAACTTTAAAAATAATTTCTGTTTCTCTGCTTAGTACATCTATCTTTCCTTTCATTTCAACAGCATCTATCTTCACTCCACCTTCACCCATGGAAGATGGTTATAATACCTTCTTTAAAATATTTATCTGACAACTCCAATATCTGGGTCACCTTGAGGTTGGCACATGTTGAATTTTCCCTTATACTTTTTTTTTCAAACTTTCCTTGTTCTTGATATTGTAGTATACTTTTGGATTGTATTCTTGTAGTATACAGTTGTATCATATTTTGACTATTATGTTGTTAGACTTTGGGTCCTATTAATAACCTCTAGAGAATACTTTTTTGTTTGTTTGGTTGGTTTAGCTAGAAATCAACCTGGTTGTTCAATCACTCAGTCATGTCTCACTGTTTGCGACCCCATGGACTGCAGCACGCCAGACTTTCCTGTCCTTCTCAATCTCCCACAGTGTGCTCGAGCTCATGTCTATTGGCTTGGTGATACCATCCAATCATCTAATCCTCTGTCATCCCCTTCAATATTTCCCAGCACCAGAGTCGTTTCCAACAAGTTGGCTCTTCACATCAGGTGGCCAAAGCATTGGCGCTTTAGTTTCAGCATCAGTCCTTCCAATGAACCTGGTTATGTTTAAATCCTGTTTCATCTTTGGATGATTATTCCATTTTTTAGTTCAATTTGCAAAGAAATTGGTATGCTGTTTTGACTGTCTCATACATGTACCTCTTAGGGTTAAGTCTTAGACTTGAGTGGTGGTTTATGGCATAGTTAAGTTTAAAGTATCTTACTATGCTGCTTTAGGTGTATCCTGTGTATGTGCAACTTAACAATAAACCTGAAATATATAGAAATTTCATTCACAGAATTATGATATTCCCTTCTTGCACACTCTCCTCTCCAAGATTCCCCTCCCCATAGTTTCTGACTTCCAAGGGCCCCTGTAACTAATCTTCTGTCCAGAAACATAGAATCTCTACTGGGTTTTTAATTACTTGTGCCACCACAGGGGAATTCAGTGGATGGCAATTTTCTCTGTGAGTGACATAGGGCTTTCAGGTAAAACATCACCTCTTCTTTCCCATATAACAGCTGTTATTGAGAAGCTGCTCTTTTTGAAAAATGGACTCTATTTGAAGGGCAAAACAGAAGAAACAGCTCCATTTCCCAAGTCCTTTAAACTCCCTCATCCATCCTGTACTGTCTTTTATTTTTATTGCTTAGGTCACATGCTTCATCTTCACCAATGGAAATTTGGAAAGATAGAACCCAATCTTATTGGTTTCAAAGAAGACTCTTTTTGTTTTGACCAAGAATACTTTATAGGGGGACTTCTCTGGTGGTCCAATGATTAAGACTGTGCACTTTCAATATAGTGGGCATGGGTTCAATCCCTAGTTGAGGAACTAAGATCCTGTATGGCACACAGCATGGCCAAATTTTTTTAAAAAATAGACAAAATATTTAAAATCCCAGGAACTAAACAGTTATTTTTTTAAAAGAATACTTATATCCACAAAAAAAAGAATACTTATATGGATGCTATGCCCTGTAAAGGGAAAGTGTAACAGTGAAAGTTGCACAGTTGTGTCTGGCTCTTTGTGACCGCATGGGCCTGCCAGGCTCCTCTGTCCATTGAATTCTCCAGGCAAGAATACTGGAGTAGGTAGCTGTTCCCTTCTCCAGAGGATCTTCCCAACCCAGGGATCGAACTCAGGTTTCCCGCAGTGCAGGCAGATCCTTTACCATCTGATCCACCAGAGAAGCCCAAGAAAACTGAAGTGGGTAGCCCATCCCTTCTCCAGGGGATATTTGTGACCCAGGGATTGATATGGGGTCTCCTGCATTGCAGGTGGATTCTTTACCAACTGAGCTACCAGGAAAGCCCTGTGAGGTACCTATATTTCACATGCTGTGAAATGGAAAATGATCCATTGCACTCAAATTCTTAACTTCATGACAAAAAATTGTATCTAGCAGTATAATAAAATCTTTTCCATTTTGAAATAATTAAATATTTTAAAATTCCTCGACATTAAAAGCTAATTTGAAAAAATATCCCTTTACATAAGCCTACAGCAGCTGGCTCCTCCTCATGTGGAAGTCCTTGAGCTAGAATTTAAACATTGTAACCTTTCCCCCACTTCCAGTATCTACAATAGCCTTTCTGAAAATAATTCTGATGACCACTACCTTTTGATCTATTGCAATATAAAGTCTTTATCTTTCTTCTGGAACACATTAACAACAGTGAACGTCACAAAACTTGCTTTTTAAGCAAAATAATCTCTTTTATCCAAGGGCAAGATGCAAATGGAAATCTGTGGCTAAGCATAAAATATACTTTTAAAGAACAATATAATTGTTTCTCAGTATCTATTTCACTTCATCAAACTTGGAATCCAAGGTTCTACTATTTTTCCTAAATATGATACTGGAGCATAGAAATTTTGTTGACAAAATGTCCAGGACAGACTCAGGCAGGAGGCACAGAAATAATTTTAAAAATTTTAATAGTGTCTATTCATTCTTAACAGCCTGGATGAACACACATACATGCATGTGTGCACATTACAGCAAAAGAATCTCATATAAATTAAGTGCTGGTAATGTTTGTTTCTATTTTGGAAGATGCTGTGTTAAGTAAACAGGGATGTCTGAAACCTCTGGACACTGATTTTATTTATTTTTTTATTTTATTTTTTTTAATTTTTTTTTGGTAATTAATTTATTTTTCATTGGAGGCAAATTATTTTAAAATATTATATTGGTTCGTTTTGCCATACATTGACATGAATTCGCTCCGGGTTTACATAAGTTCCCCCTCCTGAACCCCCCTCCCACCTCCCTCCTCCCTTTATCCTCCCTCTAGGTCATCCCCGCATGCCAGCCCCGAGCATCCTATAACATGCATTGACCCTGAACTAGTGATTCATTTCACATATGACAACATACGTGTTTCAATGCCATTCTCCCAAATCCTCCCACCCTCACCCTCTCCCATAGAGTCCCAAAGACTGTTCTATACATCTGTGTCTCTTTTGCTGTCTTGTATACAGGGTTATCATTTGCATCTTTCTAAATTCCATATATATGCGTTAGTATACTGTATTGGTGTTTTTCTTTCTGGCTTACTTCACTCTGTATAATAGGCTCCAGTTTCATCCACCTCATTAGAACTGATTCAAATGTATTCTTTTTAATGGCTGAATAATACTCCATTGTGTATATGTACCAAAGCTTTCTTATCCATTCTTCTGCAGATGGACATCTAGGTTGCTTCCATGTCCTGGCTATTATAAACAGTGCTGCAATGAACATTGGAGTACATGTGTCTCTTTCAATTCTGGTTTCCTCGGTGTGTATGCCCAGGAGTGTGATTGCTGGATCATATGGCAGTTCTATTTCCAGTTTTTTGAGGAATCTCCACACTGTTCTCCATAGTGGCTGTACTAGTTTGCATTCCCACCAACAGTGTAAGAGGGTTCCTTTCTCTCCACATCCTCTCCAGCATTTATTGCATGTAGACTTTTGGATAGCAGCCATTCTGACTGGTG
Source organism: Moschus berezovskii (assembly GCF_049115385.1). NCBI lineage: Eukaryota > Metazoa > Chordata > Mammalia > Artiodactyla > Moschidae > Moschus > Moschus berezovskii. The sequence goes on along the minus strand of NC_142488.1, from coordinate 52,591,842 downwards.
TGAAATGGTATCTCATTGTGGTTTTGATTTGCATCTCTCTGATTATGAGGGATGTTGAGCATTTTTTCATGTGTTTGTTAGCCATCTTTATGTCTTCTTTGGAGAAATGTCTGTTTAGTTCTTTGGCCCATTTTTTGATTGGGTCATTTATTTTTCTGGAATTGAGCTGCAGGAGCTGCTTGTATATTTTGGAGATTAATCCTTTATCCGTTGCTTCATTTGCTATTATTTTCTCCCAATCTGAAGGCTGTATTTTCACCTTACTTATAGTTTCCTTTGCTGTGCAGAAGCTTTTAATTTTAATTAGGTCCCATTTGTTTATTTTTGCTTTTATTTCCAATATTCTGGGAGGTGGGTCATGGAGGATCCTGCTGTGATTTATGTCGGAGAGTGTTTTGCCTACGTTCTCCTCTAGGAGTTTTATAGTTTCTGGTCTTACATTTAGCTCTCTAATCCATTTTGAATTTATTTTTGTGTATGGTGTTAGGAACTGTTCTAGTTTCATTCTTTTACAGGTGGCTGACCAGTTTTCCCAGCACCACTTGTTAAAGAGACTGTCTTTTCTCCATTTTATATTCTTGCCTCCTTTGTCAAAGATGAGGTGTCCATAGGTGCGTGGATTTATCTCTGGGCTTTCTATTTTGTTCCATTGATCTATATTTCTGTCTTTATACCAGTACCATACTGTCTTGATGACTGTGGCTTTGTAGTAGAGCCTGAAGTCCGGCAGGTTAATTCCCCCAGTTCCATTTTTCTTCCTCAAGATTGCTTTGGCTATTCGAGGTTTTTTGTATTTCCATATAAATTGTGAGATTATTTGTTCTAGTTCTGTGAAAAATATCGTTGGTAGCTTGATAGGGATTGCATTGAATGTATAAATTACTTTGGATAGTATACTCATTTTTACAATATTTATTCTTCCAATCCATGAACATGGTATATTTCTCCATCTATTAGTGTCCTCTTTGATTGCTTTCAGTAGTGTTTTATAGTTTTCTATGTACAAGTCTTTTGTTTCCTTAGGTAGATATATTCCTAAGTATTTAATTCTTTTCGTTGTAACAGTGAATGGAATAGTTTCCTTAATTTCTCTTTCTATTTTCTCATTATTAGTGTATAGGAATGCAAGGGATTTCTGTGTGTTGATTTTATATCCTGCAATGTTACTGTAATTATTGATTAGCTCTAGTAGTTTTCTGGTAGAGTCTCTAGGGTTTTCTGTGTAGAGGATCATGTCATCAGCGAACAGTGAAAGTTTTACTTCTTCTTTTCCAATTTGGATTCCTTTTATGTATTTTTCTGCTCTGATTGCTGTGGCCAAAACTTCCAGAACTATGTTGAATAGTAGTGGTGAGAGTGGGCATCCTTGTCTTGTTCCTGACTTTAGGGGAAATGCTTTCAGTTTTTCACCATTGAGGATAATGTTTGCTGTGGGTTTGTCATATATAGCTTTTATTATGTTGAGGTATGTCCCTTCTATTCCCACTTTCTGGAGGGTTTTTATCATAAATGGATGTTGAATTTTGTCGAAGGCTTTCTCTGCATCTATTGAGATAATCATATGATTTTTTTTTATAATTAATTTATTTTTTATTGGAGGCAAATTATTTTACAATATTATATTGGTTGGTTTTGCCATACATTGATATGAATTTGCCCAGGTTTACATAAGTTCCCCCTCCTGAACCCCCCTCCCACCTCCCTCCTCCCTTTATCCTCCCTCTGGGTCATCCCCGCATGCCAGCCCCGAGCATCCTATAACATGCATTGACCCTGAACTAGTGATTCGTTTCACATATGACAACATACGTGTTTCAGTGCCATTCTCCCAAATCCTCCCACCCTCACCCTCTCCCATAGAGTCCCAAAGACTGTTCTATACATCTGTGTCTCTTTTGCTGTCTCGTATACAGGGTTATCATTTGCATCTTTCTAAATTCCATATATATGTGTTAGTATACTGTATTGGTGTTTTTCTTTCTGGCTTACTTCACTCTGTATAATAGGCTCCAGTTTCATCCACCTCATTAGAACTGATTCAAATGGATTCTTTTTAATGGCTGAATAATATTCCATTGTGTATATGTACCAAAGCTTTCTTATCCATTCGTCTGCAGATGGACATTTAGGTTGCTTCCATGTCCTGGCTATTATAAACAGTGCTGCAATGAACATTGGAGTACACGTGTCTCTTTCAATTCTGGTTTCTTCGGTGTGTATGCCCAGGAGTGCGATTGCTGGATCATATGGCAGTTCTATTTCCAATTTTTTGAGGAATCTCCATACTGTTCTCCATAGTGGCTGTACTAGTTTGCATTCCCACCAACAGTGTAAGAGGGTTCCTTTCTCTCCACATCCTCTCCAGCATTTATTGCATGTAGGCTTTTGGATAGCAGCCATTCTGACTGGTGTGAAATGGTATCTCATTGTGGTTTTGATTTGCATCTCTCTGATTATGAGGGATGTTGAGCATTTTTTCATGTGTTTGTTAGCCATCTTTATGTCTTCTTTGGAGAAATGTCTGTTTAGTTCTTTGGCCCATTTTTTGATTGGGTCATTTATTTTTCTGGAATAGAGCTGCAGGAGCTGCTTGTATAATTTAGAGATTAATCCTTTATCCGTTGCTTCATTTGCTATTATTTTCTCCCATTCTGAAGGCTGTCTTTTCACCTTACTTATAGTTTCCTTTGCTGTGCAGAAGCTTTTAATTTTAATTAGGTCCCATTTGTTTATTTTTGCTTTTATTTCCAATATTCTGGGGGGTGGGTCATGGAGGATCCTGCTGTGATATATGTCGGAGAGTGTTTTGCCTACGTTCTCCTCTAGGAGTTTTATAGTTTCTGGTCTTACATTTAGCTCTCTAATCCATTTTGAGTTTATTTTGGTGTATGCTGTTAGGAAGTGTTCTAGTTTCATTCTTTTACAAGTGGCTGACCAGTTTTCCCAGCACCACTTGTTAAAGAGACTGTCTTTTCTCCATTTTATATTCTTGCCTCCTTTGTCAAAGATGAGGTGTCCATAGATGCGTGGATTTATCTCTGGGCTTTCTATTTTGTTCCATTGATCTATATTTCTGTCTTTATGCCAGTACCATACTGTCTTGATGACTGTGGCTTTGTAGTAGAGCCTGAAGTCCGGCAGGTTAATTCCCCCAGTTCCATTTTTCTTCCTCAAGATTGCTTTGGCTATTCGAGGTTTTTTGTATTTCCATACAAATTGTGAGATTATTTGTTCTAGTTCTGTGAAAAATATCGTTGGTAGCTTGATAGGGATTGCATTGAATGTATAAATTACTTTGGGTAGTATACTCATTTTTACAATATTTATTCTTCCAATCCATGAACATGGTATATTTCTCCATCTATTAGTGTCCTCTTTGATTGCTTTCAGTAGTGTTTTATAGTTTTCTATGTACAAGTCTTTTGTTTCCTTAGGTAGATATATTCCTAAGTATTTAATTCTTTTCGTTGCAACAGTGAATGGAATAGTTTCCTTAATTTCTCTTTCTATTTTCTCATTATTAGTGTATAGGAATGCAAGGGATTTCTGTGTGTTGATTTTACATCCTGCAACGTTACTGTAATCATTGATTAGCTCTAGTAGTTTTCTGGTAGAGTCTCTAGGGTTTTCTGTGTAGAGGATCATGTCATCAGCGAACAGTGAAAGTTTTACTTCTTCTTTTCCAATTTGGATTCCTTTTATGTCTTTTTCTGCTCTGATTGCTGTAGCCAAAACTTCCAGAACTATGTTGAATAGTAGTGGTGAGAGTGGGCACCCTTGTCTTGTTCCTGACTTTAGGGGAAATGCTTTCAGTTTTTCACCATTGAGGATAATGTTTGCTGTGGGTTTGTCATATATAGCTTTTATTATGTTGAGGTATGTCCCTTCTATTCCCACTTTCTGGAGGGTTTTTATCATAAATGGATGTTGAATTTTGTCGAAGGCTTTCTCTGCATCTATTGAGATAATCATATGATTTTTATTTTTCAGTTTGTTAATGTGGTGTATTACGTTGACTGATTTGCGGATATTGAAGAATCCTTGCATTCCTGGGATAAAGCCCACTTGGTCATGATGTATGATCTTCTTAATATGCTGTTGGATTCTGATTGCTAGAATTTTGTTAAAGATTTTTGCATCTATGTTCATCAGTGATATTGGCCTGTAGTTTTCTTTTTTTGTGGGGTCGTTACCAGGTTTTGGGATTAGGGTGATGATGGCCTCATAGAATGAGTTTGGAAGTTTCCCTTCCCCAGCAGTTTTCTGGAAGAGTTTGAGTAGAATAGGTGTTAGCTCTTCTCTAAATTTTTGGTAGAATTCAGCTGTGAAGCCGTCTGGACCTGGGCTTTTGTTTGCTGGGAGATTTTTGATTACAGTTTCAATTTCCGTGCTTGTGATGGGTCTGTTCAGATTTTCTATTTCTTCCTGGTTCAGTTTTGGAAAGTTGTATTTTTCTAGGAATTTGTCCATTTCTTCCAGGTTATTCATTTTATTGCCATATAATTGCTGATAGTATTCTCTAATAATCCTTTGTATTTCTGTGTTGTCAGTTGTGATCTCTCCATTTTCATTTCTAATTTTATTGATTTGGTTCTTCTCCCTTTGTTTCTTGATAAGTCTGGCTAGTGGTTTGTCAATTTTATTTACCTTCTCAAAGAACCAGCTTTTGGCTTTGTTGATTTTTGCTATCGTCTCTTTTGTTTCTTTTGCATTTATCTCTGCCCTAATTTTTACAATTTCTTTCCTTCTACTGACCCTGGGGTTCTTCATTTCTTCCTTTTCTAGTTGCTTTAGATGTAGAGTTAGGTTATTTAGTTGACTTTTTTCTTGTTTCTTGAGGTGTGCGTGTATTGCTATGAACTTCCCCCTTAGCACTGCTTTTACAGTTTCCCAGAGGTTTTGGGTTGTTGTGTTTTCATTTTCATTCATTTCTATGCATATTTTGATTTCTCTTTTTATTTCTTCTATGATTTGTTCGTTGTTCAGCAGCGTGTTGTTCAGCCTCCATATGTTGGCATGTTTAATAGTTTTTCTCCCATAATTGAGATCTAATTTTACTGCATTGTGGTCAGAAAAGATGCATGGAATGATTTCAACTTTTTTGAATTTACCAAGGCTAGATTTATGGCCCAGGATGTGATCTATCCTGGAAAAGGTTCCGTGTGCACTTGAGAAAAAGGTGAAATTCATTGTTTTGGGGTGAAATGTCCTATAGATATCAATTAGGTCTAACTGGTCTATTGCATCATTTAAAGATTGTGTTTCCTTGTTAATTTTCTGTTTAGTTGATCTATCCATAGATGTAAGTGGGGTATTAAAATCTCCCACTATTATTGCATTATTGTTAATTTCCCCTTTCATACTTGTTAGTAATTGTCTTACATATTGCGGTGCTCCTATGTTGGGTGCATAAATATTTATAATTGTTATATCTTCATCTTGGATTGATCCTTTGATCATTATGTAGTTTCCTTCTTTGTCTCTTTTCACAGCCTTTGTTTTAAAGTCTATTTTATCTGATATGAGTATTGCTACTCCTGCTTTCTTTTGGTCTCTATTTGCATGGAATATCTTTTTCCAGCCCTTTACTTTCAGTCTGTATGTGTCCCTCGTTTTGAGGTGGGTCTCTTGCAGACAACATATATGGGGGTCTTGTTTTTGTATCCATTCAGCCAGCCTTTGTCGTTTGGTTGGGGCATTCAACCCATTTACGTTTAAGGTAATTATTGATAAGTACGATCCCGTAGCCATTTTCTTTATTGCTTTGGGTTCGAGTTTATACACCCTTTCTGTGTTTCCTGTCTAGAAAAGATCCTTTAGCATTTGTTGGAGAGCTGGTTTGGTAATGCTGAATTCTCTCAGCTTTTGCTTGTCTGTAAAGCTTTTGATTTCTCCTTCATATTTGAATGAGATCCTTGCTGGGTACAGTAGTCTGGGCTGTAGGTTATTTTCTTTCATCACTTTAAGTATGTCTTGCCATTCCCTCCTGGCCTGAAGAGTTTCTGTTGAAAGATCAGCTGTTATCCTTATGGGAATCCCCTTGTGTGTTATTTGCTGTTTTTCCCTTGCTGCTTTTAATATTTGTTCTTTGTGTTTGATCTTTGTTAATTTGATTAATATGTGTCTAGGAGTATTTCGCCTTGGGTTTATCCTGTTGGGGACTCTCTGGGTTTCTTGGACTTGGGTGATTATTTCTTTCCCTATTTTAGGGAAGTTTTCAACTATTATCTCCTCAAGTATTCTTTCATGGTCTTTCTTTTTGTCTTCTTCTTCTGGGATTCCTATGATTCGAATGTTGGAGCGTTTAACATTGTCCCAGAGGTCTCTGAGATTGTCCTCATTTCTTTTAATTTGTTTTTCTTTATTCCTCTCTGTTTCATTTATTTCTACAATTCTATCTTCTAGCTCGCTTATCCTGTCTTCTGCCTCTGTTATTCTACTGTTTGTTCCCTCCAGAGTGTTTCTGATCTCATCTATTGTATTATTCATTGTATATTGACTCTTTTTTATTTCCTCTAAGTCCTTATTAAACCTTTCTTCCATCTTCTCAATCCTTTTCTCCAGGTTATTTATCTGTAACTCCATTTTGCTTTCAAGATTTTGAATCATTTTCACCACCAAAATTCGAAATTCTTTATCAGGTAGATTCCCTATATCTTCCTCTTTTGTTTGTGTTGGTGGGCATTTATCTTGTTCCTTTACTTGCTGGGTATTTCTCTGCCTCTTCATCTTGCTTATAATGCTTTGCTTGGGGTGGCCTTTCCCTCTTCTGGCCGTTTGTGGAGATCTCTTTATTATGTAGTTTCCTCTCTGTGTGTGGGGTTGGACAGGTGACTTGTCAAAGTTCCCTGGTTATGGAAGCTTGTGTCGGTGTTCTAGTGGGTGCAGCTGGATTTGTTCTCTCTGGAGTGCAATGAAGTGTCCAGTAATGAGTTATGAGATGTCAGTGGGTTTGGAGTGACTTTGGGCAGCCTGTATATTGAAGCTCAGGGCTTGTTTCCTGTGTTACTGGAGAATTTGTGTGGTATGTCTTGCTCTGGAACTTGTTGACCCTTGGGTGGTGCTTGGTTTTAGTGTAGGTATGGAGATGTTTGGTGAGCTCCTATCGATTAATGTTCCCTGATGTCAGGAGTTCTCTGGTGTTCTCAGGATTCGGCCTTAAGCCTCTTGCCTCTGGTTTTTGGTCTTATTCTTGGAGTAGCCTCTAGACATCTCTATCTGTCATTTCCAAGGTGGTTCCCTCTGTTTTAGCTTCTGTTTGCTGGTCTCTTCAGTGTCTAATTTCCGCCCTGATACTAGGGGGTGGGTGGACACTTTTTAAGGCTCAGTTGTTCAGTCCTGTTCTGGGACGGGAGGAACGCTGCAATTGAATATCTCTGGCGTCTGTGGGGAGTGCTCGCAGCGTCTCGGCCACACTGGGTTTGCCCCCGCTCACAGCACGTATGCTGTCCCAATCTATACTGCACAGGCTCTGCCGGGAGCTGTCTGAGGCCGGCGCCGGGTTGTATGCACTTCCCAGGTCTGAGCGGCTCAAGTTCAGGTTCTCAGGTACTCCACAAAGGCGCAGACTTGGTTGGGCCTGCGTTTTGTGCCTTCCCCGGTCCGAGCAGCTCAGGGGACCAGGTGTTTGGTGAGCGTGGTCTCTGCGACTTATCGCCTCCCCAGTCCCCACTACTCAGTTTTCTGGGTGTACAACCGGTGCACCTTCTCAGGGGGATATCGACCGGCCCGAGCCCAAGAAGTCCTGAATAGCAACAAGCCTGTCTGCAGTTTGTATTAGATGCCTTTCTGGGGCTGCGGTTGCCCGCTCCGGCTCTGGCTGTGCTCCCTGCCTGTCTCGGCGGGGGATGGGGGATGGGCCACCTGCAGCCGGCTCACTCTGCTCAGTCCTTTATTCTGTGAGCGGGGCTGGCCGAGTCATAGGTTAGAGCTTTCTGCCTTTTCGTGGGGAAGCTATCCCACAGTCTGCTTTGCTCTCCCCAGTTCTCTCAAATTGTTCTCGCGGCATTCAAGCCCAGTCCTCTCTCTAAGCAGTTCAGCCGGCTCCTCCCTGCCCAGCCCCCGCTTGCTAATGGCGTATGCAGGCGTCTGCGCTGCTTCTCCGCTGGGAGTTACCGTTTGGCGGGTAATCTGTGGGTTTTTAAAAAATCTTGAAAAAAAAAGAGGGTTATGTGGCCCTCTGAGCTTCCAAGGCTCGCCACAGATTCGCCAGTGAGAGTGTTTCCTGGTGTTTGGAAACTTCTCTCTTTTTAAAGCCTCCCTTCCCGGGACGGAGCTCCGTCCTTACTTCTTTTGTCTCGCTTTTTATCTTTTATGTTTTTTCCTACCTCCTTTCGAAGACAATGGGCTGCTTTTCTGGGTGCCTGACGTCCTCTGCCAGCATTCAGAAGTTGTTTTGTGGACTTTACTCCGCGTTCAAATGTTGTTTTGATGAATTTGTGGAGGAGAGAGTGGTCTCGCCTTCCTATTCCTCCGCCATCTTGTTCCTTCTCCCCTGGACACTGATTTTAAACCAATTACCTCTGAACTGGTTTTCACAGAAATATTGATATCAATACTTACAGACTACTTAGGATATACCAGCACTGCTTTAAGTACTTCATGTGCATTGATTAACTTAATCCTCACTGCAGTGTAGGTACTATTACTTTTTAAATGTTACACAGGAATACATGGGGGACCTTAGTCAATTTACACAGCCAGCAAATGCTGATGCTTAGATATGAATCCAAACATTTGTCTGGTCGCTGTATCTATGATCTTAGCCTACAACAGTACACTTTTCCTTCTTATTTGTGAAAAGAAGAAACATGAAAATATTTTTATACAGAAGTATAGACATGATAAGAACCTCATAAGAATCTCATCCTCTGTCACCTCTTTCTCCTCCTGCCCTCAATATTTCCCAGCATCAATATCTTTTCCAATGAGTCTGCTCTTCACATGAGGTGGCCAAAGTCTTGGAGTTTCAGCTTCAGCCTCAGTCCCTCCAATGAAGATTTAGGGTTGATTTCCGTTAGGATTGACTGGTTTGATCTCCTTGCAGTCCAAGGGACTCTCGAGAGTCTTCTCCAGCACTGCAGTTCGAAAGCATCAATTCTTCAGGGCTGAGCCTTCTTTAGGGTTCAACCCTCACATCCATACATGACTACTGGAAACACCATACTTTCACTATACAGACTTTTGCCAGAGAAGTGATGTCTCTGCTTTTTAATATGCTGTCTAGGTTTGTCATTGCTTTTCTTCCAAGAAGCAAGTGTCTTTTAGTTTCATGGCTGCAGTCATCATCTGCAGTGATTTTGGAGTCCAAGAAAATGAAGTCTGTCACTGTTTCCATTGTTTTCTCATCTATTTGCCTTCAAGTGATGGGACCCGACGCCATGATCTTAGTTTTTTGAATGTTGAGTTTTTAGCCAGCTTTTTACTCTCCTCTTTCACTTTCATCAAGAGGCTCTTAAGTTGCCCGTTGCTTTCTGCCATAAGGGTGGTGCCATCTGCATATCTGAGATTATTGATATTTCTCCTGGAAATCTTGATTCCAGCTTGTGCTTTATCCAGCCTGGCATTTCGCATGACATACTTTGCATATAAGTTAAATTAGCAGGGTGACAATATACAGCCTTGACATTCTCCTTTCCCAAATTTGAAACATTTCTTTGTTCCATATCGGGTTTTAACTGTTGCTTCTTTACCTGTATACAGATTTCTCAGGAACCAGTAATAAGGTGGTCTGGTATTCCCACCTCTTTAAGAATTTTCCACAGTTTGTTGTGATCCATACAGTCAAAGGTGTTAATGTAGTCAATGAAGCAGAAATAGATGCTTTCTGGAATTCTATTGCTTTTTCTATGATCCAATGGGTGATCATAATTTGTTCTCTGGTTCCTCTGCCTTTTCCAAATCCAGTTTGTACATTAGGAAGTTCTCGGTTCATTTTCTGTTGAAGCCTAGCTTGAAGAATTTTGAGCATTACCTTACTAGCATGTGAAATGAGTGCAATTTGAACATTTCTTGACATTGCCCTTGTTTGGAATTGGAAAGAAAACTGACCTTTTCCAGTCCTGTGGCCACTGCTGAGTTTTCCAAATTTGCTTGCATAATGAGCGCAGCAGTTTAACAGCACTCTCTTTTCGGGTTTTCAATAGCTCAGCTGGAATTTCATCACCTCCAGTAACTTTGTTCATTGCAGTGCTTCCTAAGGCCCACTTGACTTCACACTCCAGGTTGTCTGGCTCTAGGTGAGTGATCACACCCTCAAGATTATCCGGATCATTAAGGCTTCTGTGTATTCTTGTCACTTCTTAGTATCTTCTGCTTCTGTTAGGCCCATACCATTTCTATCCTTTATAGTGCCCATCTTTGCGTGACATATTCTCTTCATATCTCTAATTTTCTTGAAAAGATTTCTAGTCTTTCCCATTCTACTGTTTTCCTCTCTTTGCTAGTTCATTTAAGAAGGCCTTCTTACCTCTCCTTGCTATTTTTTGGAACTCTGCATTCAGGTGGGTGTATCTTTCCTTTTCACCTTCGCCTTTCACTTTTCTTTTCTCAGCTATTTGTAAGGCCTTCTCAGACAACCATTTTGCCTTCTTGCATTTCATTTTCTTTGGGATGGTTTTGTTCATCCTGTACACTGTTATGAACCTCCATCCATAGTTCTTCAGACACTCTGTCTAACAGATCAGTCCCTTGAATCTGTTTTTCATTTCCACTGTATAATCATAAGGGATTTGATTCTCTGATGCTGGGAAAGGTTGGGGGTGGGAGGAGAAGGGGACGACAGAAAATGAGATGGCTGGATGGCATCACCGACTCTGTGGACATGAGTTTGAGTGAACTCCGGGAGTTGGTGATGGACAGGGAGGCCTGGCGTGCTGTGATGCATGGGGTCGTGGAGAGTCGGACACGACTGAGTGACTGAACTGAACTGAACTGAATGGCTTAGTGGTTTCCCCTACTTTCTTCCATTTAAGTCTGAATTTTGAAAAAAGGAGTTCATGACCTGAACCACAGTCAGCCCCCAGCCTTGTTTTTGCTCACTGTATAGAGCTTCTCCATCTTCAGCTACAAAGAGTATTATCAATCTGATGTTCGTACTAACCATCTGTGTAGAGTCATCTCTTGTGTTGTTGGAAGAGGGAGTTTGCTATGACCAGTGTGTTCTCTTGCAAAACTGTTAGTCTTTGCCCTGCTTCATTTTGTACTCCAAGGTGAAACTTGCCTGTTACTCCAGGTATCTCTTGACTTCCTACTTTTGCATTCTAGTCCCCCTTGATGTAAAGGACATTTATTTGGTGTTATTTCTAGAAAGTCTTGTAGGTCTTGATAGAACTGTTCAACTTCAGCAAGGCAAAGACTAACAGAGTTTTGCCAAGAGAATGCACTGGTCATAGCAAACACTCTCTTCCAACACACAACAGACATCTCTACACGTGGATATTACCATATGGTCAATGGAAAATTCAGACTTAATTTATTTATTTTAATTGAAAGACAATTACTTTTCAGTGTTGTGGTGGTTTTTGCCATACATCAATAGGAATCAGCCACAGGTACATATGTGTCCCCCCATCCTGAAACTTGCTCCCACCTACCTCCTCACCCCATCCCTCTGGGTTGTCCCAGAACACCGGCTTTGAGTGCCCTGGTTCATGCACCGAACTTGCATTGGTCATCTGTTTTACATATGGTAATATATATGTTTCAGTACTATTCTCTCATATCATCCCACCCTCACCTTCTCCCATATAGTCAAAAAATCTTTTCTTTATATCTATATCTCTTTTGCCTCCTTGCATATAGGATCATCATTAGTGTCTTTCTAAATTCCATATATATGTGTTAATATACTGTATTAATGTTTCTCTTTCTTACTTACTTCACTCTGTATAATAGGCTTCAGTTTCATTCACCTCATTAGAACTGACTCAAATGCATTCTTTTTTATAGCTGAGTAGTATTCCATTGGGTGTATGTACCACAACTTCCTTATCCATTCATCTGCCAATGGACATCTAGGTTGCTTACTTGTTCTAGCTATTGTAAAGAGTGCTGCAGTGAAGATTGGGGTGCATGTGTTTCTTTCGATTCTGGTTTCCTTGGTGTGTATGCCCAGCAGTGGGATTGCTGGGGGTCATTGCTTCTTTCCCTGGGTCATGGTGCACACATTGATTGATTTGCGAATATTGAAGAATCCTTGGATCCCTGGGATAAATTCCACTTGATCATGATGTATGATCTTTATAATATGTTGTTGGATTCTGTTTGCTAGAATTTTGTTAAGAATTTTTGCATCTATGTTCATCAGTGATATTTGCCTGTAGTTTTCTTTTTTTGTGGCATCTTTGTCAGGTTTTGGTATTAGGGTGATGGTGGCCTCATATAATGAGTATGGCCTTCTTAAATGAACTATGCAAAAAAAAATAGAAGAAAACAGTAGAATGGGAAAGACTAGAGATCTCTTCAAGAAAATTAGAGATACCAAGGGAACATTTCATGCAAAGATGGGGACAATAAAGCACAGAAACAGTATGGACCTAACAGAAGCAAAAGTTAAGAAGAACTGGCAAGAGTTCAGAAGCTTTACAACAAAAAAGGTCTTAATGATGTGGATAACTATGAGGGTGTGATCAGTCACCTAGAGTCAGAAATCCTGGAGTGTGAAGTCAAGTGGGCCTTAGGAAGCATCACTACAAACAAAGCTAGTGGAGGTAATGGAAATACAGTTGAGCTATTTCAAATCCTAAAAATGATGCTGTGAAAGTACTGCACTCAGTATGCCAGCAAATCTGGGGGTCATTGCTTCTTTTCCTGGGTCATGGTGCACACAAAATTTTGTTTGTGCCCTCCAAGCATCTCTGGTGGGTATGAGGTTTGATTTTAAATGTGATTTCACCCCTCCTACCATCTTCTTGTGGCTTCTCCTTTGCCCTTGAATGTGGAGTATCTTTTTTGGTAGGTTGCAACATTCTCCTGTCAATGCCTGTTCAGCTGCTAGTTGTGATTTTGGTGTTCTCAGAGGGAAAGATGAGTACACATCCTTCTACTAGGCCATCCTGCTTTTTCAAAATTAATTAATTTATTTTAATCGGAGGCTAATTAGTTTACAATACTGTAGTGGTTTTTGCCATACATTGACATGAATTGGCCAGGGGTGTACATGTGTTCCCCATCCTGAACCCCCCTCCCACCTCCCTCCCCATCTCATCCCTCAGGGTCATCCCAGTGCACCAGTCCTGAGCACCCTGTCTCATGCATTGAACTTGGATTGGCAATCTATTTCACATATGGTAATATACATGTTTCAGTGCTATTCTATCAAATCATCCCACCCTTGCCTTCTTCCACAGAGTCCAACAGTCTGTTCTATACATCTGTGTCTCTTTTGCTGTCTCGCATATAGGGTCATCGTTACCATCTTTCTAAATTCCATATATATGCATTAATATACTGTATTGGTGTTTTACTTTTTTTTTAATTTATTTATTTTTTATTGGAGGCAAATTATTTTACAATATTATATTGGTTGGTTTTGCCATACATTGACATGAATTCGCCCCAGGTGTACATGAGTTCCCCCTCCTGAACCCCCCTCCCACCTCCCTCCTCCCTTTATCCTCCCTCTGGGTCATCCCCACACACCAGCCCCGAGCATCCTATAACATGCATCGACCCTGAACTGGTGATTTGTTTCACATATGACAACATACATGTTTCAATGCCATTCTCCCAAATCATCCCACCCTCACCCTCTCCCACAGAGTCCCAAAGACTATTCTACACATCTGTGTCTCTTTTGCTGTCTCTCTGACTTACTTCACTTTGTATATTAGGCTCCAGTTTCATCTACCTGATTAGAACTGATTCAAATGCATTCTTTTTAATAGCTGAGTAATATTGCATTGTGTATATGTACCACAGCTTTCTTACCCGTTCATCTTCCGATGGAAACCTAGGTTGCTTCCATGTCCTGACTATTGTAAACAGTGCTGTGGTGAACATTGGGGTACATGTGTCTCTTTCAATTCTGGTTTCTTCGGTGTGTATGCCCAGCAGTGGGATTGCTGGGTCATATGGCAGTTCTAGTTCCAGTTTTTTAAGGAATCTCCACACTGTTCTCCATAGTGGCTGTACTAGTTTGCATTCCCACCAACAGTGTAAGAGGGTTCCCTTCTCTCCACACCCTCTCCAGCATTTATTGTTTATAGACTTTTTGATAGCAGCCAATCTGACCGGCTTGAGGTGGTACCTCATTGGGTTTTGATTTGCATTTCTCTGATAATGTGTGATGTTGAGCATCTTTTCATGTGTTTTTTAGCCATCTGTACGTCTTCTGTGGAGAAATGTCTATTTAGTTCTTTGGCCCATTTTTTGATTGGGTCATTTATTTATCTGGAATTGAGCTGTAGGAGTTGCTTGTATTTTTTTGAGATTTAATTATTTGTCAGTTGCTTCATTTGCTCTTATTTTCTCCCATTCTGAAAGCTGTCTTTTCAACTTGCTGATAGTTCCCTTCGTTGTGCAAAAGCTTTTAAGTTTAATTAGGTCCCATTTATTTATTTTTGCTTTTATTTCCATTACTCTAGGAGGTGGGACATAAAGGATCCTGCTGTGATTTATGTCAGAGAGTATTCTGCCTATCTTTTCCTCTAGGAGTTTTATGGTTTTTGGTCTTTCAGTTAGATCTTTAATCCATTTTGAGTTTATTTTGGTGTATGGTGTTAGAAAGTGTTCTACTTTCATTCTTTTACAAGTGGTTGACCAGTTTTCCCAGCACCACTTGTTAAAGAGATTGTCTTTTCTCCATTGAATATTCTTGCCTCCTTTGTCAAAGATAAGGTGTCCATAGGTGCGTGGATTTATCTCTGGGCTTTCTATTTTGTTCCGTTGATCTATATTTCTCTCTTTGTGCCACTACCATACTGTCTTGATGATTTAGCTTTGTAGTATACTCTGAAGTCAGGCAAGTTGATTCCTCCAATTCCATTCTTCTTTCTCAAGATTTCTTTCGCTAGTCAAGGTTTTTTGTGTTTCTATACAAGCTGTGAAATTATTTGTTCTAATTCTGTGAAAAATCCCCTTGGCATCTTGATACAGATTGTATCGAATCTATAGATTGCTTTGGGTAGTACACTCATTTGCACTATTTTGATTCTTCCGATCCATGAACATGGTATACTTCTCCATCTATTTGTGTCCTCTAATTTCTTTCCTCAGTGTTTTGTAGTTTTCTATATATAGGTCTTTTGTTTCTTTAGGTAAATTTATTCCTAAGTATTGTATTCTTCGTTGCAATGGTGAATGGGATTGTTTCCTTAATTTCTCTTTCTGTTTTTTCATTCTTAGTGTATAGGAATGCAAGGCATTTCTGTGTGCTAATTTCATATCCTGAAACTTTACTATAATCATTGATTAGTTCTAATAATTTGTTGGTGGTATCTTCAGGGTTTCTGTATAGAGAATGATGTCATCTACAAACAGTGAGAGTTTTACTTCTTCTTTGCCAGTCTGGATTCCCTTATCTCTATTTCTTCTATGATTGCTGTGGCTAGGACTTCCAAAACTGTGTTGAATAGTAGTGGTGATAGTGGGCACCATTGTCTTATTCCTGATTTTAGAGGAAATGCTTTCAAGTTTTCTTTTTTTTGTGGCATCTTTGTCTGGTTTTGGTATTAGGGTGATGGTGTCCTCATAGAATGAGTTTGGAAGTTTACCTTCCTCTGCAATTTTCTGGAGGAGTTTGAGTAGGATAGGTGTTAGCTCTTCTTTAAATTTTTGGTAGAATTCAACTGTGAAGCTGTCGGTTCCTGGGCTTTTGTTTGTTGGAAGATTTCTGATTACAGTTTCGATTTCTGTGCTTGTGATGGGTCTGTTAAGATTTTTCTGTTTCTTCCTGGTTCAGTTTTGGAAAGTTATACTTTTCTAAGAATTTGACCATTTCTTCCAAGTTTTCCATTTTATTGGCAAATAGTTGCTGATAGTAGTCTCTTATGATCCTTTGTATTTTTTTGTTGTCTTTTGTGATTTCTCCATTTTCATTTCTAATTTTGTTGATTTGACTCTTCTTCCTTTGTTTCTTGATGAGTCTGGCTAATGGTTTGTCTATTTTATTTATTTTCTCAAAGAACCAGCTTTTAGTTTTGTTTATTTGGGCTATGGTCTCCTTTGTTTCTTTTGCATTTATTTCTACCCTAATTTTTAAGATTTCTTTCCTTCTACTAACCCTGGGGTTCTTCATTTCTTCTTTTTCTAGCTGCTTTAGGTGTAGAGTTAGGTTATTTATTTGATTTTTCTCTTGTTTGTTAAAGTAAGCTTGTGTTGCTATGAACCTTCCCCTTAGCACTGTTTTTACTGAATCCCATAGGTTTTGGGTTGTTGTATTTTCATTTTCATTCGTTTCTATGCGTATTTTGATTTCTTTATTGATTTCCTCTGTGATTTTTTGTTTATTCAGAAGCATGTTGTTTAGCCTCCATATGTTTGCATTTTTAATAGTTTTTTTCCTGTAGTTGACATCTAATCTTACAGCATTAAAAGAGGCTTGACATGATTTCAGTTTTTTTTAATTTGCCAAGGCTAGTTTTATGGCCCAGGATGTGGTCTGTCCTTTAGAATGCATCGTGTGCACTTGAGAAAAAAGTGAAATTCATGAATTTGGTGTGAAATGTCCTATAGATATCAATTATATCTAACTGGTCCATTGTATAATTTAAAGTTTGTGTTTCCTTGTTAATTTTCTGTTTAGTTGATCTATCCATAGGTGTGAGTGGGGTATTAAAGTCTCCCACTATTATTATGTTACTGTTAATTTCCTCTTTCATACTAGTTACCATTCGCCTTACATATTGCAGTGCTCCTATGTTAGGTACATATATATTTATAATTGTTACATCTTCTTCTTGGATTGATCCTTTGATCACTATGTAGTGCCTTTTTTTGTCTCTTCTCATGGCCTTTATTTCAAAGTCTATTTTATCTGATATGAGTATTTCTACTCCTGCTTTCTTTTGGTCTCTTTGCATGAAATATCTTTTTCCAGCCCTTCACTTTCAGTCTGCGTGTGTCCCTAGGTTTGAGGTGGGTCTCTTGTAGACAGCATATATAGGGGTCTTGTTTTTGTATCCATTCAGCCAGTCTTTGTCTTTGGGTTGGGGCATTCAAAATATTTACCTTTAAGGTAGTTACTGATGAAAGTGAAAGAGGAGAGTGAAAAAGTTGGCTTGAAGCTCAACATTCAGAAAACTAAGATCATGGCATCCGGTCTCATCACTTCCTGGTAAATAGATGGGGAAACAGTGGAAACAGTCCCTGACTTTATTTTTCTGGGCTCCAAAATCACTGCAGATGCTGATTGCATCCATGAAATTAAAAGACACTTACTCCTTGGAAGGAAAGTTATGACCAACCTAGACAGCATAGTAAAAAGCAGAGACATTAACTTTGCTAACAAAGGGCCGTCTAGTCAAGGCTATGGTTTTTCCAGTGGTCATGTATGGGTGTGAGAGTTGGACTATAAAAAAAGCTGAGCACCGACGAATTGATGCTTTTGAACTGTGGTGTTGGAGAAGACTTTTGAGAGTCCTCTTGGACTCTAAGGAGATCCAACCAGTCCATCCTAAAGGAGATCAGTTCTGAGTGTTCATTGGAAGGACTGATGTTGAAGCTGCAACTCCATTACTTTTGGCCACCTGATGTAAGGAGCTGACTCATTGGAAAAGACCCTGATGCTGGGAACGATTGAGGGCAGGATGAGAAGGGGACAACAGAGGATGAGATGGTTGAATGGTATCACCGACTCAATGGACATTGGTTTGGGTGACTATTTCCTTCCCCATTTTAGGGAAGTTTTCAACTATTATCTCCTCAAGTATTTTCTCATGGCCTTTTTTTTTTTTTTTTTGTATTCTTCTTCTTTGACTCCTGTGATTCAAATGTTGGGGTGCTTAACATTGTACCAGAGGTCTCTAAGGTTGTCCTCATTTCCTTTAATTCTTTTTTCTTTTTTACTCTCTGCTTCATTTATTTTCACCATTTTATCTTCCACCTCACTTGTTCTATCTTTTGCTTCAGTTATTCTACTGTTGGTTTCCTCCAGAGTGCTTTTGCTCTGAGTTATTGCATTATTTATTATTGATTGACTCTGTTTTATTTATTCTAGGTTCTTGTTAAACTTTTCTTGCATCTTCTCAGTCTTTGTCTGCAGACTATCTGTAACTCCATTTTGTTTTCAAGACTTTGGATCATTTTTACTATCATTATTTGCTCAGTCCTTTGTTCTGTGAGCAGGCCAGGTTAGAGCTTTTTGCAGGAAAGTTCTTTTTTTTTTCCCCCCTCTCTCTGGCTATCCCACAGTTTGTGTTGCTATCTCACATTAGTGCCTTCAGATTGTCCTCAGGGCATTCAGCCCAGGTCTTTACCCTAAGCATGCAGCCCATGACTCCCTGTTCAGCTCCCAGTTGCTGCTAGTGGACAAGAGCATCTGGGCTACTTCTCTGCTGGGAGTTGCCTTTAGGCATGTATTCTGGGGGTGGGGGTTTCCTCCTGGTTATGTTTCCCTCTGAGATTCCAAAACTCCCCCACAGACCTGCCGGTGAGAGAGTTTCCTGGTGTTGGAAACTTCTCTTCCTTCATGACTCCCTCCCAGGATGGGTTTCCATCCTTAACTCTTTTGTCTGTCTTTTTATCTTTTTTATTTTGTTCTACCTCCTTTCCAAGAGAGTGTGCTACCTTTTTGGGTGCCTGGTTTCCTCCACCAGCATTCAGAAATTGTTTTGTGGAATTGCTCAGCGTTCAAATGATCTTGTGATTAATTTGTGAGGAAGAAAGTGATCTCCCAGTCCTATTCCTCTGCCATCTTAGGACTGCCTGCCATCCTGCTTTTTTTGATTCCACCATTAGAGAGTCATTTCTTTGGCTTAATCATTTCTCTTCCAAGACATTCAGGATACTAACTCAACATCCCAAGCAGAGCCCTGGAAGGGATTAAGGAATTTGTAATACAAATAAATAAATACATAAATAAAGGCAAAGCTATTTCTTACAGAAGGGTGTTGTTGCTATTCAGTCACCCACTCATGTCTGACTCTTTGTGACCCCATGGACTGCAGCATTCCAAGCTTCCCTGTCCCTCACCATCTCCCTGAGTTTGCCCCAGTTCATGCCCATTGTATCAGTGATGCTATCCAGCCATCTCATCTTCTGATACCCTCTTCTTCTGTCCTCAATCTTTCCCAGCATCAGGGTCTTTTCCAATGAGTTGGCTGTTCCCATCAGGTGGCCAAAATATTGGAGCTTCAGCTTCAACATCAGTCCTTCCACTGAGTATTCAGGATTGGTTTCCTTTAAGATTGACTGGTTTGATAAACTATAAAACTCTTAGAGAAAAACATAGAACACACTCTGAGATAAATTCCAGCAAGATCCTTTATGACCCACCTTCCAGAGTAATAGAAATAAAAATAAACAAATGGAATCTAATTAAACTTAAAAGCTTTTGCACAATGAAGGAAACTATCAGCAAGGTGAAAACGCTGACTCCAGAATGGCAGGAAATCATAGCAAATGAAACAACTGACAAAGAATTAATCTCCAAAATATACAGGCAGCTCAATACCAGAAAAATGAACAACCGAATCAAAAAGTGGACCAAAGAAATAAACAGACATTTCTCCAAAGAAGACATACAGATAGCTAATAAACATGTGAAAAGATGCTCAACATCACGCATTATTAGAGAAATGCAAATCAAAACCATAATGAGATATCTCAAGCCGCTCAGAATGGCCATCATCAAAATGTCTACAAAAAATAAATGCTGGAGAGGGTGTGGAGAAAAGGGAACCTTTTTACACTGTTGGTGGGAATGCAAATTGGTACATCCACTATGAAGAACAGTGTGGAGATTCCTTTAAAAGCTGGAAATAGAACTGTCATATGACCCAGCAATCCCACTGCTGGACATACACACCAAGGAAACCAGAATTGAAAGACACACCGCAATGTTCATTGCAGCACTGTTTACAACAGCTAGGACAAGGAAGCAACCTAGATGTCCTTTGGCAAATGAATGGATAAGAAAGTTGTGCAGCATATACCCAATGGAATACTACTCAGCTATAAAAAAAGAATGCATTTGAGTCAGTTCTAATGAGGTGGATGAAACTGAAGCCTATTATACAGAGTAATTCAGAAAGAGAAACACTGATACAGTATATTAATGCATATATATGGTATTTAGAAAGACCGTAATGAAAATCCTATATGCAAGGCAGCAAAAGAGATGTACAAAAGAGATTTCCAAAAGATGTAAATAACAGACTTTTTGACTATGTGGGAGAAGTGGGTGGGATGATATGAAGGAATAGCATTGAAACATGTATATTACCATGTGTAAAATAGATGAGCAGTGTAAGTTTGAAGCATGAAGCAGGGCACTCAAAGCTGGTGCTTTGTGACAACCAAGAGGGATGGGTTGGGGAGGGAGGTGGGAGGGGGTTTCAAGATGGGGGGACACATTTGCACCCATGACTGATTCATGTCAATATATGGCAAAACCCACCAAAATATTGTATAGTAATTATCCTCCAATTAAATAAATTAATTAGTTTTTTTTTAAAAAAAAGATTGACTGGTTTGATTTCCATGCTGTCAAAGGGACTTTCAAGAATCTTCTCCAGCACCACAGTTTGAAGGCATCAATTCTTTGGTGCTCTGCCTTTTTTACAGTCCTACTCTCACAACCACATGTAACCACTGGAAATACCAAAGCCTTGGCTTTTGTTGAGCCTTGGCCTTTGCCAGCAAAGTGATATCTTTGCTTTTCAACGCACTATCTAGGTTTGTCATAGCTTTTCTGCCAAGAAGCAGTATTCTTCTGATTTCATAGGTGTAGTCACCATCCTCAGTGATTTTAGAGCCCAATAAGAGGAAATCTGTCACTACTTCCACCTCTTCCCTTTCTGTTTGCCATGAAATGATGGGACCAGATGCCATGATCTTAGTTTTTTTTTTTTTTTTTTTAATTTAGTTTTAAGCTGGCTTTTTCACTCTCCTCTTTCACCCTCCTCAAAAGGTTCTTTAGTTCCTCTTTGCTTTCTGCCATTAGAGTGGTATCATATGCATATCTGAGATTGTTGATGTTTTCCCCACCAATCTTGATTCCAGCTTGTAACTCTTCCAGCTTGGCAGTTCTCATGATGTGTTCAGCATATAAGTTAAATGAACAGGGTGACAACAAACAACCTAGTCGTACTCCTTTCTCAATTCTGAACCAATCAGTTGTTCCATACAGGGTTCTAACTGTTACTTCTTGACCTGCACAGATTTATCAGGAAACAGTTAAGATGGTCTGGTATTCCCATCTCATTAAGTGTTTTCCACAGTTTGTTATGATCCAAACAGTCAAAGGCTTTAGTGCAGTCAATGAAACAGAAGAGTGCCATCTAATAGATGTAGAAGAAATGATGAAGAAAGAACCATTTTGCATCTATTATATAATAATTCTCAAAGACAAGAATCATCAATGAATACTAAAACTGGTACATAGAAGTTTTATTATCAATTCAAAGTATCTCCCTATAATACTTAATAATTTAAAGGAAAGTAGTAAACTTACTTTGGAATAACCTATTGGGCACTGCTCTAAAAAAATGATCAGAATCAATATTGAGGCAAACCTGTATCATATGCCTGCCTTTATGATGTAGTGAGAAAGACATGCTATCATTTTTGTGATGTTTCTGTCAGATTTGCCTAACCTTTGTTGAATGATGAATCCTCAAATGAGGGACACTCAACAAAATAATTAGCCCAAAGTTTTGAAAATTGTCAAGATGTGGAAGATGAAGAAAGCATGAGAAACTGTTCCAGAGTGGAGTCTAAAATGACATGTCAGTTAAATATAGTGCATGACCGTGAATGGATCATTGATCAGGAAAAATATGCTATGAAAAGGTATTGGGAAAATTGATGAAGTTTCTATAAAATATATAGATTAAAAAAAATTTAATTAATGGACATTTCCTTATTTTGATAATTATTCTTGTTCTTGGGAACCATGATGAATATTTAGGCATAAGATGGCATGCAGTCTGCTACTTACTCTCCACTGATTCAGAATGGTCACATGTATGCAATGTGTGCATGTGCATGTGTGTTTGTTGATGGGTGGGGTTGGGGGGAGAATGATCAACCAAAGGTGGTCAAATATTAGTGAAGGGGTAAATGGGAATTCCTTGTCCTATTCTTGCAACATTTCTATAAGTTTGAAATTAATTAACATAAAAATGTTCCAAAAATCAGATGTATATCTAATCCTGCATCATAGGCTGTCAATACATGTATGCCTCCCCCAATCACACTCACTCTAGAAAAAGAGTTTTACATAATATTAATGCTGGATCTGTTCCCATTTGGAGGTGTATATCAAATAAACAATGATGTCTGAAGCTTTTGAATATAGCTTTCAAATCTATTAGCTTCCAACCTAATTACATGTGAATATTAATAATAACACCACTGTTTTGCCTGAAACAGTAGGCCCTGTTTTAGGTGCCTGAATTAACTAATTTAATCCTCACAGCAGCATTATGAATCTATGACATAAGATAGATGATATAGTTTTCCTAATTCCATAGTAGAGAAAGATGAAGCACTTGCTGAGACATCTCAGGTTATATGTTGAAGGTTACATTGCTAGTAAGGAAGGGGAGGGTATTTAAACCCATGTGATCTGGCCCTGTGCCCACACTCTAACTTTTTCACATTAATTTAGATGTGACTGTCATAGTTTTGAAGATCTGGGTAACCCAATATTTTCTATGATCTGCTACTGGGGTCAGGGATGAAGTCTGTTCTTTAAATACATCATGCTCTTTCTGGCCCCTGGGACCTCATGCATGCTGTTCCCTTGCTTTGACAACTCTACACACTTCTTTTTGGACTAACTCCTATGCATCCTTTATATCCGAACTTACTGGTCACTTAGGGAGATGACACACCGTAAACAAGGTTTATAGTCCCCTGCCACATGCTTCCAGTGCCCACTGTTCTAGAGTGAAGGAGAATTCTGCCTATTACACAGTACCCTCATCACAGTTGAAGATTATTTACTTATTTATTGTCTGCCTTACCCCACTGACTGTGAATTCCCTAAAAGTAAGGTCCATATCTGCCTTTCTCAACTATGAAGTCCCAAATATCCACTGCACAGAAGTATGAGGTCTAAAGATCCAAGAGGTGAGATCAGGTAGTTATATTGGAAATACTAGGGCAATATAGGAGAAATTCATCGACATCCTTTTCCTATTCACCTCGGTCTAGATAAAACATGGATGTAAATGTATAGTGAAAGGATTTCCTGAAATGGAAAATGATAGAGGATAAGATTTATTATCCTGAATAAATCAAGATCACAAACAGGATTAGGGAAAGGTTAGCAGAATCTGAAATTGGGGGCAAATGTTATAGAACACATTTCCTCATTGTTCAAAAACTATACCCAAGGGGAAAAAGCTCCTCTGTTTTTTCTGTTGCTCTCTGCTTTGCCTGGATGTAATGTCAAAATTGTTACTATAGATGAAATTAACATAACTGAAGTATTAACCAGATGCCAAGGAATTTCTTCCTGTACCACATGAAGACAAGAATCAGCTGCCTGCTGACTTCTGATGATGCTCCCAGAATTCTCTTCTGTGCATTTTGATGTCTACCAAAGATTCATAACTACACAGAATTTCGTCTATTCCTACAAGGTCCACTAGAGGGTGCAATGTCACCACTATTACTAGCTATTACAAAAAGAACTGTTAGGGCTAACTTAAACAATTTACAGCTTATTTTTTATAAGTTTCCTAGCATAGACCACCTAAGAAAGAAAGCATATTTGTGCCTTGGATAAAAGGACAAAAAGGAAATTATAAAAATGGCAATTTTGCTTCTTCTCCCCAGGGGTTTTGGCTGGCTTCTCCATATTAGTGATGGCTTGTACTAAGGGTAGCACTAAAGGTTCTGCTGAACTGCAGAAGGTCTATTTGGATGTGCACATAGTCCTTCCGAGGGAAAGCATGAAGAGTAGGCTTGGTTACAAAGCCTCATTCTGACAGAGCACCAATCTGATCATCATACTGAGTGAAGTATGTCAGACAAAGACAAATACAATATCACATATGGAATCTAAAAAATGATACAAATGAACTTATCTACAAACCAGAAATAGACTCACAGGCTAAGAAAACAAACTTATGGTTAACAAAGGGGAAAGGGGCAGGGAGGGGTAAAGGGAGTTTTGGATTAATAGATGCACACTACTGTATATATAAAATAGATAATTAGCAAGGATCTACTATATGGCACAGGGAACTATGACAATTACCTTGTAATAACATATAATGGAAAAAATGAAAAAGTATATGTACATATATATCTTTGTATATATGAATCACTTTCCTGTAAACATTAAACTAACACAACTTTGTAAATCAATTATACTTCAACTTAAAATAACCAAAGAAAGAAATCAGAGGGCAAAGCCCCCTCATGAGGCACAGAGCAGGGTACAAAATCATGGGGCATGGATCTGAAGTGGTAAGTGAAAGACATAACAACAGAGGATGTTTAGGTGGTTTGGATGAATTTACCTAGTTTTGTCCAAGTAGGATATGATCCAGTGATTCTCGCTGTTTTACCACCTCCTAAAGCGATCAGTAATCTGCTTCTGTAAAATTTTGAGTGAGTGAAGTCGTTCAGTCGTGTCCGACTCTTTGCAACCCCATGGACTGTAGCCTCCCAGGCTCCTCTGTCCCTGGGATTTTCCAGGCAAGAATACTGGAGTGGGTTGCCATTTGACAGCACTTAAAACAAGAGTCTCAGAGCAAGTCTTAAATACAAACAGTTAAGGCAAGGAGGAAGGAAATAGGAAGGGGAAAAACCATTCCATTTATTATAGTGAAGCAATATAAAATATTCAGACATCAATTTAACAAGAAAAGAAGGATGAAAGGGAGAAAACTATAAGATCTGATTGAAAGACAGAAAACATAATCCCAGATATTAAAAAGATAAACCATGTTCTTTGATGAGAAGATTTAATATCACAAAGAATCATCTCTCCAAATTAAACTAGAATGCATGGGATTTACTATGTTGGAATTTTATAAAATAATCAAAAACTTGTTTGTAAAAATAAATTAACAAGAATAGGCAGGGACATTATGAAAAAGAATAGTGAGACGACTTGCCTTATTGGATCTCATTATAATGTTAATATCATTATGTGTGTGTGTGTGTGTGTGTAATAACATAAAATAAAGGTGGTATTTGAATTCATAGTATAACTGACTATTAATAAAATTGCATTGCCTTCTTATATCATGTACAATACAGTACATCACAGGATCAAAATGAACTAAAGTTTTAAATTAAAAAAAAAAAGAATGTTGCAAGAAGATCTAGGCAGCTTTATATGAATAATATAGGAGCCAGAGAAGTTTACGTTGAAAACTCAGGAAGTAAAATAAATTAAAACTGACACGTTTGATTATATGCAATTTTAAACTTTTCAATGACAAATGATATCATTAATATACAAACAAAAACAGATCAGGAAATGTTATTTAATACAAATGACAGAAGTACAATACAGAAAGTACTCTTACAAATTGATTAGAAAAAAGGACAAGCAACTAATTTTTTAATAGGAGGAGGATGTGGATTGGGAATTCACAGAGTCACAAATCCAAATGACCAATAAATCAATTAAGAGGGGGAAGCTAAAATTCTACAATAGTCAGATAAAGGCCAATTAAAGAAATAATGAGATTACTACCTTCAGTTCAGTTCAGTCTCTCAGTCATGTTCGACTCTTTGCAACCCCATGTACTACAGCACACTAGGCTTCCCTGTTCATCCCCAACTCCCAGAGCCCACTCAAACTCATATCCGCCGCATTGGTGGTGCCATCAAAATATCTCATCCTCTGTCGTCCCTTTCTTCTCCAGCCTTCAGTATTTCCCAGCATCAGGGTCTTTTCCAATGAGTCAGTACTTCGCATTGGGTGGCCAAAGTATTAGAGTTTCAGCTTCAGCATCAGTCCTTCCAATGAATATTCATGACTGGTTTCCTTTAGGATGAACTGGTTGGATCTCCTTGCAGTCCAAGGGACACACAACAGTATTCTCCAACACCACAGTTCAAAAGCATCAATTCTTCAGCACTCAGCTTTCTTTATAGTTCAACTCTCACATCCATGCATGATTACTGGAAAAACCATAGCTTTGACTAGATGGACCTTTGTTGATAAAGTAATGTCCCTGCTTTTTAATATGCTGTCTAGGTTCACAACTTTTCTTTCAAGGAGCAAATGTCTTTTACATTCATGGCTGCAGTCACCATCTGCAGTGATTTTGGAGCCCAAGGAAATAAAGTCTCTCACTGTTTCCACTGTTTCCCCATCTATTTACCAATAAGTGATGGGACCAGATGCCATGATCTTAGTTTTCTGAATGTTGAGATTTAAGCCAACATTTTCACTCTCCTCTTTCACTTTCATCAAGAGACCCTTTAGTTCTTCTTCATTTTGTACCATAAGGATAGTGTCATCTGCATATCTGAGGTTTTTGATATTTCTCTCAGCAATCTTGATTCCAGCTTGTGCTTCATCCAGCCTGGCATTTCGCATGATGTATTCTGCATATAAGTTAAATAAGCAGAGTGACAATATACAGCCTTGACACACTCCTTTCCCAATTTGGAACCAATCTGTTGTTCCATGTCCACTTCTAACTGTTGCTTCCTGAACTGCATGCAAATTTCTCAAGAGGCAGGTCAGGTGGTCTAGTATTCGCATCTCTTAAAGAATTTTCCACAGTTTGTTGTAATCCACACAGTCAAAGGCTTTTGCATAGTCAGTAAAGCAGAAGTAGATATTTTTCTAGAACTCTCTTGCTTTTTCGATGATCCAGCAGATGTTGGCAATTTGATCTCTGGTTCCTCTGCCTTTTCTAAATCCAGCTTGAACATCTGGAAGTTCATGGTTCATGTACTGTTGAAGCCTGGCTTGGAGAATTTTGAGCATTACTTTGCCAGCATGTGAGATGAGTGCAATTGTGCAATACTTTGAACATTCTTTGGCATTATCTTTCTTTGGGATTGGAATGAAAACTGGCCTCCTTTTCCAGTCCTGTGGTCACTGCTGAGTTTTCCAGATTTGCTGGCATATTGAGTGCAGCACTTTCACAGCATCATCTTTTAGGATTTGAAATAGCTCAACTGGAATTCCATCACCTCCACTAGCTTTGTTTGTAGGGATGCTTCATAAGGCCCTTTGACTTCGCACTCCAGGATGTCTGGCTCTAGGTGAGTGATCATACCATTGTGATTATCTGGGTCATGAAGATCTTTTTGTATAGTTCTTCTGTGTATTCTTGCCACCTCTTCTTAATATCTTCTGCTTCTGTTAGGTCCATACCATTTCTGTCCTTTATTGTGCCCACCTTTGCATAAAATGTTCCCTTGATATCTCTAATTTTCTTGAAGAGATCTCTAGTCTTTCCCATTCTGTTGTTTTCCTCTATTTCTCTGCATTGATCACTGAGGAAGGCTTTGTTATCTCTCCTTGCTATTCTTTGGAACTCTGCATTCAAATGGGTATATCTTTCCTTTTCTCCTTTGCTTTTACCTTCTGTTATTTTCTCAGCTATTTGTAAGGCCTCCTCAGACAACCATTTTGCCTTTTTGCATTTCTGTTTCTTGGGGACGTTATTGATCACCACCTCCTGTACAGTGTCACAAACCTCTGTCCATAGTTCTTCAGGTACTCTGACTATCAGACCTAATCCCTTGAATCTATTTCTCACTTCCACTGTATAATCGTAAGGGGTTTGATTTAAGTCATACCTGAATGTCTAGTGGTTTTCCCTACTTTCCTCAATTTCTGAATTTTGCAATACGGAGTTCATGATCTGAGCTACAGTCAACTACCAGTCTTGTTTTTGCTGACTGTATAGAGCATCTCCATCTTTGGCTGCAAAGAATAAAATCAATCTGATTTTGGTATTGACCATCTGGTAATGTTCATGTGTAGAGTCTTCTCTTGTGTTGTTGGATGAGGGTGTTTGCTATGTCCAGTGCGTTCTGTTGGCAAAACTCTGTTAGCCTTAGACATGCTTCGTTTTGTACTCCAAGGCCAAATTTGCCTGTTACTCCAGGTGTTTCTTGACTTCCTACTTTTGCATTCCAGTCCCCTATAATGAAGGAGACATCTTTTTTGGGTGTTAGTTCTAGAAGGTCTTGTAGGTCTTCATAGAACCATTCAACTTGAGCTTCTTCAGAGTTACTGGTTGGGGCATAGACTTGGACTACTGTGATATTGAATGGTTTGCCTTGGAAATGAACAGAGATCATTCTGTCGTTTTTGAGATTGCATCCAAATACTGCATTTTGGACTCTTTTGTTGACTATGATGTCTATTCCATTTCTTCTAAGGGATTCTTGCCCACAGTAGTAGATATAATGGTCATCTGAGTTAAATTCACCCATTCCAGTCCATTTTAGCTCACTGATTCCTAAAGTGTCGATGTTCACTTTTGCCATCTCCTGTTTGACCACTTCCAATTTGCCTTGATTCATGGACCTAACATTCCAGGTTCCTATGCAATATTGCTCTTTATATCTTCAGACTCTACTTTCATCACCTGTCACATCCACAGTTGGGTGTTTTTTCTTTGTCTCCGTCTCTTCATTCTTTCTGGAGTTATTTCTCCATTCTTCCCCAGTAGCATATTGGGCACCTACTGACCTGGCGATTTCATCTTTCACTGTCATACCTTTTTGCCTTTTCATACTGTTCATGGGGTTCTCAAGGCAAGCATAGTGAAGTGGTTTGCCATTCCCTTCTCCAGTGGACCACGTTTTGTCAGAACTCTCCACCATGAACCATCCGTCTTGGGTGGCCCTAAACGGCATGACTCATAACCTGATAACCACTAAGAATTATAATTTCAGTTATTGGCAAGGATGTGAGGAAACTTTTATTCATATACTTTAGTGGTAATATTATGCAGTGTTAAGACTTTTGGAATTAAGAAGGAAAAACTTGTGAAATGTGTATTAAACACATACACATACATACTTTGACTCAGTAATCTATGTCATGGGTGTCTATTCCATAGAATTAGGAGGATAAGTGTAAAAGTCACTTGTGTACCTGCTCAGTTGCTTCAATCATATCTGACTCTTTGTGACCCTCTGGACAGTAGCCCACCAGGCTTCTTTGTCCATGGGATTCTTCAGGCAAGAATACTGGATTGGGTTGCCATGACCTCCTCCACGGGATCTTCTCGACCCAGGGATCTAGCCCAGGTCTCCTATGTCTCCTGCATTGGTAGGCAGGTTCTTTACCACTGCCGCCACCGTGTGATACAAAAACCAGGCAACTATGTCACAAGAAAACTACAGGCCAATATTACTGATGAATGATGCAGAAATCCTCAACAGAAGATTAGCAAACTGACTCTAACAGTACATAAAAAGATTGTACACCATGATCAAGTGGTTTTTATCCCAGGGATACAACAATTTTTCAATATCTGCAAATCAATATGTGTGATTCATACATCAAGTCAACATGTTGATGAATAAAAACCATATGATCATCTTAATAGCTGTATAAAAAGACTATTAATAAAGTTCAACATCCATTTATGATAAAATCTCTCCAAAAAGTGGGCATAGAGGGAATATATCTTAACGTAATAAAGACAATGTACAATAAATCCACAACTAACATACTCCATCGGAGAAGGCAATGGCAAGCCACTCCAGTACTCTTGCCTAGAAAATCCCATGGATGGAAGAGCCTGGTAGGCTGCAGTCCGTGGGGTCGCTAAGGGTCGGACACGACTGAGCGACTTCACTTTCACTTTCACACATTGGAGAAGGAAATGGCAACCCACTCCAGTGTTCTTGCCTGGAGAATCCCAGGGACGGGGGAGCCTGGTGGGCTTCCGTCTGTGGGGTCACTCAGAGTCGGGCACGACTGAGGTGACTTAGCAGCAGCAGCAGCAGCAACATACTCCACGGTGAAAAGAACGTCAAATTTGGAGGCCTCACACTTCCTTTTTAAAAACTTTTTATTTTACATTGGAGTATAGCAGATTAACAATGTTGTGATAGTTTCAGGTGAACAGCAAGGAGACTCAGCCATATGTACACATGTATTATTCATTTTCCCCAAATTCCCCTCCCATCCAGGCTGCCACATAACATTGATCAGTGTTCCCTATGCAGCTCACAGTTCCTAATTTCACACTACAAGCCCTCCTTCGAGAGGTTTATTCCTAGGTATTTTATTCTTTTTATATGATGGTATGTGGGATCATTTCTTTAATATCTCTTTCTGATATTTCATTGTTAGTGTATAGAAATGCAACAGATTTCTGTGTGTTAGTTTTGTAACCTGCAACTTTACTGAATTCATTAAGTTCTTTTGGTAGCATCTTTGAGATTTTCTGTGTATAGTGCCATATTATCTGCAAACATTGACAGTTTTACTTCTTTTCCAGTTTGGATTCCATTTATTGCTTTTTATTCTCTGATTGCCATGCTAGGACTTACAAAACTATGTTGAATAAGAGTGGCATGAGTGGACATCCTTGTATTGTTCCTGATCATAGAGGAAATACTTTCAGTTTTTCACCATTGAGAATGATGTTTGCTGTGAGTTTGTCATATATGGCCTTTATTATGTTGAGGTATGTTCCCTCTATGGGCTTCCCAGGTGGCACTAGTGGTAAAGAACCCACCTGCCAATGCAGGAGATATAAGAGACCTGGGCTTGATCCCTGGTTTAGGAAGATCCCCTGGAGGAGGGCATTGTAACCCACTTCAGTATTCTTGCCTGGAAAAACACATGGACAGAGGAGCCTGGCAGGCTACAGTCCAGAGGGTCACAAAGAGTTGGACATGACTGAAGAGACTTAGCACATACACATGTTCCCTCTATGCTTATTTTCTGGAGGTTTCTTTTTTTAATCATAAATGGAATTGAATTTTATCAAAAGGTTTTCCCACATCTATTGAGATGATCATATGGTTTTCATCTTCAACATGTTGATTTGATGTGTCAGTCACACATATTGAGTTGTGGATATTGAAAAATCCTTGCATCACTGGGATAAATCCCATTGATCATGGTGTATCATCATTTTTATGTGTTGTCGGATTTGGATTGCTAGTATTTTATGGAGGTTCATCAGTGATATTGACCTGGAGTTTTCTTTTGGTGTGATATCTTTTTCTGGTTTTGATATTGGGTGATGGGGGCCTTATAGAATAAGCTTGGCCAGTGTTCCTTCCTCTGAAAAATTTTGGAAGAATTTTAGAAGGGTAAGTGTTAACTCTTCTCTAAATGTTTGATAGAATTTGACTATGAAGCCATCTGGTCCCTGACTGTTATTTGTTGAGAGTTTTTACTCACAGTTTTAATTTCAGTACTTGTGGTTGGTCTGTTAATATTTTGTGTTTCTTCTTAGTTGTCTTGGGAGCTTATACCTTTCTAATTATTTGTCCATTTATTCTTGGTTGTCTATATCGGCATATAGTTGCTTATAGTAGTCTCTTATGATCCTTTATATTTCTGTGATATCAACTTAACTTTTCCCTTTTCATTTCTAATATTATTGATATGAGCCCTCTCCTGTATCTTCTCAAAGAGCCAGCTTTTAGTTTCATTAATATTTTATATTGTTTTCTTCATCTCTATTTCACTTACTTCTGTTCTGATCTTTGTGATTTATTTCCTTTTGCTAGCTTTGGATTTTGTTTCTCACTCTCTAGTTGCTTTAGATGTTTGACAGTGTTTTTGTTTCCTGAGTTATTTTCTCAGGTCCTTCCTCCTCTCTTCTCCTTCTAGGACTCCTATAATGCAAACGTTGGTGCATTTAACGTCCCAGAAGTCTCTTAGACTGTCCTCATTTCATTCTCCTCTTTTAATTCTGTTTTGTAGCAGTGATTTCCACCACTCTGCCTTCCAGTTTGCTTATTTGTTCTTCTGCCTCAAGTTATTGTGCTATAGATTCCTTCTAGTGTATTTTTCATTTCAGTTATTGTATTGTTCATCTCAGTGTGTTTGTTCTTTAGTTCTTCTAAGTCTTTGTTAAACATTTTTTTGTATCTTCTTGATCTGTGCCCCTATTGTTTTTCTGAGATCTTGGATCATCTCTTCTATTAATATCATTACTATGAATCTCTCTTCAAGTAGATTTCCTGTCTACACTTCACTGAGTTCTTCTTCTGGGGTTTTTATCTTCTTCCTCCATCTGGGATATATTCCTCTCATTTTGTCTAACTTTTTGTAATTGCAGTTTCTATTCTATAAGCTGCAGGGTTGTAGTTTTTTTTGCTTCTACTCTCTGACCCCTGGTGGATGAGACTGTCTAAGAGGCATGTGCAAGCTTTTTGGTAGGAAGGACTGGTGCCTGCCCACTGGCTGATGGAGCTGGATCTAGTCCCTCTGGTGAGCAGGGCTATGCCAAAGGGCATGCCTAGAAAGCTGTGTGCTCAGGAAGATTTTAAGCAGCCTGTCTGCTTATGGATGGGACTGTGTTCCTGCCCTGTTGGTTGTTTGGCCTGAGACATCCCAGTGCTGGAGCCAGCAGACTGTTGGATGGGACCAGATCTTGGTAAGAAAGTGGTGGCCTCCAGGAGGGCTCACACCAGTAAGTGTTCCCAGAACTGCTGTTATCAGTCTTTTTTGCCACAATGAATCACAGCTACCCCCCACCTTTGCAAGAGATCTTCTAATACTTATGATGTCACTGCTTTTATCTCTGGGATCTGGTCCCCACAAGACCATGCATGCACCCTCCAAGAGTGGAGTTTTTTTGCCCCAACCCATCCTGTGGAATTCCTGCAATCAAACCCTA
The DNA here is from genome assembly GCF_049115385.1 of Moschus berezovskii. Classification (NCBI taxonomy): domain Eukaryota; kingdom Metazoa; phylum Chordata; class Mammalia; order Artiodactyla; family Moschidae; genus Moschus; species Moschus berezovskii. The sequence goes on along the minus strand of NC_142488.1, from coordinate 52,558,924 downwards.
TAGACCTTCAAAGCCAGATTCTCTGGGGGTTCTTCTTCCTGCTGCCATACCCCCAGGCTGGGGGATCTGACATGGGACTCAGAACTTTCACTCCTGTAGGAGAACTTCTGTGGTGTAATTAGTTTCTAGTTTGTCAGTCTGGGAATTGATTTCATTACAATTGCACCCCTCCTACCATCTTGTTCTGACTTTCTCTTTGTCTTTGGGTATAAGGTATGCTTTTTTGATACATTCTAGCATTTTTTTTATGGCTAACAGTTAGTTGTGATTTTGATGTTTCCAAAAGAAGTGGTCCTTTCATAAGTAGCTCGTCCTACTGCACAATCTTTTCTCTATCTAGGATCATCCTTACAAGTGAATCACTGCAGAAACATTCTGAAAATGAAGCAGCCTATAGAAATACCTTGGAGAGGAATCACGGAGTCTCTCCAATCTGTTTTTCCTTTCTCCTTCTGTCTTCTTTATGGTGCTCTGGCCAGTTTGCCCTGCCTTCCACTGGATCCCTGTTTCTTAGCTCACTTTCTTGGCTTTTTCTGCTTTGTAAAGAAGCATTCACATCTTCTGGGGCTTTTGTCAAATGGTCAACGTCTGCAACATTAAAGCTTCTCATAGACATTGGTCCAGGTTGTTTGGTTTTTATTGCTATCGTTATTATAGGAGTTCTAGGAGTTCTTTATGTATTCTGGATATTAACTCTTATCAGATACATGATTTGTTGTTGTTCAGTTGCTCAGTCATGTCCAACTTTTTGTGACCCCATGGATTGCAGAATGCCAGGCTTCCCTGTCCTTCACCATCTCCTAGAGCTAGCTCAAACTCATGTCCATTGAGTTGGTTATGCCATCCAACCATCTCATCCACTGTCATCCTTTTCTCCTCTTGCCTTCAATCTTCCCAGCATCAGGGTCTTTTCCATTGAGTTGGCTCTTTGCATCAGGTGATCAAAGTATTGGAGCTTCAGCTTCAGCATCAGCCCTTCCAATGAATATTTAGGATTGATTTCTTTTAGGATTGGCTGGTTTGATCTCCTTGCCGTCCAAGGGACGTGAAAGAGTCTTCCCCAACACCACAGTTCAAAAGCATCATTTCTTTGCCGCTCAGCCTTCCTTATGGTCCAGCTCTCACATCCATACGTTACTACTGGAAAAAATCGTAGCTTTGATTATATGGACCTTTGTCAGCAAAGTAATGTCTCTGCTTTTTAATATGATGTGTAGATTTGTCATAGCTTTTCTTCCAGTGAGGAAGCATCTTTTAATTTCATGACCTTAGTCACCATCTATAGTGACTTTGGAGCCCAAGAAAATAAAGTCTGTCACTATTTCCATTGTTTCCCCATCCATTTGCCCTGAAATGATGGGACCAGATGCCATGACCTAAGTTTTTTGATTGTTGAGTTTTAAGCCAGCATTTTCACTCTCCTCTTTTACCTTCATCAAGAGGCTGTTTAGTTCCTCTTGACTTTCTGCCATTAAAGTGGTGTCATCTACATATCTGAGATTATTGATATTTCTCCCAGCAATCTTGATTCCAGCTTGTGCTTCATCCAGCCTGCATTTTGCATGATGTTCTCAGCATATAAGTTAAATAAGCAGGGTGACAATATACAGCTTTGACATACTCCTTTCCCGGTTTTGAACCAACCCATTGTTCCTTGTCTGGTTCTAACTGTTATTTCTTGACCTACATACAAGTTTCTCAGGAGACTGGTAAGATGGTCTGGTATTCCCATCTCTTTAAGAATTGTCCACAGTTTGCTGTGATCCACACAGTCAAAGGCTTTAGCATAGTCAATGAAGCAGAAGTAGATGTTTTTCTGGAATTCTATTGTTTTATCTATTATCCAACAGATGTTGATAATTTGATCTCTTGCTCCTCTGCCTTTTCTAAATCCAGCTTGAACATCTGGAAGTTCTTGGTTCACAGTACATGATTTAGAAATACTTTATTCCATTACATATATTAGTTTCTCACCTTGTTGATTGTGTTCTATAATATACAGAAACTTTTGAACTGTGGTGTTGGAGAAGACTCTTGAGGGTCCCTTGGACTGCAAGGAGATCCAACTAGTCCATTCTAAAGGAGATCAGTCCTGGGTGTTCATTGGAAGGACTGATGCTAAAGCTGAAACTCCAGTACTTTGGCCACCTCATGCGACGAGTTGACTCACTGGAAAAGACTCTGATGCTGGGAGGGATTGGGGGTGGGAGGAGAAGGGAACGACAGAGAATGAGATGGCTGGATGACATCACCGACTCGATGGAGGTGAGTTTGAGTGAACTCTGGGAGTTGGTGATGGACAGGGAGGCCTGGCATGCTGTGATTCATGGGGTCGCAAAGAGTCGTACACGACTGAGCGACTGAACTGAACTGAGAACACAAAATATAAAGGAATGCTCAAACTCAGAGTACTCCAAGTATAGGTTAGGGTGCCTCTTTTAACTCTGCACTGCTATTATCTCACCATAGTCCTAGCCCTGTCATTCTTGCCTAATCACCATAGTCAAAATAATGACACTTAATATTCACTGAATGTCATCTATAATTAGTTTTCCTGGTCCTACGTGCCTTACAGGCATTAGGTCACTGAATTCTTATAAAAATCCTATAAGGCAGTTTTTAATCATGTGTCTAATACAGGTAAGGCACAGAGGGGTTCAATAACTTACCGCCTGTTACACAGTTAATGAGAGAGCTGAGAGCCAAATGCAAGGAGTCCTATTATACAGACCACTATTACAGCCATTACACTGCTTTTGCATCCTGATCTCACAATACTCTCCTACTTGTTCTCTGTACTCCAATTATATAAACCCTCTCCAGCTCCTTAAACCTGTTGCAATTATTGTGACCATAAGGCTTTCTACATGCTATACCTATAGTCTGGACTGTTAAGCCATTAATTAACTTACTCTTTATCTTTCATATTTCAGCTTTACTGAAACTCAGTCATCCTAACCCACAAGTCTAGATTAAGTTCCTATTATCTTAACCCATAAGAAGTGTGCTTATCATCAGAGCAATTAAGTTATTTGAATTATACATTCATTAATATGGTATTGAAATAAATTTTATCTTATCTACTTAGTTGTAAGCAAAAGGAGATATAGGATATCTGGCTTTGCTCACCATTATATTCTTTGTAACTGACACATTGCTGACACATGGCAAATGTTTGACACCTAGTTCTAAAATAGACTAAAATTGTAGAGGCATTACCAAGGATAAAGAGTTAGGAGAATAGTGTCCTAGGCAGATAGAACAGTATGTGCAAAGCCTCCATGGCAGGAAAGAAATTGGCATGTTTGATAACCTGAAAGAACTACTGACATTGAAGTAGTCAATGCCATCTAACCAAAGACACCAGGAATATGTAGGGGGTTAAAGAAGTGGCATTTATCACTAATTGCACTAAAGAAGTGAATGAATTGTGGAACCGTGAATGTGTGTCAGGAAGAATTTGAGTTTGGGTTGGGTGATTTGGTTGTTTATGTCCAACGGGAGAATTACAGAGTTTAACCAGCAGTAGCAGAACATGTTATCAGCCGCACTGAGGCCTCGGTCTAACCATCAAACGAGTGGCACACATCAGCACCTGCTTTTTTCCTTTACGTGACTAAAGACCAGAGAGTTGTGGGGGAAAGTGGCACAAGAACCTGGAGAGGTAGGCAGGGGCAGGCCAGGCAGGGCCTAGTTGGCAAAGTTGACCTTTATCTTAAAGCAGAGAGAAATGGAGAATGGTGTATTTCAATCTGTGTGTTCAGGACTGTGGAGGGTCTGAGATTTTATGCTACTTGCAAATTCACGCGGAGAAGGCAATGGCAAGCCACTCCAGTACTCTTGCCTAGAAAATCGCATGGACAGAGGAGCCTGGTGGGCTGCAGTCCATGGGGTCGCTACTAGTCAGACAAGACTGAGCGACTTCACTTTCACTTTTCACTTTCACACATTGGAGAAGGAAATGGCAACCCACTCCAGTGTTCTTGCCTGGAGAATCCCAGGGACGGCAGAGCCTGGTCGGCTGCCATCTATGGGGTCGCACAGAGTCGGACACGACTGAAGTGACACAGCAGCAGCAGCAGCAGCAAATTCATGAGTTAATTTGCTACAGATTGACAGAAGACTCCTGGGTGAGACAGAGAGCTTTCCACTGGCAGCAAAGGCAGAGCATGAGGTTTGCATCAGTGCTGCATATGCCCAGAGTCCCATGGGGGCAAGGAAGGTAGATGTGGATGCTTACACGTGAAGAGGGTTGTGATACACAAATGGACCCCTGAGTTTGGGAGATTTCCTGCTTTTGTAGTGAGCAGAACTACTCCTACTCCCTGAGGGAGGTGTTATCTCTTCCCTCATATCCTCAGGACAAATAAAACCCAGAGAAATCTCCTTGGTTAAGAGCAGTTAGGGCTTTATACTCTTGGCACACCCAGCAAAACCACAAAAGAACACTCAGAGCCCATAGGAGACTTCCATTCCCAGCACTGTGTTGTTGAAAAGGCCAACATTTGGAGAACCTGCTCATTCCATGGAGAAAACTAACACTGAATCATGGACCTAGACCATGTCTGATCATTCCCATCAGGCTACAAACCTGCTGTAATTCCTCCTGTGTTGACCCCCCACACTCCCCTGCAGCTGTTGCCCCACCTGGTCACCCTATTAATGGGGCCGGGAAATGTAACACACCCCAGGATAACTCCAGTGAGAGAGTATGTACAGAGACAGTGGCACCTTGCTGAGTGAAAAGGAGAAGCACCCAACGCCATGAAGAAGGAAGGACAGGTGGAGACAAGGAAGATGGTGTCCTGGGCTGGGGACACGGAAGATGCCTGAACCCCTGGGCACTGGTGCTCCATGAGGCATGCAAGTGCACCCCAAGAGGTGTTTTTGAGGGCCTGGTGTAAAGTGGACAGGACCCAGAAGAGAGGCACCAAACCCTCCCAGCAACTTCCAGGCCTACCTCTCAGAGAAACCTCACCTTGCATTTTCCACGGGAGATGGAGTTCCTTGACATCCTTGGTTGCCATGGGAACTCAGTTACTTGATCCAGCTTCTGTGAACCACATGTGTCTCATCATGACCAATTTTCCCCAAATGGATTCATGATAGTCGGATGCCTTGTTCTGAGCTTGCTGATATTGTCTGCAGATGGGTGAATAGCTGACAGCTTTAGGGGGTGGAATGGGACACATTACTCCAACCAAAACTGCAGGAGGAAACTCTGGTTTAATCTGCAGTGGTCGATGGTTCTATCTGGTGTGATGTTTGCATGTGCTTATTATATCATGTATATATACCTTCTAATATTTTAATAAAGTATTTAACAATTAGAATTCTGATACCATAACTATTCATTGTTTGCAACATAATACAAATTATAGTCTCATTAATACAGAGAATTATTGAGACTATATTACAGAGGAGCCTGGCAGGCTACAGTCCATGGGGTCGCAAGAGTCGGACACGACTTGGCGACTAAACCAACCAACCAATAATGGAATAATTATATTCAACATGTAATGATTTGTGGCATGGTATCAGGTAACATGCTAAGCACTTTACACATAAAATCTCACTGAAGCTTCACAGAAAGGTAAGTGGTTTCGTGTTTTTATTTTTAAACCTCCATTTTGCTGATGAAGTGATTGATGCCCCAGAGAAGTTTTCTAATGACACACATGGTGGGTGTGGGTACAGGAAGGGCCTGGGTGGAGAGTGCCAGGTCCAGGGGTTGGAGAGACACAAGACATCTGTGAGGACCTTGACTGCATAACACAGCAAATGCAAAACACAAGGCAGGTCAAAAGAAAGACTTGGGAGACTGTAGGGGAAAGCTTTGCACTGCTTTTTCAGTGAAAAATCCTGCATTTTCATTTTGCACCAAGCCCCTCTTTAAATAGCTGGACCGGAGTGGTAGAGAAGGTCACAAATTCAGATTGCATAGCTCCAAAGCTCGTGTTGCTGCTTTTTTCTTTTCTTCCTGCCTTATCGAAAAAAACGATGACTAGGTGATACACACACATGATATAAATTCAAAAGTTACAAACATTCAGTCAAAAGTATGACTCTTGCCCCAGATGTTGGATCATACAGGTATCC